>NC_056692.1:300000-600000 GCF_018350215.1 Panthera leo | reverse complement strand
CGATGGGGCTCGGACCAGCTGTCGGCCCTGCAGGCCCTGCGAGGCGGCTGGATTTGGGGTTGACTTGAAGGACGAGCCCAAGTATTTCGTGACATACTAGTTGTGACGTGTGCAGAAAGATGGGGTCAAAAATGTCTCCCAGGCTTCGGTCTGGAAGGATAAAGTTGCCCTCAGTGAGGTGACCAGATCAACGTTCCCATTACCGACTGCGGAACCAGCCCAGACGTAGAGCACAAAACAACAACAATCACATTATTATTATTAACGCGCGTGGTTCTAGCAGTTGACGGGGCTCAGCCGCGTGTGTCTCCCTTGGTGGTTGGGGCCGGGGCCCCTCGAAGATCCCGGGAGCTGGGGCTGGACAGCAGGGGTCTGGACATCCCTCCCTCCCCGCCCCAGTATCTGCCCACGATCTCCCGAGTGTGGTGCCTTCAGAGTGGCCAGACTCCTTACGTGGTGGCCCCGGGCTGCACAGACGCGCCGAGAAGCCACGTGGCCCTTACGCCCCAGCTCCAGCAGCAACACAGCACGGCCTCCGCGTCTGTTCCCTGGAATCCAGTCACCGTATTCAGTAGGGCAGGGATCAGTTTCCCTTCTTGATGGACGTGGACTCACGGAACTTGTGAACGCGTCCGAAGTCACCACGGCAGGTCTGGGGAAGAAGAGAAGAATTCAGCCGGGGAATGTTTTTTTTTTTCAACTTTTTTTTTTTTTTTTTTTTTTAATTTATTTTTGGGACAGAGAGAGACAGAGCATGAACAGGGGAGGGGCAGAGAGAGAGGGAGACACAGAATCGGAAACAGGCTCCAGGCTCCGAGCCATCAGCCCAGAGCCCGACGCGGGGCTCGAACTCACGGACCGCGAGATCGTGACCTGGCTGAAGTCGGACGCTTAACCGACTGCGCCACCCAGGCGCCCCAGCCGGGGAATGTTTTGAGTCGGACTCGCAGAGACTCTCACGGTGACTTAAGCCCACGCTCGTGAGGTGACCACACGGGGGGGACGTGTGGGGGCCACAGAGTGGGACAGCCCAGCCCCCACCCCCACCGTGGGAAATCCGTGGATGCATCCAAAGGGAAAATCAAGAAAGAAAGGCCAACTAGAGATACGGGCAAGTACAAAGGGAATCCACGGAAAAGGGACCGTGAGGAGGCCTCCTGGCAGGGGTCGGGGTGTGGGGGGTGGGGGGGTGGTGAAGGCATCTTTCCCACCATTTACTCTCTGCACAAGTATTACTTTGCTAACAGAATTAGCACTTTCTTAAGAGGGTGTTGATTTTGTCTCAATAAAACTGATTAAAAATTTTTTTAATGTTTTTATTTATTTTTGAGACAGAGAGAGACAGAGCATGAGCAGGGGAGGGGCAGGGAGAGAGGGAGACACAGAATCCGAAGCAGCTCCAGGCTCCGAGCTGTCGGCACAGAGCCCGACGCGGGGCTCGAACCCACAGACTGTGCGATCATGACCTGAGCTGAAGTCGGGACTGAGCCGAGGTCGGGACTGAGCCAGCCAGGCGCCCCTCGGTAAAACTGATTTTAAAAGGGTTTAGGATAGAACACCCATATGGCACGGGCCCCCTCGTCCGTGTGCCTCCTCATGCCTGGGCCCGCAAGGACCCCAGCGTCCGGCCTCCCCCAGCCCCCCGCCCCCAGGCTCACAGGGCGGGCCCCCACCCACTCGGGAGAGGGGACGGTGCAGACTGGAAGCCCCGTCTGCCGGCTGGGGGCTTGGCGGCCTCTGCACTGGGAACACGAGGTCACCCTCCCGCGGGTTACGGGCGGGAGGGGCGGGTGGGGAGAGAGGAAGGGCCATGTTCTTGGAAGGGAAGTGCATCCTCTAAATTAAGTGCATTATTTTTCCTGAATAAAAACACACCTGTCGTGAAACCGGCCGGTCCAAAGACACTTGATGCAGCAGCTGTGGTGGCCCCTGGCTGAAAATACCCATTTCCCCTGAGTCACCCTGCTCGGGGCGGGTGAGCCGTGGATAAAGTAACAAAGAAACACACAGATCTCCTCTGAAATAGAACTCCTCGGCCGAGGGAAACCGCCTGGAGCCCACCCCTCCCGGGGGCAGAGGAAACACCAGCGTGAGGCCGCTGCGAACCGTTTAACCCTCCACACACCATGAGCCCACGAACCCCCCGGAACCAGCTCCGTTATTACAGCGATCGGGTGGCCTGGCGAGCGCTGTTCCCGCAGTTCCCCAACGTGCGAGCGTGGCCGTGACGGTGGCACAAGGTCAACAGGTGGGCACACCAGGTCAAAGGGCCACTGAGCGCCCGCTGCGGCCAGCTGGGCCCGACACGGCGCCCTCGGCCCCTGGGGAGCCCACGTGGACGCACCGAGTGGCTCCAGAGCCCTCGCCGTGACTCCGCACGCGCAGGGTGGTTGATCCACGTGGCCCCGCCACGCCGGCACGGGCCCGACCGTTCACTCTGCTGGGCGCTTTGGCCTCGGGGAGCACGGCCCCCAGACCGTCGTGCGGGTGCAGGGGCGGCGGGGGTCCCGTGTTCTGAGTGCAGCAGCCCCAGCGGGCGGGGTCCCCCGGGCTCTCACCAAAGGTGATTTTATTTTTTTCCAGTCTGGGGATAATGGCCAGGAGATGGTGGTCGCCCCGCGACGCTAGTAACTGTCCCTCTTCCGAGGCCGTGACGCTGCACCCTGGGCACGGAAACGTGAACCAGCGGGGCCCCAGTCAAGTTACCTTCGGCCTCACGTATGAACATCTGCTGAGTAAAGCAGATACCCACGGGAGCACAGCCGTGACCCCGGGGCCGCCTTCCCCGGCGTCCGGGAGCCCCCGAGAGCGGAGCTGAAGCCCTCCCGAACAAGAACGTCCCACTGGAGAGACAGGCAATGGCACCCGATTAATTCTGAAAGGAAGCACTCAGCCTTCAGAAACTTGGGCCGGGTCCACGGGCCTGAACAACGGCTCCATTCAGCCAGCTCCTCCCGTGTTCACCCGGCACTGAGTTCACAGCCTGGCCACCCCTCTGAGACACTCCTGGAGCCCCCACTATGTGTCAAGCACGTGTCAGGCCACGGGGACCCCCGAGGAAACCAGGCACCTCTGTCCTCCCGAGCTCACGGCCTAGTGATCGAGTGAGGTGGTCGGTGACGGGCAGACCCAGCTGGTGACGTTCTGGGAGCCGAGGAGCAGAGGGCGTCGGTGAGGTTCTCCCCAGGTGTAGACTGAGCTCTGGGCACCAGGTAGGAGGAGTCGGGTGAACGGGGACAGCAGGGCAAAGGGAGAACTGTGGCGGGACTCGAGGCGGGTGAGATGGCCTTCGATGCCCCGTGAGGGAATTGCTTGTCCCAAGGACGTGAGAATCCACTCAGCGGAGGTGACATGATGACACATATTGGAGAGACTCTTCCTGGGGGCGGTGCAGACAACGGGGGCCGACGAGGGGAGGTCTGGAAGCCAGTTAGGAGGTCATTACAATCCGAGTGAGAAGTGATACAAACCAGACACGGTTCCGGGGCCGAGGGGACGGAGAAACCGGCACAAGGAGATACAGAAGTCCTCCTTGTATATAAAGAGCTCTTAAAAATCAAGAGGAATAAAAGAAAGATGGACAAGAGAGGTGAACAGAGGGAGGTCATAGGAGAAGACACAGGAGTGGTTCACATATATATAAAAACGCTCACACGACAAGTAAAAACAGACACAACGCTGACAGCCCCTGTCGCCCGGGGAATGGCAGAAGTCCAGGAGGCTGAGCACGCTCCCTTGCGGGGAGACAGGTGTCCTCACACCTTGGCGGTGGGAGTGCAGGTGGCACCACCGGGTGCAGCGAGATTTGGCCGGTTTCGCAGAGACCCGCGCGGCGTTTCCAGCCAGCAATCTCGTGCCTGGGCTTTCACCCCGAGGACTCGTCCCCACGAGTGTGAACAGCACAGGCACCGAGCCGAGAGCTCCCCAGCAGAGTCCCTGGTGTCAGCGGCCGGCCGCCCCCGAGTAAAGCTCAGCCCGCACGGGCTGGAGGCCCCCGCGGCTGTGCTGTCCGGGGGCGGGGACAGCTGCATTTGTTTCTTTTTTTTAAGATTTTTTATTTTGAGAGAGAGAGAGAGAGAGAGAGAGAGACCCAAGCAGGCTCCACACCGCCAGCATCAGAGCCCGACGCGGGGCTCGATTCCATGAACCGTGAGATCACGACCTGAGCTGAAATCAAGAGTCGGCGCCCCAAACTTCACTTGAGAACAAAAATGGAAAGCAAAGTCCACGGAGAGTATGTGCCACGCTTTCTGCTGTGTAAGACAGGACGGGAAACAGAGGCACGGTTTGCATTTGCTTCCTGCCGCGGGAGGGGAAGGAAGGACGGACGGACGGACCGGCGACAAGCACAGCAGGGCTGGGTGGAGGACGAGGAAATAAACCTCGTTTGGTCGTGATTCTGAATTAGCCGAAGAACTTCGGATCCACGGAAATGAAATAAAATGACGGAGACAAACCCTCGACTGAACACAGGCGGAAACAAGTGAAGGTAACGTGCGTCCAATCCGTAACTTTGAATCCGTTCTCTGTGACGCCCAGAGGCCTCCGGGACCTCACTTAGTGGCCTGTTACTGGCAGTGGCATCGGCGTAAAACCACGGCACTGTTGTCTGTGTCTTGAGGAAGAAATGTGCGGACATATGGACATCGTGGGGAATCAGAAGGGTCAGAGAAAAGGAAATGTAAGAAAAGAGGCCAGTTGGCCGAGTCGTGCGGTGCGGGATTTAAACGGGAGGCACTGTTGCCTCTGCGGGCATCTCTGCACAAGACGTCCTTGCCGTGACCACCGCGGGACGCCCACGTCCTGCATTGAACACAGCCAGCTTCCGAATCTTGATAGATAAATCTGAGTCCCCTCTAAAAGAGGCCGGATTTCTCAAGGAAACGACTGATTCCAAGTTTAAGTCAAAAGTCAGCTGGGAGCACCTTGTGCCCAAAGCAGGAGGTGCCCGGAGATGCCTGGGGACGCGTCAAAGGGACCCCAGAGCTGACCCCTTCCGGCGGGCAGGACGGCCTTGGACCACTGTGGTTACAACCCACCAAACGAAACAAAAACAAACAATAAAAGAACTCGTGAGTTTAAGTGGAGTTTAAAAATCACCAGTCTGGGGCGCCTGGGGGGCTCAGTCGGTTGGGCGTCCGACTTCGGCTCAGGTCATGATCTCGCGGTCTGTGAGTTCGAGCCCCGCGTCGGGCTCTGTGCTGACAGCTCGGAGCCTGGAGCCTGTTTCAGATTCTGTGTCTCCCTCTCTCTCTGCCCCTCCCCTGTTCATGCTCTGTCTCTCTCTGTCTCAAAAATGAATAAACGTTAAAAAAAAAAATAAAAAATAAATCACCAGTCAACGCCCGGCATCATTACAGATTCAGGTAAAAATCATCGTTCGATGACCCTAAAGGTGCCGTGTGCAGTCGAACCCCCCCACGGCGGAGGGCGGGCCAGCCCACAGCGCGAGCCCGTCACCTGCCACCACGCTGGGTGTATTTGTGCCGAACACGTCTCGTCCACGTCTGATCGGGAGGAAACAGAAACGTGCAGAATGGAGCTCAGCTGGGGAGGCACCCTGCCCGGGCTCTTGAAAAGAATCGAATGGAAAATAGACAGCAGAGAGTGGGGAGAGTGTTCTAGATAAAGACGTTAAAAAGACGTAACAACGGAACGTGGCGCGTGAACTTCTACGGGACCCTGGGGTTTTTCAGTTTCTTAACAGCCACGAAAGGCATGTGGGGACAATTAGAGAAATTTGAAAACAGGCTGTACATCAGGTGAATCAATGTCTGATTTCTGGAGTGTGCTAACACACGCGCGTGTGGGAGGAGGTGGGTGTCTCCGTGGATGTCCGAGTACTCGGCCGGGAGCGTCGCGGTCTCTGCGCCGTCCTACCCACGGCTCGGCAAGCAGGAACGTGGCACAGTGCTCGCAATCCACGAAAGGAGTACACCTGTCCGCTGACCTCGTCTTCCCGCTTTTCCGTGGATTTCTGAACCAGAACCTTGGGAACTTAATGGCTCTCTGCCTCAGGACACTGATGAGAGCAGGGAGGCCACGACAGAGGCCGGGAAGACGGGGGACCTGGAGGTGCGGGTGAGGCCTCGGGCGGCAGGAAGAGGGTCCAACATTGCCCCCGCGCCCCGTGCCAGCACGGGACCCAGTGGAGGGATGGCCGTGGCCGGTCTGGATGCATCTCTCCGCTGCCACCAGCCCTGTCACCTGCCCTACTGTCCGGAGGCCCCTCGCGGCCCTTTATCACACCTGGTCGGACGGCCCAATCCCACGGAGGCTGCCTGGATGCCCCGGAGAGCCCAGAATTCTCGGCTCCCTCCTTCCTCGGTGTTTTGCCTTGCTTGATGCTTCCTAGGAAAGAGGCATGCCCAGGCATTTTTTAAAAAAAGTTTCTTTATTTAGTGAGAGAGACAGAGGGAGTGAGCAGGGGAGGGGCAGAGAGAGAGGGAGACAGAGGGTCCCAAGCACAGTGCAGAACCCGACACGGGGCTCGAACTCAGGTACCGCGAAAACCAAGAGTCGGACGCTTAGCCGACCGAGCCACCCGGGTGCCCCTGCCCAGGCATCTTTAATGTGCTCTTCAAAGGACAACGGAGGCTGTTGGATGTCAAAGGAGGACGAAGAACCAAGAGATAAGAGATCAAAGGCGCTAGAAGCAAGGGAAATGGGATGGACAGTCACACCGGAACATTTGCCATCAGCAGCAGCCTGAGAGCGGGCTAAGAGAAGGCAGACAGGAGCGTCAGCCGTCACCAGTTCAAGAATCCCAGTCTGGAGCTGCGTCGGCTGGGTGGGGAGATGTCCCACCCACGACTGACCGACTTAACCAGCATTTTTAGCTGGCCACCCAATCGCCTGGAGTCCGACAGACCCGGCGTTGCAGCAAATAGTGCCCCCCGCTCGCCTCCTCTGGTTACAGAGTCCTGAGCGCCGTGGCCTGGGACGCGGAGAACTTCTCATCCCCTCGACCATTTGCGAAATTCATTGGCTTTAACAAACTGTTCCCCAAACACCTGGCCTGTACGTGCTCTGCTAACCGGCATGTGCTGTATCATATTCAGAAAGTGCTTATAAGCTCTCAGTCGCCTTGAGAAATAACCCATCAGCTGTCAGAAAGGCTAGAGCCCATGCTGGCTCCGGCGAAACGTTCACGTCAGGGAGACACAAGCCAGTTTTGTCCGACTTAGTAAGTCTTAACAAAAGCCAGGTGAAGGAATCTATCTGGAAAAGCGAGAAGATCTTACAGGCACGCTGAGAAGCAATTCTCTCCGGGGAGGGAAATGAGAAAAGACGTGAAGCCATTTGTACCTGAAATTGGATTTCGCAGACGGAACCTCTAAGCAACCCCGACCTAAAACGATGGTTTCCTAATGTCTTGACGTGGTGCAGCCTTCCGGCACTTTCTGCCCAAGCCCGGGAACCGTCAGGCTCTGTCCTAGAGGTAATGAGGTTTGAAACCCATTGAGGTATCCGAGTTCCCCCTGAAGACCCCAGACGAGATCATCACAGACAGACCCTGCTTTAAACGGTATCCGGTCTGTATCGTTCTGAACGTTGAAGAGAAATCGTTCCTTGTCCCGGCAGGATCCGCTCTGTTTTATGAGCGAAGGTGTGCGGCCACATCTGCAATTCCGGAGAGTTCCGTTTAACATGCGCGAATACTCACATATAGAAATGATTTTTATAGGGCTCTTGTGTTCCCACATCGGCTTTAGGTTTGAAACCCTAAGCTGCAGTATGAAGAAACAAAATACAATAAAAAACGGGCCCTGCGTCTTTGCTAACAAGAGGGCTCCCCGCCCCTCTCCTGGTTCCCGCTGTGGGGAAATCCAAAACGTGGAACAAGAATTTGTCCCGAAGAAGCGAATCTGCTGAACCTACTGCTCAGCCCCCCCCCCCAAAAAACCCCACCACGTTCCCCCTCACACCCCAAAGAGCTCTTCCCCTGCCCTCCCGACACACGGGGGGCACGCGTGTGCGTCTAGGCGGTCACAGGAGCCCAAACTGCACCAGCTGAAGAACATACTAGCTGCTTGAAGGGAAATTCTGGAAGCGTGTGACTGAAGTCCAACCGAATTAGAAAATGGTTCTTGGGGCGCCTGGGAGGCTCAGTCGGTTGGGCGTCTGACTTGAGCTCAGGTCATGATCTCGCAGTTCGTGAGTTCGAGCCCCGCGTCGGGCTCTGTGCTGACAGCTCGGAGCCTGGAGCTGCTTCAGATTCTGTGTCTCCCTCTCTCTCTGACCCTCCCCCGTTCATGTTCTGTCTCTCTCTGTCTCAAAAATAAATAAACATTAAAAAAAAAAGAAAGAAAATGGTTCTTGAAGGAGCTAAAGACTGCACCTGGCAGGACCTAAAGATGTTAGAATCCTAGCACAAATCGCTGTGACTATAGAGCAGTGGCCGAGGTGGGCTTCCTCCACACGTGGGCCACCATTATCACAGACCCACCAGCCAAGGCCCAGAGTCCCCTGGAAACCCAAGGGGACTCCCAGACCACGTCCCCCAGCAGCAGGGACGAGGGAGCCCGACTGACAAGTACGTGGACGTGGTTGTCAACTTCCTGGGCAGCGATCTAGGTGCAGAAGCAGAGAAGGGGGGGATTTGAGCAGATTTTCACTCGGAATGCATGCAAAGTCTGTCGTCCACAGGCCCCGGGTCTCCCGAACAGAAACAACCAATCCAAAGCGAAGTTTGACACATCTTTTTATGTACAAACGGCCAATGGTACATAGTTACTTTTCATAAATATCTCCAGCAAATCCCCTAAAAAAAGATGTGAATAAAAACTACCTCTATGCACAAAGGGCCTCGTCCTCCCCCCAAAGCGTTAACTTCCCGAGACAGGGAGCTTTGGGGACCAGGTGACGGCCTTCCCGCCGCCCAGCCAGCCAGGGTAACTTGAAGGTCATCTGCCGCCCAGGACCTGGGGGAGACTGAACGGTTCCGCGTCAGGCTGGGCTGGGGCGTCCTCCCTGCTTCCCGGCAGAGGCCCCAGGGACGGCGGAAGGGAACCCAAGATACGGTGAGAAAGTAAAAAAAAAAAAAAAAACTCTGGGTATTTTGAGCACACACACTTGGTAACCAGTGTAACCCCGTGAAGCCAATGTATCAAATTCGCCCAAGGGAAAAGGGATCTCACATTCCAGAATCCACAGGCAAGCCTTTTATTTGCAGGGAGATAATCACGTAGCACCGAGCGCGCTCCCTCCTCCTCGGAGCCCCTGCGCGCGGGGGGCGCATCAGCGACACAGGGGCCAGGGCGCGCTCACCCCAGAACGCACGCGCCTCCCGTGGGGCCGCCCCACCGTGTCCTCCCGGGCCTGGGCCCTGGCCACCCAGCCCCCACGGGCTTCATTCGAAGCGACGCAGGTGGTTGTACAGAGACTGGACGTAGGTGAAGACACACATGGGGTCCGGCTTGCGGCCCATCACCATCATATCCTCCACCTCGATGAGGCGCTCACAGTTGGCCAGATTCCTGAAACACAGAAGCTGGGTCAGGACCAGGGTCCCAGCCACCGGCCAGCCCCGCCACCCCGGGGAGAGAGGAGGGGTGTCCCCACAGGGCCTTCCATGACCCCGGGAGAGCCCAGGAGACCCCCCCCCAAGAGATGCCTGAAGACCCCAGGAGACCCTGGGAGACCCCCCCACCCAGCAGACCCCTGGAGACACCCGGAGACCCCAGCAGACCCTGGGAGACCCTCGCAGACCCTGAGAGTCCCCAGCAGGGCCCTGGAGACACCCAGAGACCCCAGCAGACCCTGGGAGACCCTCGCAGACCCTGAGAGTCCCCAGCAGGGCCCTGGAGACACCCAGAGACCCCAGCAGACCCCAAGAAACCCCTTGAGACCCTGGAGTTGCCTACTCGGAGGCGGGTTGCCCAGACCCCCGCGTCCAGGAACCACTGCGACAACTCACGTTTTGACTTAAGTAGACTTACTTTATTGCAAGTTTCAGTGAAATTTAATTTCACTTTGAACTTTTCACTAAATCCACTTAAAAAGTAAATGCGAGTCAAAACTCTGTTAGTCAAATTTCAGTTTAATTTAAAAACTAAATTTCAGGGGCGCCTGGGTGGCTCAGTCGGTTGAGCGGCCGACTTTGGCTCAGGTCATGATCTCCCGGTCCGTGAGTTCGAGCCCCGCGTCGGGCTCTGTGCTGACAGCTCAGAGCCTGGAGCCTGTTTCGGATTCTGTGTCTCCCTCTCTCTGACCCTCCCCCGTTCATGCTCTGTCTCTCTCTGTCTCAAAAATAAATAAACGTTAAAAAAAAAAATTTTTTTTAATAAAAAAATAAAAACTAAATTTCACTAAAAACTTCGACGTACGTCGGCAGCCTGTGGGAAATCAGCACGAACTAGAAAAATAAATGTAAAATGAAGTAAAACATAGAAGTCACCCATGCGGCTTCTAAAACCGTCTTTTAAAACTTTTCCAAGACGCACCCTTGGCGATTTCTCACCCCAGGTCAGCACGTGCACGCGGAAAACGCTCACAAACGTCTCACCACCGAGATTTCCTCCGTGGCGTTTCGTGTCTCCTGCCCCACACTTGTTCCTGAACGCTGGTCACGAAACACTCACCTGCTTTCACTACCTGCCTACCTCCACTTACGACCCCTGGGCCTGTGCCTCGCGCTCTGGGAAACATGCGTGTAGACACTGCCCTGGAAAGAAAGCGGCTCCCCCGCTGCCCCAACTCCCACGACCCACGAGGCGGCACCCACGGTGGCAGGGGTCAGCGCCACGCCCTGAAATAACAGCGGGTGTCCTTCCGGAGGCTGAGCCGGGCTTCCCCAGGGTGCAGAGCGGCGGGCCTGGGGGACCCAGCCCGGAACAAACTCCCACACCTGCTCCAGTCCGTGACCACCCCTGCTCAGCAGCGAGCACGGGGCACCCCCCTGCTTCCGGGGCCCCCCGCCTCTCCTGTCAACAAATGCATGACTGTCGGGGTTCACGGCGGCCCCGGCCTCCCTGACTCTGGCAAGAAAGACACCTGGCTTCTCCCGGGCTCCCAGTCCCCCACGTGGAATCATCGCCCCTGCACGGGGCGGGGTGGGCGCGCAGGTCGCACGGCTTCTGTGCCTGGAAAGAGCTCAGTACACGTCCCCGGGGGTTGCCATTTTCGTCAGAATTTGGGACCTAAACAGCGGAGTTCAGACCCTGGGTCCGCTAGCCGTGTCCTCAGCAGAGATCAGACCCCCACCTCCAAGGTTGTGGCCTGTACCCCAGCGCCTGCCGGCCAGATCTCGCGGGTGGATCTTGCGCTGGCCATGTGCCAGACGTCCTATCGCTAACCAAATGTCAGAGCAAATGGGGACGTCTGTCCCACTGCCCCCTCCCCCTCGGTTTGGAGCCGGTGGCCAATGGCGGAATCCAACGGCTTTGTGAGGTGACAGGGCCTGGCATCCCAGACGGGCCAGGGCCGGGCTCGGGGTCAGGGAAGTGCGAGCTCTGACAAGGGCAGGCATGGGAAGGTGCTTTGTTAATGGCGAAGAGCTGCAAATCCAAGTTCCCTGGCCTGAGTTCACCTTTTGAGCCGTCAGCACCTGCTGCGCTCCGCTCCTGCCTTCCTCCCAGGGCCCCCTGCACACCGGCCAGGTGCGTGTGAGCGTGCCCTGCAGGGGCCCCGAACGTGCACCAGGTGTGTGTGAGTGAGCCCTTCCTACGCACCAGGTGTGTGTGGGCGGGCCCGAACTTGCACCAGGTGCGTGTGGGCGGGCCATGCATGCGCGCCAGACCATCACTCGCCGCCACTGGCCACAGTGGTCCCCAAGTTAGAGGAGGGCCGTACTAAAGCCCTGACCTCGGCCTGGAAGAGAACCGAGTGCACCCTGCAGACACGGGGGAGTCCGGCCTGGCCTTAATCTTCTCCAGGCTCAGGCCACGGGCCCCAGCGCCCCGCGGTCAAATCCCTCCGCAGGTGGCTCTTGGCCAGGAGAGTTTCCCTCCTGTTCCCTATGCTCACTTGCCGCTGGGCACTTTCTACGGATGGCCCCACAAGTCTGTTCTCTGCCTAATTTCTTCCCCACCAAAGCCTTTCACGCTTTGGAAGAGAATCTTCATATCACGTCTTTCCCCGACACCACATCTCTCTGGTTCCCTCACTGGGCCTCCAAAGGGCACCTGGGACGCTCTCCTGTGCCCTGCTTCTGGTTTCTTCTTCCCGCCCACAATGCCTAGGATGTTCCAACCCGCGCAGGGAGGGTCCACTGACCCCCTTCTGCGCCGGCTCCCACCCACGGCATCCCTGCCTGGGCAGCGAGGCTTCGCCCTCAGGGCCGCGGTCAGGGTGGGCACTAAGGCCTTACCCTGTCGTCACCCCTACAACCCAGGCGAGAGGTCACGGGCAAGGCTCTGGCTTCCCGGTCCCCACCCCAGCAGCCACAACGGTAACCTCACGAGTCCTAAAAGCTGCACACGCGGGTTGAATGAAACTTCAGAATCAGGATATGAGAAAAGGAAAGTGGTCAGTATTGACTTTTATAAAAATACTCAAGTCTCAAAATATTAGAGGCCCCCACTGCCCTTTTTAAAGAGTTGAGGTACGGTTAAGGCAGAACACTATTAGGCACACACCCCATTGCCTTTCAAATTAAAAGGAAGCAAGTGCGTTTGTAACAGCGATACGAGCGTAACTCCCGCGCCGCGAAACAGCCCAAAGGGAAAAGCACAAGACACTTCAATGGCACCGTGTAGCAGGAACCGGGGTGACATCTGTGTGCCATCATTTCTGAGTGAACGTACTGAGCCCCACCTTCCTTGGGGCTTAAAAGCGAGGTTCCGAGGATTCTCCTGCCCCGGCTCTGTTACGATCTGCGGTCGGCACGGGGCTGGCCTGTGAGGGCGAGGGAGGAGGGGCTCAAGGGGCTATTTTTATTTGTTTAAGCCTTCGCTAAACGCAGATGCCAGGCTCGGACTACAGCCTCCAGTCTGGTTTTAGACAGAGACACATGGACACTACAAATAGCCCGAAGCCCCTTCTGCTTGGGCGTAACCCGAGAGCAGGACACATTCCCTGCAGGGCAAGCGGGAGCCTCAGGCCACACGTCCGGCTCTGGGCGGGCGCTCGGCCTGGAGATGTGGGGCGCAGGGCGCAGAGGGCAGGGCCCCCGCACACCGTCGCACCCCTTCCATAAAAGGACCGGTCTTCCCGCTCTCCAAGCCCGGGACACCTGTCCAACAAGGGCTCGTACTTTGCTGTCAACACCGCATTGCTCGCACAGATTAGGCCGCGGGGAATCTTCGGGGCCGGGAGTTCCCGGGAGGAGGGGTAGCACACGGCTTATGCCACCCAGTTCCCGGTGCATCTTTGTGGTTTTAAGGCCCTCGCTCGCAGAAGGGTCTGCAAACGTTTCCTTCCTGATGTGGGGGGGGGGGTGAACCCCCTGTTTGAGGGGCCTGTCTGTCCTCTGTTCCTGTGCAAAGGCTGTGACCCCATGGAGCCCGGACCCCTGTCACCCTGCACAGCCTGCTCCTGCCGCCTGTGGGCCCATGAGTCTGCCGGACCTTCGCTGGCAAACCTGGGGAGTGTCTGCTAAGAAACTGGTAGCCAGAACCGTCCAGCAGGGGTCCTGTGCTTTCTTTCCAGCCTGTTGTCCCGGGAGCGAGCCAGGTGACCCAAGCTGCTGTCTTCTTAGGAGGCCACCTTCCTACCCCCCCCCATATCTGCGAGGTCACCTCCCCCAGGGACTCCCAGGGGAGGTCCCTTCCCAGGCCCCAAACAAGCTCCCCACACAGGCCTGCCCTGGGCCCCTAGCCGGCAGACCACCCTCCCCTCCCCAGCCATACTCAGGCCACAGAGAGGCAGGGCAGGGCTTCAGTCCCCCCACCCCACCCCACCGTTTGCTCTGGGGAGGAGGGAGGCAAAACGTGGAGCGGCCTGCACACACCCTGACCCTCCAGGCTGGGAACAGAAGGAACGTGCTCTGTGCTGCGAGACTGGAGGTGCCCACGTCTGGGAAAGCACAGCCACAGAGCAATCTGGCTCTGGCTGTCGGGGCGGGGCTGTACTCCCCACCATCTGGGAGGCAGGGCCACCACCCTGCGGCCCAGGGCCCCCTCTCCGGGCCCAGCCTGGTCTGTGGAAGAAAACACCAGGGGCCCGAGTGGGGCCTCGCCGGCCCAGTTTCCGGGGTGGGTCCTGAGGTGCGGCGCCCACACCAGAGCCCCCGCCCTGCACACTCAGTCTGCTCTGACAGCCACCGTCTCTAGGCCCGAGCAGCCGGGCCTCCCCCTGCGAGGTGTCCCTCCCCGACGTTGTGCTGTCCCCCTTGGCTCTGGTTCACCGCCGTCTGGGTCCAGCTGCATAACACACTCCAACCAGAGCTGTTTCTGCGATTAGGAAGACAGCTAGCTCGAGCAGCCGAGAAAGAGAAGGAGTTCTGTGACCCCGCGGGGGCCGAGAGTCCCGGCATGTCACCTGAGACCACTGCACGGGGGCAACGGCGACATTCCCACAACTCAGGCCGGCTCCACTCTGCCCCCAGGACTGACCCGTAGGCTCCGACCCCTTGCCCGGCCAGGGCTGGGGTCCAGGAACGGAGTGCGGAGGGCACACAGGTCTGGAGCGAGGCCTCCCCCTGGTCAGGGCACCAGGGATGCAGACCTGGTGGGCAGGTGCTGCTCACGGGCTTACGTCCAGGCACAGAGGCTGCGGCAGGAGACAAACATCCCCTCCAGGAAACTGCGCCTTTCCTCTCACCTTCCTCCCCCCCCCCCACCCCAGCATCCCCTGAGCATCCCCTGAGCCCCGCCCCCAGGCTCCCCTGAGCCTCTGCTTCTGGACTGTGACCAACCAACAGGAGGCCCTCTGCCCCAGCTCCCTGCCAGCCGCCGCCCACACGCACAGCCCGTGAGCCAGCCCTCCCCACACAGCTGCCCTCCAGGCCCCACAACGTCAGGCGACCAGCCCCGGGGGACAGGCTGCAACCCCCACCTCCCGACCCCAGCTAGAACCCCGATGCCCCAGGGGCTGCCCTGAGCCACTGGCCAAATCCCAGACTGGCTTCCCAAGTGCCAAGGGAATCCCAGAGTCTCTCCCCACCCAACTGCCTCTCGGAGCCAGTCTCAGGAAAACAGACGATTTCGTAGCAAACGCTAGGACAACATTTAGGGAAGCAAAATCTACTTACTGAAGAATTTTTAAAAATGTTTCCGAGGCAGACATTATTCAACGTCCTGCTTGCCCAAGCAACAGTGTCTCCCCACCAACGCTGAGAGGACAGGCTGGGTGCCCTGGGAGAGCCCACCCCGCAGTCCCTCACGCCCGGCCCGTTGGCTGGCCTCCCAGACCACACAGCAGAGGCCAGGCACCCAGCGAGAGGGGCAGGTGCACCGAGTGTGGGCGACCCCTCCAGCCTCAGTGTCCCCACCCGTACAGGAGGCCGTGGGATGGCCTCAGGACCCTGCAGACGACTCCCCCGGGCAGGAGGGGGGCTCAGCACCCGCCATACTCACTCGGCCATGGTGAAGGCCAGCTCGAAGTTCTTCTGCCTCTGCGCGGGGCTCAGGGCGCTGTAGTCGAAGGCGTCGGGAAAGAATGAGTGCACCAGGGCGCAGAAGGCCATGCCGTCGCTCCAGCTGGACGAGAAGTTCTGCAGGTCCACGTGCTTCCGGAGGGCCGGGGGCAACACAGGGGCGTGAGCGGGGGTTCCGTCCCACCACCGCGCCCCCCACCCAATTTAACTCATCAAGCAGACGCTCCCAGCCCCTCCCAGAGCAGACCAGGGGCCCCTGGGCTGGGGCGGGCCTAGGCCCACCTCGTAGCCAAGGGTCCCCCTCCCCACCCCCAGGCCAGGGCGGGGTCTGGGCCCACCTCATAGCCAAGGGTCTTCTGCCGGCACCACTCCAGCAGGAGCTGCTTGATGCTGCTGGCACTGGCCACACCGAAGCTCTGCGACCGTTTCAGCTTGGCCCGCACCTCGCCCTTCCCCCTGTGCAAAGAGCGCCTGCCTGCTGTGGGGCCGCGGGTCCCCACCGCTCGCACACCACCTGCTCTGCTCACCCGGGGAGACGCCCCGCTGGCAGGACCACCCTCCCTCCAGCCGCCAGCCCGCATCCATTTCCCACACTGGGAATCGGGGGTCGCCTGGCAATCCTGGGACAGGGGACCGCAGCCCACGTGGCCTCAGGCCCCTGCCCTCTGCTCCCTTCCCTTCGTCCCAGCCGCCCAGACGTAACCCTCACTGACAGCTCCCTTCCTAGCCTCCTAGCCCCGGGAGGGTGGTCCCCCTGGTGGCCCCGAGGACACAGCCCAGATCTGGCTCAGCGGGGAAACTGCCCTGGTCCGTCTCCCTCACTGGTCACGGGAAGCTGGGGCTAGGGGCGTCCTCACCACACAGGCTGGGACCCCACCCTGCACCCAGCAGGTGTCATGCTGACGACTGGATCCCTGTTCAAAGACCAGCCCTGTCCCTAAGGGGGGCAGGGTGTCACCCCACAGCCCCCGCCCCCGGGAATCCTAACCCACTACCCCTTGTGGTCTCCCCGTCCAACCAGGCGAGACGGGGAGGGCGGCCTGGGGCACCTCTGGAACAAGGCAGGCGAGGGGCTCTCATCATGGGCCCTGCCCTTGCTCCTAGCCCCCAGGGAAGAGGACTGGGCCGGCTTTCCTGTGCGGCCTGGCCCCCACGTGGGTCTGGGCGCGAGCGTCCGTACTTGCCCGCGGTGTCGCGCTCCCACTTCTCAAACAAGGCCTTCCGGGCCTGCGCCCCGGATGTGCGGGGCAGCGTCTGCGACCTGACCAGCTCCCGGCGCCGGGCCTGGGCGGTGGCTGGTGGAGACCGAGGCGTCACCAGGGGTGGGCTGAGGAGAGAGAGAACCACCGAGTCAGGAACATCCCAGCCCACTCGGGCCCAGGGCCCCCCTCCCCCCAGTGACCGAGGCAGGAACAAAGGAGGCACGGCAGCACCAGGCACAACCTGTTGGGCAGGTTCTGACTGAGAGGTCTGGCCCGCTGCAGGGGGCACCCAATGCCTGGCATAATCACCCCTCAGCAGGTGCCAATTCCTGGGGCAGAAGGTGGACCCCCAACCAGCCGCACCAGGCCCCTCTCCACCACTAGATAAGACCCCCTTTGTTTTCTCCTGAACGGTTTGCCAGAAAGTCACCATTTTCCTTGATTATTGAAAGAAAAGCCAAGCGAGCCCCCCACCCCCAGCCAGCTGGCCTGGGGGAATATGGGGACAGCTGCAGGCTGGGGGAGGGGGTCTGTACCACGAGGGGGGCAGGGCCTCTCTGGGCACCCGCATGGAGAGGCCCTCCCACCCTCCCTCCTCTGTGGGGACGGAGACACCCCCTCCCACCTCCACACAGACCCGCTCTGCAGGGTCCACAGAGAAGCCAGCCGCGGCCACATTTCTCCAAACGAGGCTGTCCAGCGAGCCCCGCGGCCCGGCCTCTCCTGCAACCCGCTGCCCGGCTCTCCAAGGTCTGGGTCAGCACAGGGAGCCCAAGTCCCAGGACAGCACAGCCCACCCGGCCGCCTCACCCTGACGCACCTGTCGCTCCTGCCGGCCGATGCTGCCCCATAGCCAGAGCTCAACCTCGGGGCGGAAGGACTCTTCTCTGCAGGACAAGGAGAGGAACAGAAGTAGCCACGGCCTTGGGGAGGGCCAGCCACCGGCGCCCTTCCCTGACCCAACACGGCTCCCTGGATGGGCAGCCCCCCCCCCCCGCTAGGCTGGCCCCCCATGGCCAACAGCTGAGGGAGAGGGGCTAGGAGCTCAGAGCTCGGACATAAGGTGTTGTAAGCGTTCCTGGCTGCTTTGGGGAGCACAGGTCCCAGGGTGCAGCACGCTGTCGCCAGACCCTCATTTTGGAAGCCCCACCCCAGGACACACCACGGGCCCTGACCACAGGCCCACAGCAGGCTGGTGGAGCCCTGCCAAGTGGGCAGGGTGTCAGCCACGTCCTCACCACAGCCTGACCTGGAATGAAAGCCACGGTCTCCCCGAGGGAAGCCGCCAGTTCACGGCATCTCTGGAAGGAGTCAGGCAGGGAAGGGCGTCACAGGGACCGGGCACAGGTGGGCAGCTCGGTCCCAGGTTTTCCGAGTCTCTCGCCAGCCCCCCACCCCCGTGGGGTCTGCACCCAGGCTATGCTCTCCCGCTCCTACCGCTGGGACCTGCAGTCCAGGGTGCGGTGGCCTCACTGGGGCTCGGGCTGGGGCCCCCCAGGATGGCGGCAGACGTGGGCGAGAGAGCCGCGGCCGAGGTCTCCCCTGAAAACCTCTCCGAGACCCGAGTGACGGCCGTGACCGGCTGGTGAGGCAGCTGCAGGGAGAGGCTCACGGGGCGAGGCCTGGGGGGCTCTGGTGCTGGTAAGGATCCAGCGGCTTCTGGTGACCCATCGCCCAGACCTGAAACACGAGGCCAGTGGGGAAGGTGGGGGGAGTCAGCCAAGGCATCTGCAGGGGCCTCAGGCTGCCCCCCGCCCAAGTAGGACTCCAGCTTCTGTGAACCCTCCTCCCACCTCCTCCAGGAAGGCCTCCCTGACCTCCCTCTTCTGGGGACGCCTCAATGCAACCGGAGTTTATGTCTGTTCCAAACTGCTGTCACCATCAGTTCAGTAAATACTACCTAGCCTGTCGGCCACGCGGTGCTGTCCACTGCGTGGACATCTCCTCGGGGCCCACTTGCTTCCTCCAGAAACAGGGAACCTCGAGACCTCCCATTTCCCTCTGCGTTGACAGAGTTCTACTTCACCCCGAGTGAAGCCGCCCTCCGGGCAGCCTGTCGGCCTGCTGGGGTTCAGGGCCACGTCCCCTCCCGGCCGCGGGACGGCACCCCTTGCCATCGGCCCCTACCTGTCCCAGGCTGGTGCCCGTTCTCAACGATGCACGAGTCTGAGGCCTTTCTTGTGTCCACCTCGCTGGCTTCGTCCTGGTGATCCACGCTCTACGGAGACACACGCACCAGGGGGGCCCAGTCAGGCAGGGCCGGCTGCCCCCTCCCGAGATTGCTGCCTGAGGCCCCCCCAGTTCTGGGGACAAGTAACACTCCCATGTGAGACAGCCCCTGGGAGATACGGTCCTGGGCACAGGCCACACAGCGAGCTGGCATGGACCCGGCCCCGGCTGCTGAGCCCCCACGATCCTGCCAGGCAAACGACTCTCCTGGGCTCACCCCAGACTCCAAAAGCACTAGAGACAAAGATCAGAATGGGGCTCCTGGCAGGGCGCAAAGTGGCCCACCCTTCCCCTGCCTGGACCAGATGCCCCGGCAAGAACCTGGCCCTTCTCACTCTCACCCCCGCGTGGCCAGCCGACACGGATGCCCGTGTAGGGGCGCTGAAACCAGAACCCTAAGGTTCTCTGGGCCAACAGCAGGCACTGGGGCCTTCGTGCTGAGGACCTTCCATGGGACGCGGTCACAAGATTTGCCTGGATGCCCGGGGTTACGAGGGTCTGACTGGCTCCGGGGCCCTCCAGCCCCCCCGAACCTCAGTGGAGCCAATACCGGACCCCCTGGGGGAGCTGGGGGTCAGGTCATGCCGCTGCTGGGTCTCAGTGTTCCCGTCTGAGATAAGGGAGGTACACTGCAGAGCATCCATCGGGCATCAGGCCCTTTTCTGGCCACGCCAGTTACGCCAATGTGCTTTCGTCCTCTCGGGTGCGTGCTAACACCCCCACGCGGCAGGGAAAGCCCAAGGCTCCGAGAAGAGGTGTCCTGTCCACAGTGACACGTGAGAATCACCTGTGGTCTGTGGCCAGGAGGGACGTCCTCCTGCACCGAGCTCCTGCCTCTCTCAAAGCGAGGGAGGTGGGGAGGGCCCGGCGTGTCCACAGGGCTGGCGGGGTCTGCTTGGCGGGAAGGGGATCGGGGCAGACCCCCCAGTACTAAGGGCCACTTGGAGGCTGGCTATACCTCTCCCGAGACACCTCCAGGCTGGCTCTTGCCTGCAAGCTTCCCAGATGACTAAAGACCACCCCTGGCCCCAGATGGCTCAGCGGCCCCTCAGCCAGTGCTAGGGGTGGCCACTGTGCCATGGGGGGATCGCTCTGGCGGGGGAGCCAGGACCTCGAGCAGAGCCCGAGAGTGCGTCCAGCCCAGCAGGTCAGGGAGGGCCCCCCGGAGGCAGCAGTGCCCAAGCCGGGTGTAGGGTACGCCAGGTGGATGAGGAGGGGACAACTAGCGTCTGCAGGGACAGACGACTTGGAGTTGTGACGCGTTCTGATGGGTGACTGCAGGGATAAGTGACCTGAGGGGGAAGGAAGGGGCGTTGGTGGGACAACAGGGACTTCAGTTCGGGCCACATGGAGTGTAAGGTGCCCTGGGGCATCCAGGAGGTGAGGTCAGGACACAGCTGTGTGTTTGGGTCTACAGTTTAAGAGACAAGACAGAAGGATGGAGGGAACAATGAGGGACAAGCAGGAGTCCTGTGTCCTCGGCACACGCACAGAGCAAGAGGTGGCCAGGGGTGGAGGGGGCCTGGGGGAAGAAGAGGGGTCTACAGAGGGGCAGCGAGAAAACATGGAGAAGGCTGGGTGAGGCAGGTAGACACATTCAGGAAGAGCACAGGCGTGCCTGGGGCGCCCAAAGGTGGCCTCGGGTCAAGGAAATGGTCGAGATGAGATCTGAACAGCGCTCATTGGGTTTAGCAAAGAAGAGGCCGCTCATTGGGTTTAGCAAAGAAGAGGCCGGCAGGTGATTTAGGGACTGAATGAGGTAGGGGTGGGGCGGGAGAGGGCGGAGGGGGGAGAAGCTGGGAGGACAGGGGAAGAGTTGGGAGGGGCTGTCCCTCTGTGGGGTGTGGGTCCCTGCAGAAGGAGGAAAGGACAGGACTCAGAGCCCTGGGGGGGGGGGGGGGGGCGCCTGGGAGAGGAGGGGACACCTCAAGTTCTGACTCAGGAGGACAGAGAGGGAGGGGCCAGGCTGTGGAGAAGGGGGGCCTCTGTGGGCACCCCTAACTTGAAGCCAAATCAGCAGCAGAAGGAGAAACAGCCGGTCCACCCTGAACCCCAGCCCCTACCTGTCACCGGGGCCAGCTCAGCCTGGGGTCTCCGTGTCCCCCCACCCTCCTACTCTGGCCCAACCGGTGCCACAGGTCTGGGCAGAGGCCTGGAGGGACAGGGTGATGGTGAAACCACGTTCCCAGGAATGGGGGGCCCCCAGACGCCTGCCCCTGCACGTAGCAGGTCCCCCACCCCTGTGACGCCCCAGGGGACCAGGAGCCACAACCAGACAGGAAGTAGGTTCTGGACCAGCCAGATTCCTGGGTCTCCTGCCCGCCACCCCCCCCACTGCCACTTCCCCTCGACTGGAACTACCCCTTGTCCCCTCAAGCCAAGGGGTCATTGGGAGACCACCCACCAACAATCATCACATAACCCATTCGTGGGACAGGCTGGGGAGGGGTAGAGGAGTGGAAGTTTGGGACCCGGGTCTCCTACCCCAACCTGAGACTTTGTCCACAAGGCACTCTGGCCTTCCAGAGAACAGAGGACAGCTCAGGACAAACGTGTCCCCCGGGACCTGGGGCAGGGCGGGTCCTGGCCCCTGCCAGACCTGTCTTAGCCAGATGAGGGGGAGGAAAAGGGTTAACAATGGGATAACCGCCCCAGCAGGACCTTTGCAGAACAGAGGCCTTAAACCAAGGACTTGTCCTGGTCCCCAAGCACACCCTGGGACCTCAGACACACTCTCCCAGCGTCTCCCGGCATGGGGGTGGGGGGGCTGCCTCACCCCCAGGAAGAGAACCGGGGCAGGGCAGCCTCTGTGTGCTGGGGCAGAAATCACTGGTGAGCCCTGGGGACGGGAACCAGCACAGAACGGTCCCCATCTGGACTTTAGGAAGAGCCCCGCCCCCACCCCCCCCACTCCCCCCCCACCCCCTGCATAAGGGAGCCCAGGCCTGAGAGCATGAGAGGGAGGCACAGGGTGACACAGGTCTGATTGCAGGGACTCCAGGAGATACGATCCTCTCACTGGGAAGTTTGCAGACGCTTCGGGAGGGTGGGAAAATTTCAGGCATTCTCAGTGCCGCTGGCCCCATGCGGGCTCACGTGTGGGGGCTCACGCGTGGGCACAGGAGCCCGGGAGGGGCCAGAAGCCCGTCCTGAGACTGCTGCCCATCCCCCACTCACACTCGGCTTTCGAGACTCAACCCAAACATCTCCCCAAAGCATTTACCTCTCTTATCACACAGTGTGTCTGGGAAAGGAAGGCAGATAAGGGAGTCTGGTTTCTTTCACCGCCGGCCTCGACCCAGAGCTCCTGGCAGCCGGCCCTGAGGGCCTCCGCCAGCGGGGCCCGGGCCTCCAGCCCAGCGGAGGACATTTCCAAGGGCCACGCTCCAGGCCCGGCCTGGCCTCAGGCTGCCGCCATACCACAGGTCCCCGCGGGCTCCCTCTGCCTGCGAGGCCACGGCTGCGGCTCTGTGGATGCTTGTGAACAGACCCTGCCGATGTCACCGTTATAAGGAGCCAGTCAGCTCAGAGTTGAGGGGCCCACCCAGCCTGGCCCCATCCCCCTTGGTTTAGATCCTGAGAAACTGAGGTCGACCTTTGAGGAGGTGCTCCCGAGGCCTCAGAGCAAACATGGCAAAAGCAGCTCCTGTCTGCTTCCGGGACTTGGGCCTCCTACAGGAAGTCCACCTTGGTTTCTCCCACTCCATGGCCCTGCCCTCTCCCTCCTCCTGGAGCCGCCCTGGCTACTCTTCTGTCTCCTTACCACTTAGCAAGGTCAAGGCTTGTGCACTCAGAAGTGGATTCCATGATCGACTCTTTCTGCATGGAGTTCGGGACCCATTTACATGCTAAGTATGATGCACTTTCAACGGCCTCAAGTTTGAAACAGCAGAAACCAAAAGATTCTCTAAATCTCACCGCTTATTACAGAGGGGCGGTGTAACACCAGGCCCCGCTGGCCTCACCTCGGCTGTAACTGACCCCTCCCCGCTGTGACACAGAACCAGCCGGGGCACGAAACACAGAACCAGCCACCCTGGGGCCCAGCCTGGAGCCCTGACTTCCAGGTCGTGACTAAGCACCCAGTTGTGTGCTGCTAGAGTGGGGACATACAGATGTCTCCACGGTCCCCTTTGCCGCCAGAAACTGGCTGGAGGCCGCCCGTCAGCGCTCCTGAGAGGGGGCTGCAGGAGAAGTGGGGACGACGCTTCTGAAGCCAGCAGAGGGGGTGCTGCCTCGGCGCAGGGGGGCTGCACGACCTCTGACCCCCTGGAGACCTTGGCCATCCTCCACCCAAGTGCCCGTCTATACCTTTCTGAAGCCCACACCACTTCCCATTCGTGACTCCATCCCTATCCCACAAAGAGCCGTGGCGTCCCTGACCCCTTCCTCCAAGTGCTGTCCCCTTGACTTCTAGGGCTCGCTGGGACCCCCTAGCTGCCCAGCAGCTCCTCCCCGTCCTGCTGCACAATTACCTGAACACCTTACCCACTTCAGGGCTCCGCTGTAGGCTCTGCCCTGATGTCTCCCTAAAGTCCAGCCTTGACTCCCCCTGGCTCACCAGATCAGGGACTGCACCTGCTCTGGGACAGCTTGGCCTGGATGTCCCGCAGCCCCTCACACTGGGCAGGACCCAGCCAGATCCCGGCATCCCCCCCCCACCCCGATCTGTGACCCAACAGCTCCCCAGGCACGGCTCCGGTCTGTGCCTCCCTGCCGACTCCCCCTTGAAGATCGTCTCCTCTCCTTGGACCATCCCCCTTAACCCACCCTGTGTCCAGCCACCCTCCAACCCGCCACCCATCCTTGCCGGACCTTGCGGAACAAGGAGAACCTTGTCCCTCCCTGCCCGGTGCCCCACACCCACCACCCCCACGATATGCAAGATGACTAAGTCACCTCAGGTGAGAACGGCCAATTCCCACCAAGACAGCTGGATGCCGGGAAAGCCTCCTGTCACACATGCATGAGCACGCACGTGCGTACCTGCGGTCACACACATATGACTGGGACGTTATGTCTCTGGACACTTGGGAAGCTGCTTCCATGAGCAGACAAGTAGCAAACGTGTGTTAAAACCCAACTTCAGAAACAGCCGATGACACAGTTGATTAGGCACGTGTGAGCTCACCGCACCGTGGTGATTTTATACCACGGATGCGTAGTGTGTTGTGCTCATGGCACAGAATTAAATGTCTCCACATTTCCAGACCCTTCACACGGAGCACCGGACACCAGGGACAGAGCCCAGCTCCCGTAGCCAGCGCCCAGAGGGCCTTCACAATTCAGCCCTCCCCTCTCAGTCCCACCAGCCCCCCTCGCCACCCCCCACCTCTGAAAGCATCGCGGAGCCTGCACGTGCACAGTCCCCTTCGCCCCCGCAACCTGCAACAGCAGCTACAGCAAGCCCTGGGCTTCCGGCACAGAAGCCTTCCCGGGACACCCACCTGGAAGGGACTGGGGCACAACATCTGGTCCCGCTGCCCACACTGTTGGCACTGCTCTGTCTGGGGCCACCTCCCACCCGGCTGGGACCTCCAGGGGCTGATGTGATCCCCCTCCTCCTGGCCCCCGAGGTGCAGCCCAGCCCACACAGGAGATCTGCACGGATGACGGATGGAACCAAGGAGGGGCGGCAGGTGCAAAGCGCTCAGACCCGGACCCTGGAAACCGCACCCCAGAGCACATGCCTGAGCAGAGTGGAAAATCCCACCTAAGGCCACTGCGCACACCATGGAAACATTCTAACCTGCCTCTCCGGGAGGCCCCATGCTGGGCGTGCTGGTCCACACCGGCCTCCACCCCACCCCCACGCGGGTCACTGACCCCAGGAAGCTGGAGACTGCTCCAGGCTGGTTTCCCATCTGTCTTTACCCCCTGCGAGTTCCCAAACGCTGCCGCCCCGACCACACTGCGTCCTCCTGGCCTCCCCCTCGCGCGCGCGCGCGCACGCGCACACACACACACACACACACACACACACACACACACGGGCCTGAGTTCTCAGTCTGGGTTAATTAATAACGAGAGCCGTCAGGCCTCAGTGAAGCGGCGACGCAGGGGGCGCATGAATGGAGGTGGGGGAGTCGGGGGCTGCCGGCGAGGCCCAGGCGGTGTTGAACCGGTCAGGGGCCGAACCTCAGCGCCCTCAGCGTCATGGGACAAAGGGGAGAGGGAGTCAGAACTCGGGGCAGACAGGGCCTGGCTCCCAAGAAAGGAGGGGGCCGGGAGCCGGAGACAGGTGCAGCGGGCAGGCTTCTAGGGCCCTCTCCCACCCCGGAGTGAGTCCCCGCGCGGCCGGCAGAGGCCCTGCCCCCAGCCCAGCACCCCCGCGTCGGCGGCCCCACGCCCCCGGCGCCCGCGCCCCCCGCCCCGAGGCTCACCTGGCCGCGGCCGGACAGCGAGAAGGTGGCGTGGCTGGCGAAGCGCGCGGTGCCCAGGCGGGGCGCGCGGCTGGGGACGCCGGGCGCGGGCGGGGGGCTGGGCGAGCCGGGCGAGCCGGGCGTTCCGGGCGCGGGGGACGGCCCGGTCGCCAAGCCCAGCGCCTCCACCTGCCGCGTCAAGCGCTCGAGCTGCGCCTGCAGCCGCTGGTTGTCGCGCTGCAGCTCGGCCACCGTGCGCGCCAGCGGGCCGGCCAGGCGCAGAGCCTCCGCCACGCGCCGCTCCACGCCGCGCTGCAGCCCCTGCATGTCCTCGTGCAGCGCGCGCACCGCGCCCTCCAGCGCCGCCTCGTAGCGGCCCAGCGCCTCGCGCACCGTGCGCGCCTCCTCGGGGTCGGGGCCCTGCTCCATGGCCGAGCGGGCGCGCCGTCCGAGCGGGCAGAGAAGCCAAGCTCCGCAGCTCCGGGCCGCGACTGGCCGCCCCGGGCCGGGTTCGCCGGAGGGGCGACGGGAGGGGCGGGCGCAGGGCGGGCGGGGGCGGGGCCGCGGGCGGGGGCGGGGCCTCTGGCGGCGGGAGGGGCGGGCACAGGGCGGGGGCGGGCCCGCGAGCCCCGCGACTGGGCGCCGCGCGGGGGCGGGGCCTCGGGCGGCGGGGGGGGCGGGCGCCGAGAGGGGCGGGGCCTCGGGTGGGGGGAGGGGCGCGGAGTCGCCGTAGGGGGAGAGCGGGGCTCTGCTGCCCGGTGGGGCGGGGCCGCAGGGGGAGCGCCGGGTCCGAGAGCCCCCTGACCCCGCCCCAGAGGAGCGACGTGCGGCCTGGAGAGAGGCTGCGGCCCCCGAGGGGACTTTACCCCGGAGACCACTGACGCGGGCTGTGGGTCGCCGGGCTCTCCCCCGCAGGGCCCAGTCCCGCTGGGGGTGGGAACTCCCCCACCGGTCGGGGAGACCTGAGGGGGGGAGCAGTCCCCAGAACTGTCCGGCCCCTGCCCCCCTCCCATCACAAGAAAGGGAAGAATGAAAACAATTGTGGCTTAAGGAGGACAGGATGATGGGCAAAGATACTCTCCTGTAGTTGTAAACTGTTACCTGACTTAAATGGAGAATGGGAGGAGCGCCCGGGGCGGGGCCGGCGCTCAGTCGCTGAAGCATCCGACTTTGGCTCAGGTCATGATCTCGGTCCGGGAGTTCAAGCCCCGCTTTGGGCTCTGTGCTGACAGCGTAGAGTGGAGTCCGCTTCAGATTCTGTGTCTCCCTCTCTCTGCCCCTCCCCCCCAAGAATAAACATTAAAAACTTTTTTTTTACTGTTTAAAAATGGGAACATCCCACCTTTTGCCCAGAAATTTTTCCTGACTAGGCTTCTCCTTACCAGGCCAGGCCCACCTGAAGGAGGCCCAGTGCCTGGGCAGGCACAACCGGATGACCTCAGGAGCACGAGGTCTGAAGGGCTTGTTTCTGTCGTGTTAGGCATTCAGACAAATCTGGAGCCACAGACCTCCTGGACTGGTCCACACTGCCCAGATGCTCAGATGCTGAGAGCCAATCCCTCCCCCACCCACCCCTCCCCGTGCTCCCCTCCACCGTGGGGACAGGAAGGAACACTGGGTTACCTAATCCAAGGAGCCTTCCAGCAATTATTTCATGAGAAAGTCAATGCCAAAAGGCGTGCGTGTTGCATGTGTGTGTGAGTGTGTGTGAGTGTGTGTGAGTGTGTGTTCCAAGAAGCCGTCGGCACAGAGTGAGCCAAACCACTCCCTGCATTCTTTCTCCGGGTAGAACCTTTGATAGAGGCTGGGAGAGACACTGGCCCCTGCAGGTCTGACCACGGGAGCCTGGAGATCAGAGACCCCGTCTCAGCCAGAAAAGCCCATTCTATTCTTCTGCAGGACCCACGGAAGAGCCATGTGGGAAGGCCTCGGAGGCATTAGGCAGTCTGACCCCTGGCCCCACAGCCACAGTACACCTGGGCATGACCTCCCCTGGCAGCATCGTGGGGGCGGGCACGGGGAGGGGTCCAGCCTCCCCGGCCATCCTCCAGCAGGCAGGCTGGCCAGGTGTCTGGGGCTGAAACCCTACAGGAGGAGGAGACAGTAGACGGCAGAGAACCATCCCGCTCCCACCTCGGGTGTGTTATCTGCTCTGTCCCCATCCACCAGAACATTCGGAGGAACCACCGCAGGCGGGACAGGGCTCCGTCTGCCGCCGAAGTGGGGCCTCTGTCGAGGGCAGAGATGGAAGGCACTGTGGGTTCTGGGAAGGCAGACAGTACAAGAATCAGGCCTTCCCCCCTGGCTCCTCTCCCTCAGCAGTCAGACCACAGAGTGGGTAGCTGGAGATGAGCCTAGCAGAGGAGAGATACACCAGGAGCGCGAAAGAAGAGGGCGCAGGGGCAGGGAGGGGGGGAAGGGGTGATTCTGGGGTGGAGGGGTGGGACCAAAGCGGGCTCTAAGACAGCCCGGGGGGGGGGGGGGGGGGGGGGGGGAGGGGCGCCGCTGGGCTCCAGCCCCGCCCCCCAGCTCAGCCCCCACCCTGTACCAGGCCGTGAGGGAGGCCAGCGCTGCCTAATGAATGGGGCTGAACTCCCTCCACATTCACGGGCCCTGATGTCAGCGAGCTGGTGAGGCTGACCTCCCACCCGGTCCCGGGGGCTCTGGTGCTTCCGGCTCCCCCTCACCTGGCTCTGAGCCCTGCACTGAGGGCCGGGCCCTTGATCTGCTCTTTTCCTAGGCCAGAAGCAGGACGTGGGACGGCCCAGCCCAGCCCCGCTGCCCGTCACTTCTCAAAATCACATCCTTGCCGGGCCAAAACCATGAAGCCAGGGAAGTCGGTCACGGAGCTGAGATGGGGAAACTGAAGCCCCGAGAGGAAGAAGGACTGGCCCCGGGCCACACAGCAAGTCAATGCAAAGACAGGACTGGAACCAGGGCCCTGTCCCCGGATCTGATACTTGTCCCAGCGTGCTGGTCCCAACACAACTCCCTGGGCAACAGCCACATCCAGCCAAGGGTGGGCAGCTCCCCACTACTCCTGGGGCTGGCAGGAGGCTCCACCCCCCTGGCATTGCTCCCCAGAGGTCTCCAGCACCCCCACCCATGGCTCTCTGGAAGTAGACCCCCAGGACCACATCCTCCTCCTCTCTCTCTTGACTCCCCTCTCCCGGCCTCGCCCTCCCAGTGACCTTCCTGACTGGCTGTTCTGTCCCTCATCCCTTAACCATGGTGGGCCCCGGGGCCCTGAGCAAAGCCCCCATGCCCCTACACGCCCCCTACCCACGCCTCCCTGGGTAGACTCACTCACCCCTACAACAGTGCTGATGACTCCCACTTCTCCGCCTCCAGCCCAGCCCTGCTCTATACCCACCGGCCTCCAGCCTGCTTCCCCCCTCCCTGACCCCTCAGTTCCTGAGATCGCAGGTCAAGTCAGCCTTACCGGGTGGGGGAAGGACGTAGGAAGTGGAATGGACAGCCGTCACACTCCTCTGCCCACCGGCTGGTGCCGCCCCTCCACCCCTGCACCCCAGGTTCACGTGCATGGGCACCGCGTGCACATGTACTCAGAGAGCAGGGTCTCTCTGTCTCCACCCATCTCCACTGGGATCAGCAACTGGCCTTGGAAAGTGCTCGGGAAACCCTGGGTGACTGAACGCCGGGGCAAAGAGGGCTTGCTGGTGAGCCAGCAGGGCCAGGAGGGATGATGCTAGGTGGACGGACCACGGGCAAAGGGAGGGAAGAGGGGCGAGGGTGGCCCCCTTGCTGGCTGGGTGCCTGCGGGGTAGGATGGGTCACAGAGAGGGTGTGTGGGACGGAATGGCGAGTCCTGGGGTGGGGCCCACGGCCCACGTGCTGGGTCACATCAGCCTTTGCACTCGGGATCCCTCCAAGCCCCTCTGCCCGGAATGGCTCAGGTTAGAGGGTCACAGGCCAGGCCAGACCTGATCGGCCCTGCACACCCTGCCTGCAGCCCTCAGCTCACAGGGCGGCTAACCGGCCTGGCCATCCAGCCTTGTGACCAGGGAGGGTGTGAAAGTGGGTCCACAGCTGCAGGCTCCCAATGGGAACCAGCTAACAAGAACCCACTCCAGGCCTGGGACCCCTGGCAAACATCTCATCCCAAATCCTGAAGGCAGCCTCCGGCCTGGAAACCACTGCCTTGTAAGAGACCCACAGGGGTGGCAACACGGGGCTTCTGTTTCCCTCGTCCTGCCTGGTTGTCGGACCCCGGAGCCGAGCAGGGAGGTGGGACCCTGGTAGACGCTGTGCAGGAACAGAAGTCCCAGGTGGGCAGGCCTTGGGGTCTTGTCTCCAGCAAGGACCCCGGAGGGGGCGCATGGGGCTCTGCCTGCTGGAAGCTGCAGCGGTGGGGGCTGATCCTGGAGCCCGGTGGCCCCTGGGAGGCTGGGAAGGGACCCCTGTCCCCGGGTCACTCCGACCAAACCTCAAACTTTGTCCCTCCTTCCTAGGGGACGCTCTGCCAGCCACACAGAAGTGTGCGATGCCCATCCTAACCCCCGTACATCTGAGGGCGGGTCTGTGCACGCACCAAGCTCGCACGTACAGGTTGGGCGTGTCTGTGGAGACGAGAGGTGTGGGCACGGCGGAGTCTGTTGTATCTGCGCACGTGCCTGCAGGGACACGTGTGTGCAGGGCACGTGTTCATTCACGGTACCGTGTCTGCAGGAGGGATTCTTGCGCATTTGCTCGTGGGTGGTGAGCATACGTTTATGCACACACGTGTGTGTGTGCCTACAGATCATGTGCCGACGTTGACACTGGGATGGGTCCTCGGCCGCTAATGCACACGTGCATATCCTCGCGTGTCCGTCCTGTGTCTACACAAGCTTACCTAATCAGATGTGTGTGGTTGTGTGAGCTCCATCATACGTGTCCCATGCCCCTGAAAGTCGGTCTCTACAAGGTGCAGATCCCGGGGGTCGGGGGCCACTCTGAAGACCCCAGCGCACGAAATGCCAGAGGTGCCCTGGTTTGGGGAGGCAGCCACACTGAGCAGCGCTTCCCGCCTCCGGGACCGTGCTGGGCCCCTGGGTCCCCTCCCACGGGCCTCTGCTGGGGCACGGGGCCCACAGCACAAAGCACATCCGCCCCGGCGTGGAGGGGCTTGCGGTCCTGCCCACGGAGGCAGGGGCTGTGCGGGGCATGCAGTGGAGACAGCTGTCTCCCCCCTCCCCCCAACCCAGAGAAGGTAGTCGGGCTCACATTTTCTATCTCCAGGAGTAGCAGCCCCTGAGCCCCGGTCGCACGGCCTGGAGAGGCCTCCTCGGCTCACCCTAGCTCCCTGCCAGCACTCTGGGGACTGCGGCCCCAAGAGGGGACACTGAGGTCTGGGAAGAGCCAGCACCGCCCCGCCCCCCATTGTTTGTGCTGGGCCCCTGGGTCCCTGGGGAAGTGGTGTCTAGGGCAGAGCACCCTGGAGCCCTCCCAGCTCCTGTCCCGACCCTCAGGCCTCCAGACACCCGCCCAGGAAGGCCCCTCCCTTTTATAACACGAGTCTCTGAGCGGGCACTCACTCTGCCCTGCTGACCCTGGCCGCTCCGGCCCAGGGGACCCCGTGAGGCAGAGGCCCAGCTGTTGTCATTTGGGGGCAGAGCTGGGCCTCCAGCTCTGGGCTCCTCCTGCCTTCTCCCCACCCCCTCCACACCTCCCACCCGAAGGCCTGGCCCCTCCAGCCCTGCTCAGCCCGCTCCCCTCCCCCTTCCCGGACTATTTATAGAGCCTGGCTCAGTGGCCTCCAGGACAAGAGGAGCCAGAGGTCCAGGGCAACGGCTCCCGGCTCCTCGGCCTTCCCCAGGGGCCCCGCAGGCTGGCCAGTGTCTGCTTTCAGCCCAGCCGAAGGCCGCTAGCTCAGAGTGAGCAGTGGGGGTGGGGAGGCCAGGCCGAGGTGCGGGGCCTGCCCAAGCCGAGGCCGTTTGGCTCCCTCAGGAGAGTTCTGGAGACTCACTAGGGCCGGGGCCTCCACGGGAGATCTCAGGGCCCGCCGGCACCTCCTCGCCCCCTCCCCTGCCAGCCCCCAGAGGCCCCTTGCTCTGACAAAACCATCCCTCTGACCCACGGACCCCCTCCACCAACAGGGAACGCCTTACAGTGCCATTCAAGGCCCCTCCGGTAAAATGCGCAAAACTCACTCGTGCACTGACGCCTGTCCGGGTAGCTCTGCCTGAAGCACCCTTGCTGCTGGCAGTCCTGTCCGGCAGACCCCCCTCCACTCTCCATTCTTCACATCTTCAGAGCGCATCTTCAATGCCACCTCCTCTGGGAAGCCCCCCTGAGGTCCCCACTCACCTCCCCTCCCTGTCCCACTGTGCCCGTTGGAATGCGTCCCCTCTCCCCTGCCCTGCCTCCCTCCTCCCAAGTGCAGCTTCTGTCTTAAGGAATGATCACTGTTTGGGGTGTGGGCTGGGGTTTCCTGAAAGGGCAGGACCCTGACTCGCTCATCCTTCTGCCCCCGTGCCCAGCTCCATCAGCCAATGCTATGCAGGGGTGAAAGAGGGGGTGCACGGACCAGTGACTGAACCGAGGTGGACACAATAAGGGAGGGGAAGGAAGCAAGAAAGACCCCCCCCCCGCCGTGTCCCCTGAGCCCCGATTAACTGCCTGGTGTCCCTGGGGCGGGAAGGCGGCAGGGGCAGCCCAGGCCAGGTCTCAGTGGCACGGCGCGGCCCTGGGCAGCAGCCAGATTGGTCACCCTCATTCTTTCCAGATCAAAGTTCCCCCAGGGAACAGCCTGGAACCTGACACTGGCACTGGGGGGGCTGGGCCAGCTGGCCCTGTCCAGGAGGAGGACGTGGGGGAGCGGGACACCTGTCTCCAGCTCCAGGGACGTCAGGCCAGCAGCCAGGGAGGGGACCAGACACACGCACGCGCACCTGCTCCGGCCCCAGCCCCACCCCCTCACGAGGGCCCAGCCCTCTGTCCCAGACCCCCCAAGGACTCCAGGCCCCCAGGGGCTCAGCGCCTTGAGATGCCACCCCTGCCCATGACCTCTCCCCTCCCCCAGAGAGACTTCCATCTCAGACGCCCTCCGGGTACATCTCTCTGTCTCTGCGCCCTGTGCGGCTGTATTTCTCTGCATTTTCTGCTCTCCCCTCATAACCCCACGTCTCTTTGCATCCTCTGTCTCTGGGAGGGGGGTAGCCATGGGGTGGTGTGTCGGCCCCTGCTTCCAAGGATGAGCGGTTGTCATGTTCCTCTCCATTGTCCAGATTTTCCCTGATGGAGGAAGAGGGGGAGAGGGGAAGACGGCAGAACCCACCGCCCCTGCTGCAGCCAGGCCTCCTTGATGCCCTCCGGCTGCCAGTCTGAACCGGCGGGGAGGAGGTGGGCAGAGCTGGTCGAGGCTCCTCTGTCCTCCGTTCTGCTTCACTGTGGAAAGTCCTGCCATCTCAGAGTGTGACTTCACGCCCCTGTGTGCAAGCAAGCACGTGCAAACGCATGCACACACGCACGGACATGCATGCACATAAGCGCACACGCCCACACAAGCACCCATGCATGCACACGCACGCCTGCACACACACAAATACAAGCACACACACATGCACACCTGCACACACACCCAAGCACCCATGCACGCACACGCATGCCTGCACACACGCAAATACAAGCACACACACATGCACACCTGCACACACACAAATACAAGCACACACACATGCACGCCTGCACACACACCCAAGCACCCATGCATGCACACGCACGCCTGCACACATGCAAATAGAGCACACACACAAGCACACACACATGCACGCCTGCACACACACAAGCACCCATGCATGCACACGCACGCCTGCACACACGCAAATACAAGCACACACACAAGCATACACACGTGCACGCCTGCACACATACAAGCACCCATGCACGCACACGCATGCCTGCACACACGCAAATACAAGCACACACACATGCACACCTGCACACACACAAATACAAGCACACACACATGCACGCCTGCACACACACCCAAGCACCCATGCATGCACACGCACACCTGCACACACGCAAATAGAGCACACACACAAGCACACACACATGCATGCCTGCACACACACCCAAGCACCCATGCATGCACACGCACGCCTGCACACATGCAAATAGAGCACACACACAAGCACACACATGCACACCTACACACACACAAGCACCCATGCATGCACACGCACACCTGCACACACGCAAATACGAGCACACACACAAGCATACACACATGCACGCCTGCACACATACAAGCACCCATGCACGCACACACATGCCTGCACACATGCAAATACAAGCACACACACATGCACGCCTGCACACACACAAATACAAGCACACACACATGCACACCTGCACACACACCCAAGCACCCATGCATGCACATGCACGCCTGCACACACGCAAATAGAACGCACACACAAGCACACACACATGCACGCCTGCACACACACAAGCACCCATGCATGCACACGCACACCTGCACACATGCAAATACGAGTGCACACACACACGCACGCCTGCACATACACACACACCCATGTGTGCACATGCACACCTGCACACACCCAAATACAGTCATGCACATGTACACACACATGCATGCCTGCACGCAAGCACACACGCACAAACAAGCGTGCACGCACGCACATGCACATACACACATACGTGCACATGTGCGCACACATGCACACGGATGCACACACGTGCACACAATCACCCATGCATGCACACTCACGTATGCCCGCACACACATGCACACACATGCACACCTGCACACACACACATACAAGCGCACACATGCACACACACAAGTACGTGCACACACAAGCACCCATGTATGCACGCGCACGTATGCCTGCACACACACATACGTGCACACTTGTGCACACACGTGCATACATGCACACACACGTAGACAGCGTAGAGGACTGGCTAAGAGCCCTGGACTCTGGATCGTAGTCGTGGCTCACTATCTGTTGTGCCTGTTTTCTTACTTGTAAATGGGGATTATGGTGAGACTTTCTGCATCCTAGGATTGTCTCTGTTTGTAGGGCCCTTGTGTCAGGCACAGAGCGTTGCATATGAGTTAAATAAGCTCAGCAAATATGTGTCCATGCTTCACACTTGGCTGTCAGTGAACAGGACAGCTCCTGTCCACCTCTATGTCTTTGCTCCAGGCTGAGCCAGACGCGTCACCAGCAGGTCCAAACGGCCTGATGTGAGCCGTCGTGACTCGAGCCAAGGAATGACACACAGCCCACAGGTGTGATTCTGCAGATCCTCTGTGGAACCACATTCAGTCAGCAGTGGCTGTGCCACATGTGGCAAGGTCGCCTCCTCCTTAAAGATGTCTAGAACCTTCTGCTACAAACCCGAGACGTCAGATTTTCGAAAGTTAATAACATGAGAGGACATGTTTGTAGACAAGAAACGGAGACCAGTTCTTCAGAGAAAGGGGACAGGAGGCGGAGGCTGGCAGTCCATGGGGGACGGGGGATGGGCCACGGCATAAGCGCTGAGCTGCACGGGGCCGCGGCCCGGCCAGCGTGGGGACCAGCACCACCTGTGAACGAAGATAAACCAGACAGGCTACGTTCACCCTTCAGGGCCGTGGCAAACACCAAAGGCTCAGCAGAGCCGCCAGGGTCTGAGGGACTGTCCCACAGATGCATCAGTCACATGACGTGCAGGCCCACAGCAGTCACTTCTGGGGAAACCCTGATCGGGAGCCCGACGGAGGCGGCCAGCAGGTGGCCTTGGGTTTTATAGCATCTCCGAGTGACCACGTGACCAGGAATCACAGAGCCCCGATGAGGCAAACAAATCTGCCAAACGGAAGGACCGCTAGCTGAGAAAACCGAGTTTTAGAGCAATTTGAAAAGCACTTTAAAGGAGACATCGGCAAGGCCTTCAAAGAAACCGAGGGGTGGCAACCGTTGAAACCACAACGGGAGGACGAAGTACGAGCAGGTCAGGTAACAAAGTCCATCAGAATATGGGAAGTTAGAGTTAGAGCTGAAAAATTCAAAAGGTGGGCTATCTTCCCGGAGCAGAGCGGGACAGAGTCACCGTGGATGCGAAGACTGACCTGAGAAAACACCAAGGATGCAGCCCCAAGAGACCGAGAGAGGAGGCTGCGACAGAAAACACTAGGCACAAGGAGACAGAAATAGATGTTTCCAGAACAGAGACATAGAAGGACAGACGGAGAGAAACTACAGAAGAATTGACGGCAGAGGGTTTTCCAAAAACGAGGGGAAAAAAAAGTCCTTAGACCGGAAAAATTTTCATCACACGCTAAGCATAACAGACAAACAAATCCGTGGTCATTTCATGTTTTAGTGAAACTTCAGAACATCAAGGATCAAGGGTAAAAAAAAAAAAAAAAATCCCAGACCCGGAAAACAAGATTACGACGCAGAGTCCTCACGGGCGACACTAAAAATCAGAATAAAATAACGTTTTCGAAGGAACGAAGGCAGCACGGCGAGCTTTCGCAGAGCTGTGGGCACAGCACCTTGAGAGAAAGAAATGGTAACAACTACATTTCCGGGCATCACGTGAAAGGAACTGGGGGGGACAGCTTCCCCGGCAGTCAGGAGGCCTGACTCCCACCGTCCCACGTGTCAGCCAATGCTGCAGCCGGCGTCCCATCCCTGTCCCCGTCCGTCTGTCCCTCCCCTGCCCACCACGTCCCCCCCCTCCTGTCCCCAGGGCTCAGCTGACAGGCTCTCACCCCCAAGTGTTTCACGTTCTGCTCCGGGGCGTCCGCAGTCACCGCCTGCAGGGATGGGAGCTGGCCGCAGGTGCCTGTCCTGCCCACCCCTCGGGGCCTCACAAGGTCCCCCAGGAAGTGAGCCCAGAATGCCCACAAGAGGCCTCAGGAACACACTCACCGTGGCCTTCCGGCCACCCTCCCTGTCCCGGCGGCCTTGACGGCCATGGTGCCGGTGCACGAATTCGGGGGGGGGGGGGGGGGCGGGCGTCAAGCAAGGAGGGACGCGGTTTGTGTCAACACCTGACAGAAGGGGGTTTCCGGGGTCCCCAGTGCAGGACTCCAGTCAGCCCTGCACCTGACTCAGGCTGGAAGTAGGGCGGCCGAAGCCGCAGAAACCGTATTAATCACGGTGCCGAGTCTTAGCCTGGACGAAGGAGCGTCGGTCTGCCCCTCCCACCTTTCCATCCCTCCCCTTCTTCCCTGGCCCCCCGCCAGACCCTCAGCCCTTCCCTGCAGCCCCAGCCCAGCACCCTTCTATCCCTCAGCCCCTCTCCAGACCCCAGACCCTTCGGGACAGTCTTCCATATCCTCAGCACCCGTCCCGCCCACGTCCCCCCCTTTCCCACTGTGTCCAGCACCCCCCACCCGGGACCACAGGCTGGAGACTCTATCCAGCACCCCACCCGGGACCACGAGCAGACCGCTTCCCAAGTGGCCGGATACGAGTAAAACACAAACAAAACGTGATGCCACCTCCAGCCTCCCCGAGCCCCAGTGAGGAGGAAAGGTGGGGTCCCCCAGGCCCCCCCTCTCTTTCCACCCCAAGCAGGATGACAGCAGGCTGACAGGGTGGGTGGGGGCAGGGACCGTCCTGCAGCCAGGGAGCTCTAGGTCCAGCCGGGCGAGGGTCCCAGTCCCAGGGGCTGCTGCGCAGGTGCTCACGGTCAGGACCAGAGGGCCCTGTTTGCGGGAGGCCTGCGATTTATCAACATGGCCAGCCCCAGCCACCAACTCCCCCAAACTCCTCTCAGCCCCCAGACCCCCCAGGACCCCCAGCCGCCCACACCTCCACCAGCAGACAGGACAAACGGCCACGGCTAGGGCTGGTTACCGTGTGACGGTTTCTGTTTGGGGAGCTGAGCGAGGCCCAGGGGCGGTGGGGTTGGTTGCACAACGTTGTGAACCTGTTTAATGCCACCCAGCGGCACACTTTAAAATGCTCACGATGGTAAACGCTATGTATATTTTGCCACAATTTAGACACGTTTAAAGATTTTCTCTGCAGGCACCGTTCCCTGCCCCCCCTTTGAGCCCAGCAGCCCAGCCAGCTCTCCCGTCCCTCTGATTTCCCCCAACCCTCCCAGCCCCTCCGGGCCCCCCCACCCACTCAAATCACTCCCCCTGGGTCCCATCGTCTTCTCCTGGCCCCTCCCTCCCAGCGCACCCCACACTTGCCCGTCACCTCCACCCCACCCCGCAGAATCTCTCTGCCGCCCCTGCTCCAGGCCCCTGATCCGGGCAAAATTTTCTGTGCATCCCAGGAGCTAATTTTCCTCTTGGGGCTTGTATGAGTTGGGAGACAGGAAACCTGCCTGCAGTGGTTTAAACAGGTACAACAGGATACGGGAGAAGGACTGGTCTTGTCTCCGTGCTGACTGAGACTCCGGGACGGGACGGTAGGTGCCGAGGACTCCCGCATTCCAGAGTGGGGACACCCACCAAAGCCGGAGGTGCTTGAGAAGCAGTTTTGGGACCTGAGCCGACCACCCCACCTCGAGTCACAAAAGAGGTTGGAGAAGCTGAGAGCAATTAGAAATAATCAGAGATATCACTTCTCAGGAGAGAAGCGGTTTCAACCCCTCTCAAGAGGTGGGGGCGTCCTGTCCCCCCCCCCAGCAGAGGGAAAGAGGTGGGGGCGTCCTGTCCCCCCCCAGCAGCGGGAAGGAGGGGGGGCGTCCTGTCCTCCCCCAGCAGAGGGAAAGAGGGGGGGGCGTCCTGTCCTCCCCCAGCAGAGGGAAAGAGGGGGAGGGGTGTCCTGTTCCCCCCCCCCAGCAGCGGGAAAGAGGGGGGGCGTCCTGTCCTCCCCCAGCAGCGGGAAAGAGGGGGGGCGTCCTGTCCTCCCCCAGCAGAGGGAAAGAGGGGGGGCGTCCTGTCCTCCCCCAGCAGAGGGAAAGAGGGGGGGCGTCCTGTCCCCCCCCAGCAGCGGGAAAGGGGGGGGGTGTCCTGTCCTCCCCCAGCAGAGGGAAAGAAGGGAGGGCGTCCTGTCCTCCCCCAGCAGAGGGAAAGGGGGGGGCGTCCTGTCCTCCCCCAGCAGAGGGAAAGAGGGGAGGACGTCCTGCCCCCCACCCCCCCACCCCGGCCGATGGAAAGCAGGTTCACCGGGATCCCTGAGTCAGTCAGTAAACCGTCCGCTGATCCGGGAACGGGGGTAACTTAGAGAACACGGTACACTGGTCTCTGACCTGATCCTCAAAAGTCTAGGAGGGAGGACTTCCCCTTCTGCCCCAGGAATGGCGCCCTCCTGCCATGAGCAAGTACAAGTCAGGAGAAAAGACAGAAAACGTACTTTCTACAGGCAGCACAGACTGTGACCCCTGTGACCCCGGGACGGGAGGACGCGCAGTGTGAACGCCCTCGGCCCCGCGGCAGCGGGGCCCAAAAGCAGCCCACAGTCTCACTGAGCCAAGGCAACAGAGGCCACGTGCCCAGGAGGAAGGGGCCTCCGGAGACAGACGCAGCCGTCTGCAGGGGGGCTCCAGGAGGTTTGGGCCGAGACCTGACGGCTCACAGGTGAGAGGAAACCACCCAAGGCTAAGGAGAGAAGCACCACCAGGCAGCCGGGCCAAGCAACGTGTGGGGCTCACGCAGGGGCGGGGTTGTCCCCGCTTCCTCCGTTGGAGTGGAGAGACCTCACGATACGTCGAGCATGGGGAGAGTCTTCAGAAGGGGCATGTCCTTCAGCGTGAAAAGACAGACTCGAGAATGGCAGAAAATACTTGCAAGCCACGTGCCCAACAAGGGGCTAGTGCCCAGAATATATAAGGAACTCACAGCTCAGTATCAAAGAAGGAAATAACCCATAAAAGTGGACAGAGGACCTGAATAGACGTTTTCCCGAAGGAGACATGCAAATGGCCAATAGGTACATTGAAAGGTGCTCGACATCGCTGATTAGCTGAGAAATGCAAATCAAAACCACAACGAGCTCTCACCTTACACGTCTTCGAGTGTCTACTGTCAAAGGGACGTGAGGTAGGGGCGTCTGGGTGGCTCGGTCGGTTGAGTGTCTGACTGTTGATTTCAGCTCAGGTCATGATCTCATGGTTCGTGGGATCGAGCCCCACATCAGGCTCTGAGCCCGAACAAAACCCATCATTCTTTTTAAAAAATTTTTTTAACGTTTATTTATCTTTGAGACAGAGAGAGACAGAGCATGAACGGGGAGGGTCAGAGAGAGAGGGAGACACAGAATCCAAAACAGGCTCCAGGCTCTGAGCTGTGAGCGCAGAGCCCAACGTGGGGCTCGAACTCACAGACTGCGAGATCATGACCTGAGCCGAAGTTAGACGCTTAACCGACTGAGCCACCCAGGCACCCCCCCATCATTCTTTTTAAAAATAGAATGCAGCACTCAACAGCATAAAATTCAGAATATTCAGCTCTACTAGAAAATCACCAGACCTGGGGCCCCTGGGTGGCTCGCTCAGTTGAGTGTCTGACTTCGGTGAAGGTCATTTCGAGCCCCACGTCGGGCTTCAAGCTGACAGTGTGGAGCCAGCTTGGGATTCTCTCTCTCTCCCTCTCTCTGCCCCTCACCCACTTACTCTCTCTCTCTCAAAATAAATAAATAAACTTAAAAAAAAAAGACAAAAAAATCACCAGACTGACCCATACGTAGGAAAAAAACCAATTCCTAGAAACAGACCTGGAAACGCTGGGATGATGGAATCCGTAGATAAAGACTTTGCAACGGCTGTTTTAAATCTAACGGACATAACCGAGGAGGAGTTGGACGTGACGAGGGGAGAAATGGAAGACGTACCAAAGGGACCGAAGTGAAATTTCTGGAGCTGGAGAACACCACCCCCGAAATGAAAACACACCAGGTGGGGCGGGGACCAGATGAGATTTTCCTGGAGAACGGGTTGGTGGGTCTGAAGGAAATGCAGTGTAGCTACCGGAAATCAACCCGCAGAGAAAGGCCGTGGAGGAAGACGTCAACAGAGTCACCGTGGGCCGGGGGGTAGCACCAAGGGGCCCAGCATAGGCGTAGCTGCAGTCCCGGGAGGGGAGAAAGTCGGGGGACGACAATGGAAAATATGTCAATACATCACGGTTTAAAATTTTCCAAATGAGATGATGACGACCAACCCATAGATCCAAGAATCTCAACAAAATCCAAGCAGAGAAACAGAGAAAGTCACGCCAACCCACATCACAAATTGCTTAAAAAAAAAAGGAAAATCTCAAAAGAAGTCAAGGAGATGCCACCTGTAGCCAAGATGGAATGACAGAGACTGAATTGTCCCTCTTACCAAAATGATCTAAACACAGACAAGACATCAAGACACCTGGTGTCAGGTGACAAAGGACAGCGATCTCGGAAAGGCGGGGTCTTCCGCTGCCCCAGCTCATGCTTTGGGTTCCCACAAGACGTGAAATGGCACAGAGTCACCCCTAGAGTGGTGCCAGTGGGCTGCGGCAGTCACAGTGCAGTAGCACAAACCCTAAACAATCAGGGAAACAGCAAACAAAGAGCCGGAGTCGATAATCTAACAAGAGATACAAGTAGACTCATGAATGATATGAGTTTGACCCGGGAGAAGTCAGAAGAGGAAGTAAGGGGAGGAAGTCAAGCCTGAAATAAGCAGAAGAAAATCATCAATAGAAGAGCAGAATTTAAGCGGAAAACAGAAACACAGTAAAGTCAATTATGCCAGAAATTAATCCGAAAGCCGATTCCTTGAAATGACCTATACAATGGGGGGAGAGAGGGAAACTCTAGGCAGACTGATGGGGGGAAAAACACAGGAATCATCAGGAGTGAAGCAGAGGCCATCTTACAGACCCTACAGACACGAGGATGATGAGGGGATACCGTGAACTGCTTCAGGCCAATAAACTTGACTAAGTGAAGTGCATAAATCCCTCAAAAACACAAAGCATCAAAACTCACTCAAAAAGGATAGCTAACCCTTCTTACTAAGAAAGCTCCAGGCATAAATTACTGATGATTTCTACCAAACATTTCAGCAGGAAAGGTTAAAAGAAACATCTAAGAAATTAAGGAATCATTCATTCATTCATTTACTTACTTACTTACTTACTTACTTACTTACTTACTTTGGAGAGAGAGGATGCCATAAACAGGGGAGAGGGTCGGAGAGAGAGAGAGAATCTCAAACAGTCTCCACCATCATCACATAGCCCCATGCAGGGCTCCATCCCACAACCCTGAGATCATGACCTGAGCCAGAATCAGGCGTTGGACACTCAACCAATGAGCCACTCAGGTGCCCCGAAATTAAGGAAAATTTTAAAAGAAAGCACCAGCTTCTGGCCTGTTTTTTCTCAATACTAAAAACAGATACGAACATTACAAGAAAAAAAACAAAACACAGAATAATATTCTCTATGCACATAGATGCCAAATCCTTTACAGAATTTGAGCCAATCAAATCCAGAAATACACAACAAGACAATGCATCGCGGTTGTCAGGGGTTTATGCCGGAATGCAAGCCTGGTTTAGCTTTTGAAAATTAATCAATATAATCCAAATTAACAGCGCCAACCAGAAGAACTACAGGACGACGTCAACAGATACAGAAAAACCATTTGATAAAGCCCAACACCCAGGAATGATTAACGAGTTTTTAAAAACCTCTTGGTAAACTAGGAACTTCCTCAACCTTACAAAGCTCAGCCAAGACAAACCTAGAACTAACACCAGACTTGACCATAAAAGGCTGGATGTGTCTCTCCAAAGATTAGGGGAGAACAGACCAGGGCGTCCTGTCTCATCCCCTCCGTTGACAATTGTGCCAGGAGTCTTAGCCAGTTCAATAGACAAGGAAGAAAAGGCATATTGGATACGAAGTAAAATTCTGTTCACAAAACATGAGTGTCCAAGTCGAAAACGTTAAGCAGTCTGCAAAGAAACCGGTGTAACTAATAGACGAGCTTAGCGAGGTCTTCGGATGCAAGGAAAGGTCGATATAAACAAATCAATTGAATTTCTTTACAACAGCAAGACCTGAGTAGGACACTGGGATTTTTTTTAAAATACCATTTGAAATAGCAGAAAACTTGCAGAAAAATAGCAGAAAAAATGCTCGAGGTTAGGGCCCCCCCCCCGGGTGGCTCAGTCGGTTGAACGGTGGACTTCGGCTCAGGTCGTGATCTCACGGCTTGTGAGTTCGAGCCCCGCGGCAGGCTCTGGGCTGACAGCTCAGAGCCCGGAGCCTGCTTCCGGTTCTGTGTCTCCCTCTCTCTCTGCCCCTCTCCCACCCTCACTCTGTCTCTCTTTCAAAAGTAAATGAACATTTAAAGATTTTTTTTTTTAATTAAAACTGACGATACCAAGTGTTACCAAGTGGAATTCCCATTCCTTGCTGATGGGAATGCAAAACGGAGCAGTGACCTTGGAAGGTAGGGTGGTAGTTTCTTGAGTCGGCCATACGCTTGCCCTACGGCCCAGAAATCCCACTCTTAGATCCACCTAAGAGGAATGAAAACACGTGTCCGCACAAAGGCTTGCACACGATTGTTTGTAGAAGCTATAGTCACAATAATAAAATTTTGGAAACGAGGCCATCTCTACCAATGAACAAACACATTGTAGTGTGTAGATGCAATGAACACTGCTCACCAATAAAAAATAAAAATATTAATACATGCGACAACATGGGTGCTTCTCAAAGGCTTCTGCTAAGTGAAAGGACTCAGATAGGAATGATTGTATGTTGTATGATTCCATTGGGAATACACAAATCCCCAAAACAGGATTCCTTTGGTAAAGGCAAACCCGTGGGGATGGAGATTAGGTCGGTGATTGCCGAGGGCCAGAGGCAAAAGGTGAGGCTGAGGGCCACAAGGAAACTTCCTGGTGACACAGATGTCCACCTTGATCGTGGTGGTGTTGGAAAACGGCCGTATACGTCAAAATCGGTAAATTTTCCTTTATGTACACGACACCTCAACAAATCTGGTTTTAAAAATGGAACGCATGGCGGACTTGCGGCCAACGGTAGTTTTGAGAGCAAAGAGAAGACACTTCGCCGCATGGGAAGCTGGCACCCCTAAATCTCTGGGGGGAAGGGCCCGGCGCCTGCCTCCCGTGGACCAGGTGCGCGGAGACTGTCCACGCGCGCCCCCTGGCGGGAGGTGAGACCCTGACAGCCCAGCAGCCAGGCGGCAGCGGCCGGGGAGCGCGCGTGCTTCAGCCACCTGCCACCTGCCACCTGCCAAGGGGGTCGTGGTGCGGGCTGCCGGGTTTGGGAAGGGCTTCGAAAGAGCCCGACTTAAACAGATGAGTCAGCTTCATACACACGCCAAGCCCTGAGAGGCTCTGCGCCGGCCGAGGCGGAGTCCGGTGTCCGGTATCCGTCAGAAAACCTTTCTTGCCCCTCTCCCCCCCTCCTTCCCCTCCCCCCTCCCTTCCCACCCTGGAGGAACAGTCTGGGGGGTGAGCCGGCGAGCAAGTCTGAGGCGGTACCAGGCTCGCCTGATACACGTGTCTGTGAGGACATAATCCCGGGTGGCAGGTCTCTGGGGGGCCTGACTTGGTTGGCGTTTGACGGGGGTGGGGGGTGGGGGAGGGACACCAGGACATCGGGCACCTTCACAAATTGCCGGGGTGTGATAAGCAGCGGGTATTGTGCTGAAGTGTTGAATCACCAAACGGTACATCTGAAACTAATCTTACATTGTATGTTAACTGACTGGAATTTAAATTAAAGCTTTTAAGAGACAGAGAGGGTTGCCCCTTGCAAAAATCGCCAGCAGACGGCTAGGAAAGGCAGCCGTTCGCAACTGTTACTACACATCAAAACACCCGGGCAACTACAAAAAAACACTGATTAATCACCAACCTAAAGATTCCGGTTTGATTAGTTAATTGGTCTGCCCGGGTATTAGGCGTCGTTAAAGCTCACCAGCAGATTCTAATGTGCAGCTAAGGCTAAGAGCTCGAGCTGATGAGTCTCCAGTCCCGTACTGCAGCCCTAAAGCCGTCCGTGGAGGGGGAGGGGGGCGCTGGGGGGCATTGCTGGGTGCGAATCCTCCAGACCATTTCTGCATTGTGAGACTGAGGCCCGAAAGCAGACAGGAAGGACATTGCTTCCTGGACCCAATTCCCATGGGGCAGGGGCGGGGTCCCACACCCAAGCCGTTCTCCTGCCCCTCCACTCCTTTCTGACCCCATGTACCCGGAAAGAGTGTCAGAGTCCACGGGCTAAGGGTTCGGTCCTACAAGACTGCCCACCCCCCCACCCCGCCCCACCGGAGGGGCCAAGTGCAAGGCCGGGCTGTCGCTGTACTTCTGACTGACCGGCTATGGGTCAGAGGTCCCCTCGGCCCCCTCCTCGGGTCCTGCCGTCCACTGGGGCGGCCTCCAGAACCCGGGGAAACGCCGCACTCCCTGCCTCACCAGCTTCTTGTAAAAGTTCCCTGAGCCCCGTCCTCTGGGGTTTTCCCAGAGGCTTCGCTGAACCGCACAGCTCATCGAGTCATTGGCCACCGGCGACCGACCGGACCTCCCGCCCCTCGTGGGTCCCCAGAGGTCAGGGGTGGGACTGGAGGGGCCAGCCTCTGGTCACGTGCGGCCTGCTCCTGGCCACGGCCCCCCCCCCTTGGGTGGGGTCCAGATGCCACCTCATTAACAAACAAAAGGCATCTTGAGGGCTCTCTGGCATCGAGGAGATTCCAGAGGTCTTGGGAGCTCTGGGCGGGAACAGGATGACCAAACGTGTATTTCTTACTGTAAATCACACTATCCCGGGAAGGAACCCATGTTTCTGAAGGGGCTACCTCATACCAGGCACTGGCCAAGTGCTTTCAGTGTATTTCCTCGTTCAATTCACACCTCAGCTCTGGGAGGAGAGATGTCGTGACCCCTATTTTCAAGTGGAGTCAAGACTCCCAGCGGTCAAACCACTTGCCTGCGGTCACGTGGCAAGTCAGTGGCAGAGACCGGACTGGATGCAGGTCTCCTGAAGCCGACCCCACTCCCAGCCCCCACGGAAACAGCCTGTCAGCCCAGGGAGCCACCTGGCCTGACCGCCACCCATCGCCAGAGCCTGCCTAGCATGTAACTGGAGCTTGGCTGACAGGTGTCTCGGGGTGGGGGTGGGGGGGGGGGAGCCGGGGCAGTGCTGTCCAAGCCCAGAGCTTCTGGAGTGAGAAAGACCACATCAGGAAGGGTCCCGGGACCCAATCGGGGGAAGTGGGGGTCCCAAAGAGCTCATCGGGGCCTAGTTGTAAGAGCAGAAATGTCAGTTCCGGGTTGAGGTGGAGCAGGACATGGGGGCCGCACAGGCTCGGACGGTTCCCCACTGCCCCTTCTTGGGCGGGACCCGTCTCCATTCTGAGATCATAACCTTCCCTGAGAAAGGAGAGCCGATGGTCTTTGTGAGCGCCCCACAGCCTTGGCAAAACTGAAAGGTGGCCTCCCTCTGCCGGTATCTCCATTTGGTTGGTTGGCTTTTTATTGGCCGGAGAAGTCAGACGCCCCGGAAACCGGCTTCGAGTGAGCTGAGGCGAGGGAGTGGAGGCAGCCGCTGTGCCTGGTTCTTTGTAGATCGATGCTTCTCGGAGCATCGTCAAGGGATCACCTGGGCGTTCGGAAGGCAGATTCCTGGGCCCTACCCCAGACCCACAAAGTCAGAATCCCTGGGAGGGACCGGCAGTCTGATTTCACAAACCCTTTGGGTGACTCTGCAGCTCGCCAAAGGGAGAGAGCACTCCGCCTGCTGGTGAAAAGGCCCAGAGAAGGGGGGAGTGGCGGAGAACCGTGTGGGATTGAAGGATGATTTCTACGGTGGTTGTTTTAATGTAAAAAACACTTGAGCTTTAAAAAAAAAACTTTTGTGTTGAAATAAAACCTTCAGGAGCTTGGGGCGCTCTGGTGACTCAGTCAGTTAAACGTCCGACTCCTGGGGGCGCCTGGGTGGCTCAGTCGGTTAAGCGTCCGACTTCAGCTCAGGTCACGATCTCGCGGTCCGCGAGTTCGAGCCCCGCGTCGGGCTCTGGGCTGATGGCTCAGAGCCTGGAGCCTGCTTCCGATTCTGTGTCTCCCTCTTTCTCTGCCCCTCCCCCGTTCATGCTCTGTCTCTCTCTGTCTCAAAAATAAATAAACGTTAAAAAAAAAAATAAAAAAAAAAAAAAAACGTCCGACTCCTGATTTCCACTCGGGTCATGATCTCGCAGTGTGTGGGTTCAAACCCTGCCTCGGGCTCTGTGCTGACAGCTCAGAGCCTGAAGCCTGCTTCGGATTCTGTGTCTCCCTCTTTCTCTGCCCCTCCTCTGCTTGCACTCTGCCTTTCTCTTTCAAAAATAAATAAACATTAAAAAAAAAAAAGAAATAAAATATGCTTCCAGAAAAATGCGTGTGTCCTGCATGGAGAACGGGATGCATTTCCCCCATCGGCACCGTTGGGTAAGCAGTTGAGATTAAGAGACGGATCGTCACCAACGTCCCAGATCCCAGCGGCCCCTGTCCTGCCTCTCCCAGTCACCGCCTGCCCTGTGGTGGTCACAGCTCCTTTTATGTGTTCCTGCCCTTTATGTCATGGAAGCAGATAGAACGTGCTCCTTCATGCCCGACTCTGGCCCGTCACCGTGTTTGTAAGATCCAACTGACCTATCGCATCCACCCGAAGAGCGTTCAGTCCTGTGGACACACGGCTCGCTCTACCCAGAGGGCGGGTGTGACACGTCCCAGCGTGGGACTGCTCCAGTGTCTACAGTCCTCATGCCTGTCTGTTGGAGTCTCTGTGGTCTTGACCCTGTTGAAACATCGAGAAGGAACCAGTGGGGAAGGTCCTGAAGCTGCAAGACAGAAAGAACCAGTGAGGAGGGGTTCTGGGGAAGCCGGAGGCAAGAGTGGGGCGCCTGGGGCCAGTGAGGGGGTCCTGGGGCCAGTCGGGGGGGTCCCGGGGAAGCCAGAGGCAAGAGTGGGGGGCCAGAACCAGAGGCAGGGCCTGGCTTTGCCACTGCAGAGGGGAGGAGAGAGCCCAGCGCAGGTGGGTTCGCAGCTGGGGTGGCTATGAGGGGCTCCTGCCGTGGGCCTGGATTTGGGTCCGTGAGGTGGGAGGCAGGGTCACCCGCTTGGGCGCGTGGGAGGGTCGGGATGTGGGGCAGGGGAGATGGAGGTCTGAAGCGGTCACGGGAGACTGGTCAGCCCAGGTGACTTGAGAGCCGAGGCTGGGGTCCACCGCGCTCCCGCAGCACCTTCCGGGCCGGCCGTGCCAAGTTGCCCTGGAACAGGTGCTGGGGAACTCGGGGCCCGGGCCGCCGCCCCAAGAGGTCTGCGGTGCCACCTGCTGGGCAAGAGCCACATGACGCCCAGGGAGTCCCCTTCCCCGCCCCAGGGGCTCCTCCCCAGACAGAGAAATGCAGACCCCAGCAGAGGCCAGACATGTCCACACCGGGACCCGGTCACAGGCTGAGCCCTGACCCAAGCCACACCGAGTGCTGAACAGGCCAGGGGATCCCGTGGTTGCGTCCCCAGAAAGGCAGGGGTCGGCGGGGGTCCTGGGTCTCCGGGCTGCGGCTGTGGCTCCCCCCTCACAGAGCTGCTCCCCCTGACGGGCTCCCCAGCCGTGAGAGCCCCCAGGCCCCGCGCCCTAGTGGAGCAGGCTCACGCGCAGCCTCCCTGGCTCCGTGCCCTGCCCAGACCTGTTCTAGAAACACACCACCCTTCCCCACGGCTGCCTCCACCTCCCACCAGCCAAGCGCAGGCGAGGCCGGGACTCAGCTGGGAAGGCCGGCAGGCAGGAGGGCTGGGGTGGCCTCCGCGGGGCCATGGAACCCACAGCAGGGCCCGTGCTGTACCGACAGCTGCAGCTCTGGGATCCAAGCTTGGAGTCCGGGCAGGAGGAGGAGGAGGAGGAGGAGACCTCGGAGCTGGTCGTTCCTGATCCCCGGAGGCCCCAGGACTCCTCTAGGTGAGTCAGGGAGGGGTCTGGGCACCCGGCAACTCTGGCCTGAGGCTGGTAAGTCCCTCCCTCTGGAGCCCCTAAGGTGGGGGCAGGTGTCGGACCGCCCCACGCCTGGCTCTGCTCCAGGAACTTTCTGGGTGAACAGGGGAGGAGCGGAGCTGCGGCCCCAGACCTGGCCTCCGAAGGGACATCTGTACGAGGCCTGCCCGGCCAGCTGCTCTGCCAAGGGCTCCCAGCCCCCACTCCTGGTGCACCTGCCAGGCAGGTTGGAGCCGGGCCGCACCCAGCTAGGCCCCGCTCCCCACCCAGCCAAGCCCACCTGCGGCCTCCCTCCTGCCTCTCCAACCTCCTCCCCAGGGGCTCCCTCCCTAGCTGTCCTCGGTGTCCCCAAGCTCCTTCCAATCGCCGTGTCTCGTCCACGCCCTCTACCGGGAGGCCTTTCTCCTTGGCAAAACTGTAGTCCTCACGCAAGTAAGACCAAGTTTTGGGGAAACGTCCCCTGGGTCCTCTCGGGGCTCCTGGTGGCCCTCCCGCCCCGGTCCTGGCTCAGGACACCCCTCTCTGCAGGGACGAGGCCGGTGGGCTGCCCGGGGCCTGGGCCCGCCTGGTCGCGGCCCTGCTACTCCTGGCCGTTGGCTTCTCCCTGGCGGTCGGGCGGCTCCCCGCCAGCAGCGGCTCTGCGGCCCCTCCTCCCAGCGGGCACTCCCACCACCCCGGCGTGTACCACCACGGGGGCGTCATCAGCCCTGCAGGTCAGAGCGGGGAGCCGCTGGGGGAGGGGGGACGGGCCGGGGTCACGGTCCCGGGACGGCCGCCCCCCCGACGGTCTCCTCTTGCTGCAGCCACGTGCTCCCACCTGGGCCGAGAGCTGCTCGTCGCCGGGGGCAACGTTGTGGACGCCGGAGTGGGAGCTGCTTTGTGCCTGGCGGTGGTACACCCTCACGCCACGGGGCTAGGTCAGTGACCCACAGCCCCAGGTCTGCTCTTGGGCCCTGACCTCGGGGCTGCTTAGTGGCAGGACCTGGGACTCAGGCGGTAGCCCCAACCCTGGATCGTGGCCCCGGCTCCCACGTCCGTGTGGTCTTGACCCCCGTCTCCAGGCCTAGTGAGCAACTCCTGACCTCAGGCCGAGTCGGTGACCCTTCACCTGGGCTACCGAGTCCCCCTGACCCCCGTGCCCTGACTCCCGTGTGACCCCTTCATCTCCTCCAGGTGCCACGTTCTGGGGCCTCTTCCACAATAGCACCTCGGGCAGTTCCACTGCCCTGACGCCAGGTCCGGCCCGGACGCTGGCCCCCGGCCTGGGGCTGCCGTCCGCTCTGCCGGCCCTGCGCCTGCTGCACGCACACTTCGGCCGCCTGCCCTGGTCACGCCTGCTGGTGGGCCCGGCCACGCTGGCTCAAGACGGCTTCCTGGTGGATACAGCCCTGGCCGGGGCCCTGGCCGCCCGGAGCACGGAGGGCCTCTGTCCACTGCTCTGCCACGCCGACGGGACCCCGCTGGGCCCCGGGGCCCGCGCCACCAACCCCAAACTGGCCGCCGTGCTACGCGGGGCGGCACTGGCCCCCTCCCCAGACCTTGCCGGGGACGCCCTGCTGAGTCTGCTGGCCAGAGACCTGGGGCTGCGGGGACCCTCGCCTGGGCCCGGGCCCACCCTGGAGCCAGCCCTGCAGCTACCTATGCCCCAGGGCATCCTGTCCACCACCCCCAGCCCCTCAGCTGGCCCAGAACTGCTGGCGAGGGTGGAGGCGGCCTTGCGCTCTGGAGGGCCCAGCCCTGACCCCTGCCTGTTAGTCCCACGAGCTCCCGTGACCCCCGGGAGCGGCGTCCTGGCCACCATAGACAGCAGCGGCTCTGTGCTCCTCCTCACCTCCTCACTCAACAGCTCCTTTGGCTCTGGACATCTGTCCCCAAGCACCGGGGTTCTGCTGAGCGACCTGGTGGCCGAGTCTGCAAGTGGGGGCTGGGCTTGCCCCCTCGTCCTCCATGGTGGTTCTGATGACACAGAGGCTGATGTGTTGGGGCTGGTGGCTTCAGGAAACCCCGTAGTGGCCAGAGTCACGACTCGTGCCCTGCTCAGTCGCCTGGCGGGGCCCCAAGCCCAGGCCCAGCAGCAGCAGCAGCAGGGACCAACACAGAGCCCTAGCACTTGTGGTCAAGGGACCCTGCTCCAGGTAGCTGCTCACGCAGAGCATGCTCACGTCTCCAGTGTCCCCAGTGGCTGCTGCACCTTCCAGGGCTTCTAAGTGTGGGGCAGTGGCCAGCAGGGCGTGGACCGGGTGGGGGGTCTCCAGCCTGGAGGCAGGGACAGAGCAGGCCCAGCAGTGATGAAGTGCATACAGAGCACACTGCCAGCTCAGGCCCACAACCTCTGGCCTGGATTGGAGTTAGTCAGTTACCTGGACTGGAGTTCTGGCTCTTTTTTTTCAGTTAAGGAACCCAAGGACAATGAGGAAAGAGCCCCAGGCCCCGGGGCCAACCCTGAGTTCAGATCCAGCCCCTGAGAAGGACAGGTAGAAAGACGCCAAGCCCCTGTCTTGGCTCCAGTCCCCACGGGCAAGGCTGGCAGAGCCCGGGGTACTGCTGGCCTCTCTGTCCTTCCCTTCAGGCCACCCTCTGCTGATCTGTGTCAACGGGGCTGGAAACAAAATAAAGATCAAGTCTCCTGGATGCCTTGTGCCATTCCTGTTCTTAGTTTCCCATCAGCCTGTGAAGTGTTCGGTGTGGCGGCTTCCCCCTTGGGCAGCACAGCTGACCTGCACCCAGACAGGCAGAGGCTGGGCCCTGCCTTTCAGCTTTCCCCTGCTCTGCTCACCTCGGGCCCCCTGGGGCACCATGTTTTCATCTCATTTTCCAAGACAGGCAGCAGGGGTTGAGAGGAGGAACAGAAGATACCCTAGGGGCCTGGGTCCAAAAGTGGCCGCAGCTGGGGTGTGGGATTTGGCTGGGGGACGGAGCGGGGCGGGGCTTGGCCCTGACATTGCCTGCCTCCCACGTCCCCCCAGGGCTGGGGTCCCTCGGGACTATAACCCTCTAGAGACAGCTTCTCCAGGCCAGAAGCTGGGGAGGCCCTCTGTATTCCCGCCCGCCCTTGGAAAAGTTATGTCTGATTTTGTAGAACCCTTGATCAGCAAAGAGAATCCTCCCCCAGCTCAGTGGATGGTACCACCATCTACCCAGCTATTTTAGCCCCAAACCTGGCATCGCTCTCTTTTCTGCTCCCCCACATCCATCCCTCCTTACCAGCTCCAAATTAGCTGGAATCTGACCTCATTTCATATTACACTGCGGTCTGTCTCTAACGGTTCTTCCTGCTTCTCCCTCGGCAATCCGACAATCCATTCCCCACGTAGCCACAGAACAATCTTTTAAAAACGTAAATAGGATCAAGGCTTGCCCTTGCATAAAACCCTCCGACAACTTCCCATCCACGCTCCGATTAAACCCGGTAGCGAAAGAACCCCCCACCCCCCACCCCGGGCCGGGCTGGCCCCGCCCCCAGCCGCCATAGGCCCCGCCCCTCCCGACGAGACCCCGCCCCCCGCGGCCAGTCCAGTGCGCACGCGCGGCGACCTGACCCGGAAGAGGTCGTCTTCAGAGCCCACGTGTTCGAGGAGCATGGCGGAGATGGAGAGTCAGGACGTCGCCGAGCCCATGGCCCCCGGGGAGGCGAGCGAGAGCGGCGCCCGGCCCGCCGACCGTGAGGGCCTTTTGAAGCACAGCCGCGAGTTCCTGGACTTCTTCTGGGACATCGCGAAGCCTCAGCAGGAGACGCGGCTGGAGGCCACGGAGAAGCTGCTGGAGTACTTGCGCGCGAGGCCCCAGGTACGGTGGCGGGGCCCGGGGCAGGGGGCTGCGTGCCTGCGGCGGAGAAGCGGCGGCGGCGGCGGCGGGAGCTGGGCCCGGGTGCCCCGGTGAGCGCGCCCCGAGGGGCGGGGGTGGGCCCGCGCGGGACGGCTCCACACTGGCGGGTGTGCTTGGGTCCGCAGGGAGCCGAGATGAAGTACGCCCTGAAGCGCCTCATCACTGGGCTCGGGGTCGGGCGAGAGACCGCCCGGCCCTGCTACAGTCTGGCCCTGGCACAGGTGAGGCGGTGGCTCCTGGAAGGGCCCGGCCGTGCTGGTCGGAGGCTGAGGGGTGAGGAGGGCAGTGGTCTGAGCGGACGCTGGGGGCGGGGGCGGGCGCGGGGGTGGGGTGGGGGGGGGACCGGGCTGATGTCCTCACGTGGAGGTGGAAAGTGCCTCAGCAAGGCCCGCGTACAGAGAAGCCCGGTCAGGTGGAGGAGGATGGTAAGTGGGTTGGCCAGCCCCCCGGGGTCAGCTCTGGGCTGGGTTCTGACCTGGGCAAGGCTCAGGGCTCTTTTCAGCTGCTTGTAGGCCACCCCTTGAGGAACGTGGGCAATGGGCGGGTGGGGGGCAGGTGCGAGGGATAAAGTTCCAGTCCTTTAGGAGGGTCGTGGGGGAGCTCGGAGCAGGCTGTGGAGACAGACTGGGAGTCTCAGGCATTCTAGGCTCCAGAGGAGGTACTTCCTGAACCCGGGGTGGTCACGAGGCAGGGAGGCAAGATTCTGGTTCATCTGAGCAGCGGTGCTCCACACGAGCACTCCTTTGGGGGGGGGGGGTGCGGCAAGCAGTCTCAGAGGCAGCCTTGGGGTGGGGGCAGGGGCCCAGGTCCTCTGGGCCGAAGTTGAAGGGAGTCGGAGAAGGCTGAGGTCTGTTGGGTGGGGCTGGACATCCCCCGACCCCTGTCGCGACCCCCCTCTCCCGCCAGCTGTTACAGTCTTTTGAAGACATCCCCTTGTGCAGCATTTTGCAGCAGATACAAGAGAAGCACGACCTGCAGAAGGTCAAGAAGGTGAGAGTTAGCGGCTTGAGGGGGATCTCAGCCCCTGGGTGGGGACACTGGGCCCTTCTCACTCGCACCTGAAATTCTTTTCCAGGCGACGATGAGACCTGCTCTGTTCGCAAACCTGTTTGGGGTGCTCGCCCTCTTTCAGTCAGGCAGGCTGGTGAAGGTAGGAGATTTGGCGGGGGACTGCACTGGTGGGGAGTGACGGGGGGTTGGGGGGACAGCGGCACGGCACGCCCTCCTCATGCCCTGTCCCCTCTGTGGGCGCCAGGACTCAGAGGCGCTGATGAAGTCGGTGAAGCTGCTGCAGACCCTGGCCCAGCACCACAACCACCTGCAGGAGCAGCCCCAGAAGGCCCTGGTGGACATCCTGTCGGAGGTACGGGCTTCACAGCTGCGGGGCCTCGGGTAGCGCTCCCTGGTACCCGAGCACAGAGAGGAAGCATCAGAACGCCCTCGACCAGCATCGGCCTGCAGAATCGTGAGAGCGTGCAACCTGACGTCGATTGGGATCTGAATTAAAAAGCGAAACGGGAGCGAGCGTAGTTGAGTGACGTGTGTTAGTGAACCTAACGTGTTCAACGTGTTGTTTGAGCACGCCATCAGTGCAGAAGGTTGCAGAGGTATCTTACGTTCTCCATCGAGTTTCCGGAATCCAGCATGTAGGTTATGCTTAATACGCGTCTCCACTTAGGTCAGCCCGTTCTAAGAGCCCAGGGGCTGCCGTGTTGGACGGTGCGGTTCTGGAACAGTCCCTGGCACGTGGCAAGTATATTAAACGTGCTTGCCGTTGTTGTTTTGGATAGAGCTGGCCCCCCAGGTCTCTGCTGCCCTGCGTGGGACATGGGGGCGGGCTAGTCCCTGGAACTCTTTGCTCCCGAGGACAAGACAAAGACTGGCATAGCCCTGGCCCCAGAGCTGGGAGGACCAGGCTTCAAATAAATCTCAGCTGTCTACTCAGGGCACCTTGTATAACAAATGAGCTAATTCAGAAAAAGACAAGGAACAATTATGAGGGCCCTCAATTGGCGTCAGCCGGGTAGTTGTTAAAAACCCAGTGTCCTGGGATTGGGGGTTTGAGCTTTTTTTTTTTTTTTTTTTTTTTTTTAATTTTTTTTTAACGTTTATTTATTTTTGAGACAGAGGGAGACAGAGCGTGAACAGGGGAGGGGCAGAGAGAGAGGGAGACACAGAATCTGAAACAGGCTCCAGGCTCTGAGCTGTCAGCACAGAGCTTGACGCGGGGCTCGAACTCACGGACCGCGAGATCGTGACCTGAGCCGAAGTCGGCCGCTTAACCGACTGAGCCACCCAGGCGCCCCGGGGGTTTGAGCTTTTAAACACCTGGTACTGGTGCCGATGCCTCGTGGTGGGTTGTGGCTGCGCCACCTCAGACTGGCACTGGGTCGGGGCCTCACGGGAGCCTGGCAGGTGGAAGGGGGAGGCAAAGGATGCTGGGAGGAGGCCCCTCCCCCAATCCGCGCCTCCCGTGCCCAGGTCCCAGAGGCCACGCTGCAGGAGATCCTGCCGAAAGTCCTCAGAGCCGACCTGAGTTCGGTGCTCGGCTCCCCTGAGCACCTAGAGCTCTTCCTCCTGGCCCGGCAGAAGGTGCCCCGCAAGCTGGAGGAGCTGATGGGACCGGTCAGCCTGTTCTCGGATGAGAACGTCCCCAGGTACGGGGGGGGGGGGGGGCGGGCAGGGCGCTGCCCCGGGCCCCGCACAGGTCGGTGGTGTGGATGGGGTGCTCCTGCCGTCTGAGTCCCCTCGCCCCGTCCCCAGACTGGTGAGCGTACTGAAGATGGCCGCCGCCTCCGTGAAGAAGGAGCGGAAGCTGCCGGCTGTTGCTCTGGACCTGCTCCGCCTGGCGCTGCAGGAGGGCAAGTTCCCCCGGTTCTGGAAGGACGTGGTGGAGCAGGGGCTGCTGAAGAAGCAGTCCTGGCCAGCCAGGTGCGCGTGGCGCCCGTCCTTGCCCCCTCCCCTGCTCGTGGGCGGGGCGGGCTCGGGGCCCCACGTCCGCCAGGGCGGCTGGACTCTGACAGGCTCCGCCGTGCACCCCGCAGCTACCTGTGTTTCCGCCTGCTGGGCGCAGCCCTGCCCTGCTGTCCGCAGAGCAGCTGCCCCTGGTGATGCGGGGGGACCTGATCCGGCATTTTGGGGAGCACATGGTCACTGCCAAGGTGGGTATTCGCCCGCCCCCCCCCCCCCCCCCCCCCCCCCCCCCCCCCGGCAGCCCAGCACTGTCAGCAGGGGCGGGGCCCCGGGGTTCCTGGTGGGGAAGAGGGGCAGGCCGCCTCTGGGATCAGCCGGCTTCTGGTTTGCTGCAACATCCAGGGGTCTTCCTGCCTCAGTGGTCTCGCTTGGGAACTGGGGTTCTCTTCCCTCTGGGTGATGGGAGCTACCTGAGTTCCCCCAGGCCTCCCCCTGTGAATGGAGTTCGGGCAGGGTCGGTTGTTCGGGCCTCAGGCCCCTCGGCAGAGGCACGTGCAGCCCTCAGCCCCCCAGGCCTCCCCCACCCCGGCTGGGGAGAGCCCTTGTCCCCCACCGGTGTGCCCCGCACTAGGCCCAAGCAGCGGACGGGAGAAGCAGGTGCCGATTAGGAGTTCGGGGTCAGGAGCCAGGGCTTGTCTGCTGGCCAAGAGCAGAGGAGCGGCGTCCCCCTCGGCCGCTGTGAGGACAGTAGGGGGAAAGCCCATGGAGGTTACCGCGCCAGGTGCCCAGGAGGTGCTGCTGTGATGCAGTCCTCCCCTCCGGACCGCCAGCTTCATGCTTCTATGGGGGCGGGCCCAGCTCCAGAGCGGAGGGCGGCCCACGTCCCAGTCCAGACGGTTGTCGTGAATGTGACACGAATGTGTTGTGCACCCACGAGGGAAATGCTCAGTTTTGAGCCCCACGGTGACAGCTAGGAGCTGGAGAGCTGGGTGTGGACCCAGGTCAGGTTGGTGGCCCAGCCTGGACTCTGCTACACCCTCGGTCCAGCCTGGACAACAGCCCGTCCTGGTGCAGTGAGAAGGGGGAAGGAGGGGCCTCCTGGGGCCGGGGCCCTCGGATGGGGCCTGGCTGTGTGTGGGGAGGAGGCGTGCCGGGCCTCAGGCGCGCCTGTTGGACGAGAGCTGTGGGACCCTCCTGGCGGGTGACCCCAGTGTTGGGCCTGACTCTTGCAGCTCCCAAACCAGTTCAAGTTTGCTCCGGAGATGAACGAGTACGTGGGTGCCTTCCTGGAAGGCTGCCGTGCTGACCCCGAGCGGCAGTTGGCGGTGGTGGTGGCCTTCACCTCTGTCACCAACCAGGGCCTTCCTGTCCTGCCTACCTTCTGGAGGGCTGTGCGGTTCCTGAGTCCCCCCGCCCTCAAGGGCTACGTGGCCTGGCTACGGACCATGTTTCTCCAGCCCGATCTGGACTCCTTGGTGGACTTTAGCACCAGCAACCAGAAGAAAGCCCAGGATGCTTCGCTGCACGTGTGAGTGGCCCCGCTGAGCCCAGAGCCCGGGCCCAGGGCCCGGGTGGGGGCGGGGAAGAAAGGGCCGCAGCCAAGCCATGGCTCCCAAAGAAGGCCTCTGTTTCCCCTTGTTTTCCCTGGGCGGGGGGGGGGAGGGGGGGGGATGTTGGTCTGTCTGCGGGGAGGGGCAGAGGAGGACCGTTGTGCTGTCTCTGAGTGGCTCCCTACCTGGCTCTCCCCCACCAGGCCCGAGCGCGCCGTGTCCCGGCTGCGGAAGTGGCTCATCCTGCGCCTGGTCAGCATCGTGGACACCTTGCACGTGGAGAAGGAGGAGGATGTGATTGAGGAGGTGGCCAGGTGTGAGCAGGCTCTGTCCCCAGCTCCCTGGAGGGGGACCAAGAATTGGGTCTTCCCGGAGCCAGAAGGCTCGGGTCAGGTCGTCGGGTGGAGGCAGGCCATTCTCGCCCCTTAGGCAGAGGGGGTTTGGGGAACATCCTTGAGAGGCCCCGTGAGGAGGGGACCCAGGGAGTGTGGAGCTGGGGGGCCACAGGCGTCGGCGATGTCAGGGGAGCCCCCCGCACTGGCCTCGTCTGCCGCCTCACGCAGCCCTCGTTTGCAGAGCCCGTGCTGTGACTTGGCGGGACGTAGCCGCGGGTCCGCCTCCGTTCCAAGGGCCAGATCCTGCTTCTGTTCCCAGTTCAGGCCCGGTTGCGTTCAGCGGGAGGTCCAGACTTGGGAGACGTCCTCTCTGCCGCCAGGCCCTGGGTGGTGCCCTCGTGGGAGGGGGCCGCTGAGACCTGTGCTCCCCCCGCCCCCACAGGTTTTGCTTCTTCCACTCGTTCTTCGAAGCGAAGAAGCCCACGTCCCAGATCCCAGAGACCGAGCAGCGCTTCTCCTTTCCTCTGGAGAGTCGGACGCGGGAGGTGGTCGGCAGCGCCTTCTTCAGGTGGGCGGCTGTGGAGAGGGCAGGGCGGGCAGGTGGCCCCGAGAGCCCTCGGCCCGGCTGGTGACCCCGGCCCCTGCACTCCCCCAGCCTGCTGCAGACCCTCAGCGCCCAGTGCAGGCAGGCGCCCGAGCAGACCCGGGACAGCCAGCCCTGGACCTACCGCCTGGTCCGGTTTGCAGACTCGCTGCTGAACCACAGCCGGAACGTGGCCGCCCTGACGCCCTTCACGGCGCAGCAGCGCCAGGCCTGGGACCGGTGAGGGGGGGGGGGGTTTCCCGGGGGGGCCGGTGGGATGCCCTGGGGTCCGGAGGGCAGCGGCCTGAGAGCGTGCCCGGCTCCCCCCAGGATGCTGCAGAGTGTGCGGGAACTGGAGGCCACCTCCTCGGGGGCCAGGGCCAAGGCCGCCGCCTTCCAGCACCTGCTTCTCCTGGTGGGCATCTACCTCTTCAAGGTATGGCACTTGGGGTCTGGGGCACCACGGCTTTCCTCCCGACGGGGCTGGGGGCGGGGGGTGGGGGGTGCTCTGGGTGGACCACAGCCCGAGAACAGTCGCTCCGTCCACCCCATGGCCAGTTGTGTCCTGAGCTCTCCGTGCGGCGTCTCCGATCTGTGACCCCCCCCCCCCCCCCCCCCCGCCCCGCTGACTGGTGGGGCGAGTAGCGCTCAGGCCACACACACAGCTGTTGGCGGGGGTTCAGATACCAGGTCTGACCGCACGGCCCCCCCAGGCCCCCCAGCATTGCCTCACTGAGCAGAGGTGGTGGGCGTGGAGGGGAAAGTGCCTCCTTCCCGGGAGGGCCCGACTCTGGGCAGACCTGTCCCCAGGGGCGCTGCTGTCCTCTCTGATGCCCGAGGACAAGGTCCCGCCTGTGCTCCTGCAGCCCCTCCCGCGGGAATCCAGGGTGGCCGGTGGGGTTAGCGTGTGTTCCTGTCGCCGCCCAGCCCGCGGTCCCGTGCCGTGTCGCTGTGTCCCCACGTTGGTTCTCGTACGCCAGACCGAGGTGTCTCTAGATCCAGCGTTGTCTCCCTTTCTGTGCCAGCAACTCGTGACCCTCCTGCTTCCTCTGGTTTCTCAGGAGCTTTTTCTTCCCAGGCCACGGGGTGGGGTCGGGGTTCCTGCCTCTGGCTGCTGGGCTGTGGTGGTGGTTTCTGCTTCCAGGCTGCAGACGCTCTGAGCGTGGCCCGTAGGCGAGTTGTGTGTGTGCGTGGTGGCCACGGTGCCCCTCGAATGCGTGGCAGCAGGGGCCCCCCTCCCCCCGCTGGTTACGGGACACGCTAGACGCCTGCCCAACCCCAGGGCCTCTTAGCTGGACGAGGAGTGAGGTGCATAAAGGGCCGGGTGTTGGGCTCTTGTCTGCCTTTCTGGTACCACAGTCACACTGACCATCTCGGGCCCCCCCAACTCACTGGGCAGTGGCTGCAGTCCGGGCTTAGCCGGGCAAGTGGGGTTCAACTGGATTTGAATTCGCTCAGGTTAATGAATTTGGGTACTTTGTAACAGTGTGGAGGTAGGCGCGGGAGGAAAATCTAGCTTTGGGGATCCAGCTGGGACAGGTTTGTGGCGACCCTGAGCTGGCTGACGTCGCCAGACTCCATGGCTTCATGTGGCTCCCGGGGTCCCGGTGAGGGACTGGCTGAGGCAGGCTGGGGGGGCCATCCGACACCCAACTGCTCGCGCTTGACCAGCCCCTCCCCTGGCTCGACAAGGCCTGGAACGGGCCCGGTTTCTGATTCTGTCCTCGCCCTGCCACAGTCCCCCACAGAGAGCTGTGACCTCCTGGGTGACATCCAGACGTGCATCAAGAAGAGCCTGGGGGAGAAGACCCGCAGGACCCGCTCCAAGGCCACCAGTGGGTCACTGTCCCCGGGGCAGGGGGCGGGGCACGAACCATGAAGGGGCGGGGGAGGTGGCGGGGCCGGCCCAGGCTCAGCCTGTCCCGTCTGCAGACCCCCAGGAGCCGCCGTGGGTGGAGGTGCTGGTGGAGATCCTGCTGGCCCTCCTGGCCCAGCCCAGCCACCTGATGCGCCAGGTGGCCCGCAGTGTGTTCAGCCACATCTGTTCCCACCTGACCCCACGTGCCCTGCAGCTAATCTTGGATGTAAGTTGGGGCCTCTGGACAAATGGGTCCCGGGATGGGGCCTTGCAAGCACCAGGCTGCGTCACGGCTGCCCTTCTGTCCCGTCGGTGTCACTGTAATGTGTTCAGGCCGCCACTGCACGAGGCCGTTCCCCGGGGTGCACCGAGGGGCCCTGGGTGTGGGTGCTGGGCGCGTGGCCTTCTCTCTCGGGCCCCGTTTTCCTTCCTGAAATAGGGACCTTTTGGCCCAGACCGCACAGGGTGTGGCTGGAGGTCTGGGGAGGTTAAAGGCTCTGCGACGGGGCGGCCGTCTGGGAATCCCTGCAGGTGCTGAACCCCGAGAAGAATGCGGACGAGGACAGCGTGGTGGTCACGGACGGCTCGGAGGAGCAGCTGGAGGGCGCAGAGGTGCGTGCCGGCGTGGGGCCGGGTGGGGCGGGCGGATGTGTAGACGCGCGTGGGAGACCGGAGGTACAGCACGGCGGCCCCCGCAGGACAGGAGCTCCGACGGCGAGGACGACAGGGCCTCGGCCGGCGAAGAGGACAGTGGCGATGACAGTGACGACGACAGTGAGGAGGAGGACCGTGACGCGGACGTGGACCAGGGCTTCCGGGAGCAGCTGATGGCGGTGCTGCGGGCGGGAAAGGCGCTGGTGAGCGGCGGGGCGGGGACGTGGGGGGGGGGGGGGGGGGGGGGGGGGCCCGCGTCCGTACCCAGAGGCCAGCCGCTCACGGGCGTCGTGCCTCAGGGCGCGGTGGACGGTGAGGACGACGACGACGACGGTGATGAGCTGGGGGACGAGGCCATGATGGCCCTGGACCAGAACCTGGCCAGCCTCTTCGCCGAGCAGAAGCTGCGCATCCAGGCCCGGAAGGACGAGAAGGATAAGCTGCGGAAGGAGAAGGTTCTCCGGCGAGACTTCCAGATCCGGGTGAGCCCCAGAGCCCCCGGCGTCGCACGGCCCGCCCTCCCCGCGACGTCCCCGCGACATCCCCGCGCCCGCTGAGCCCGCCCCGTCCTGGCCGCAGGTCCTGGACCTGATCGAGGTGCTGGTGACCAAGCAGCCGGAGAGCCCGCTGGTGCTGGAGCTGCTCGAGCCCCTGCTGGACGTCATTCGGCGCAGCATGCGCACCAGCAGCACCAAGCAGGAGCAGGATCTGCTGCACAAGACGGCCCGCATCTTCACGTGAGCGCCGGCCCTCCCGCTCGGCTGTCCCGCGTCCCTCCTGGCGCCCGCTCTTTGCCGGAACCGTGGTCCTGGGGACCGCTCCCTGCCCTCGGGGTCCCCACATCGAGGAATCAGACCGATGGTGCAGCAGTGACACCCGGGGCTGTGGCAGGGGGCGGGTGGGAGGCCGGAGCACGGAGGGGGTGGGGCCCAGGGGCCCCTCTTGAGGTACCAGGGAACCCTTGCCAGGAAAGGGGTCCTCGGGCCTGGAGGCCCCAGGCAGGGCAGGAGAGGTGGTCTCTCGACAGGAGCTGGTCACACACAGGTGGAGGAAGACCTGGTGGCCCGGAGCCCATCAGCGTTGGGGGTCCACAGAGCTGTTCTCGTCAGCAGGAGCTCCCGGGGGGATAGTTTGCATTTAGGAAGGGACGATGAGTGGGTGGGTCGTCCGGAGCAGGGGGCCCAGCAGGAGAGATGACATGGCGGGGGGGGGGGGGGGGGGGGGGGGGGGGGTGCAGACCTGCCTTCCGGAGCAGAGACGCGGCCTACAGACGCGAGATGCTGAGCTTAGGTCACAGAGGAATGGGGGAGAGCAGGACAGACAGTGCCCCAGGTGACGCTTCCTGGCTGTCCCTGCCACCTGTCGGGGCAGCGCTGAGCTGGTTGAGTGACCTACTTCTCTTCCCCCGAGGACACCGACCCTCACGTTAGAAAGGGCTCAGGGGCCGCTGTCCCAGGAGGGATGGGGGCAGACGGGAGACGTGGACTGGGTTTCCCGTGGTGCAACCTTGTCCCCGGGGGCTGGTTTCTCTGGCTCGTGCTCGGCAAATGCAGGTGGCCCTGGGCCGCCCCCTGCAGCTTTGGTCGCGTCCCCGTTCTCGGCAGGGAGGGTGGCGGAGGTGTGGTGACCGGCTCTCCCCCCACGGCCCCACAGACACCACCTGTGTCGCTCCCGGCACTACTGCCACGACGTGGGACGCCTCGTGGGGACCCTGTACGCCCAGGTGGAGCGGCTGGTGCAGCAGGCCGGCCGCCAGGCCGACGCCGCCGTGTCCCTCTACTATTTCAACGCAGCCCTGTACCTGCTCCGCGTCCTGAAAGGCAACGCTGCCGGCAAGCCTGTGTGCAAGGCCCCCAAGAAGGAGAAGGCCGGCTCCCAGCCCAAGGGACCCGAGGTGAGTGGGCCCCGCCCCGGAAGTCGCAGCCCACGGCGCACCCGGGCAGCCGGCCGGGGCCGCCTGCCCGTTTCACAGATGGGGAGTGGAGGCCACGACTCCCGGGGACCCAGCTCTCAGCCTTCCGAAGGCGGTCCGGGCTCTGCCCCGCGTCACACGGGCTCTCTCTCGGGTGGCCCAGGCTGCCGGCGGCTTGGATTTGAGCCTCGTGACCCCGATCTACTCATCGGCGCTGACCTCCTTCCTGACCAGGCGCAACAGTCCGCTCACCGTCACTATGTTCCTCAGTCTCTTTTCCCGGCACCCGGTGAGTATAGGGGCCGGCCCGCCCCGGGGCCCCTGCTCAGCCCAGGCCCCACCTCACCGGCCTGTCACTTCCTCCATAGGTGCTGTGTAAGAGCCTGCTGCCCGTCGTGATCCAGCACGTGACGGGCCCAGCGCGGCCCCGCCATCAGGTAGGGACTTCCCAGGTCCCGGCCCCAGGCCTGATTTACCCCCCATGACTCACCATTGGCTGGGTGTTTGTGAGGCCCAGGAAGTGCCCGGGCCAGGGCAGGCCCACCCCTGCCCCTTTGACCTGGTCGGCCCCTGCCCCGCCGTGTGCACGGTGTCACGGGGAGAGGGGAGGCTTTGCTCCCACCACGGCCACATCCGTGGCCTGAACCCTCGGGCTCCTCCACACACACACTCTGACCTTTGCGGCCGAGGCCCCTAGCCGTCCCCGGGCCTGGATGGGTGGGACAGGGGCTTGTGAGCCCGGAGGAAGATGGCCCTGAGCGAGTGAGAGGGCCGGGTGCTGTCCCAGCTGCCCCCTCTGCCACGGGGGCCGCCTCTGCTCCTGGTGGGGGCCGGGCCCAGGTGGCTGCTGAGGCCAGGGCCGCAGGACCGGGCAGGTGGGACCCGCAGCAGTGGCTTCTCAAGCTCGGGGCCTGCACGCTGAAGCCCCCGTGACCGCACCCCCCCCCCCCCCCCACCCAGGCCCAGGCCTGCCTGCTGCTCCAGAAGGCCCTGCCCACACGGGAGCTGCGGGTGTGCTTTGATGACCCTGAGTGGGAGCAGCTGGTCAGCCAGATCCTGGCGAAGGTCACGGAGGTGAGGGCCACGGGGTGGGGGGGGGGGGGGGTGGTGGTTGCTGCCCATATTCCCGTCCAGGGTAATTTTCTGGGGCCCTGAGCCTCGGGGGGAGGGGTCTGGGCTGCCCTGCCCCCAACCCCGAGACCTCCCCTCCCTCGGGGTCCAGCGGGCAGTCCTGCAGAGCGGCTCAGCTGGCCGCCTCTTCCCCTAGAACCTGCGGACGCTGGGTGAGGCGCAGACCAAGTCAGAGCAGCAGAAGGAACTGGCGTCTTTGGGGCTGCTCAACACCCTCTTCAGGACCATTCACCAGGAGGTGGGGGCGGGGAGCGTGGGCAGGGTCGGGGTGAGCCGAGCTCACGGGAGGACGTGAGGAGGGTCCTGGCCAGCACGTTTCTGGGCCTGGGGAGGGGTGGGCCTGCGAGCGAGGCGCTTACGGGCCGCCAGGAGCTGGGGGGTGAGCGGTTCCCCAAGTCCAGCCCTGGGGGGTGGGGGGGGGGGGGGGAGGGTCCAGGAGTCCTTCGTGAGGATGCTGGTCAGAGCCCACAGGCAGGGCAAGCTGGCAGGGCGTCTCGGGGAGCAGACTCCTGGGCCAAGGCTGCGCAGACCACAGGTGCACCCGGGGGGGCAGTGGGTTACAAAATTCATTCGCTGCGTGGCAGGGAGGGCACAGCGGGGCTCTGGGCAGAGAGGCCTGAGGGGGGTCGAGGAGGGGTGGGGCCTTCTGGCTGCGGGAGGGGGCTCTCCTTCCCTCCCAGGTGACGGAGGCCCGATGCACAGGCAGGGGGGGCAGGACTGGGGACCCAGAGCCAGGCAGAGGCCCTGCCTCCCGTCACCTTTGCGGCCACCCTTTTCCCTGTCCCCGCAGAAGCTGACCGTGGACTTGACCGCCGTCCTGGGCGTGCTGCAGAGCAAGCAGCAGAGTCTGCAGCAGAGGGAGTGTGCGGCCGGGTCCAGCCGCCTCTACGACCTCTACTGGCAGGCCATGAAGGCGCTGGGAGTCCAGTACGTGCCGGGAGCGGGGGGTCCCTCCTGGGGCGCGTGCCTCAGGGTGGTCCTGGCAGGCCACGAGGGCCCTCACAGTCCAGTGGGGGCCCGCGGGACCCTCGTAGTGTGCGTTATCCCGGGGGGAGCTTTGGGGCAGCATTCGTCCCTCTGTTCCACAGGGGTGGGGTCCCTTCTCTCATTTTGCTCCCTTGCAGGCGCCCCAAGTCAGGGAAGAAGGAGGCCAAGGAAGTCCCCAGCGTCACGCAGAACCCCGTCAGCACGAAGAGGAAGAAAAAAGGATTCTTGCCAGAAACAAAGAAGCGCAAGAAGCCTAAGTCAGAGGGTCCCGCGCAAGAGGAGGGTGCCAGGCCTGCAGCCACTGGTGAGCAGCAGCCCCCCAGCACAGGCAAGAAGAGGAGGAACAGGAGGAAGGCCACGGTGCCCGCCCAGGCCCAGGCGAAGCAGAGGCCGGCCCCGGCCCCCGCCCCCGCCGCCGCCCTCACAGGCCCCGGCACCCCCGCCAAGACCCCAAAGCCGAAGAAAAAGCGGAAGCTGTCCCAGGTGAACGGGGCCGCTGCCGTGTCCCCCGCGGAGCCTGCTGGCAAGAAGCAGCCTCAGAAGGATCTGCCCGAAAAGGGGGTCTCCGGCAAGTGCCCACAGTCCGCGCTGCCGCGGAAAAAGGCCAGGTTGTCTTTGGCCAGCAGGAGCCCCAGCCTCCTCCAGAGCGGGGCCAAGAGGAAGAAAGCGCAGCTCAGGAAGGCCCGAAAGCCCTGAGCGCGGGCCCCGCCCCAGAGACCCCAGTGTTTTCACCGTGATCTTCACAAACGAGCCGGAGGGAGCGCGTGGGGCCCCGTGTCCCCCGCCCCCGGGCTGCTCTGCTGGGGGAGCCGGCGGGCCATGATTTAAATAGGTTTATTCCTTCATTTACAAGAGGAATATATTTGGTTTTTCTCTTAAGACTCTGAGATTCACAATCAGCAGCTCTAAAAAATAAAGGAGGAGTTTGGCTTCCGGAAGGAAGAGGAGGCGAACTTGGACCTGGTTCTTGTACAACAAGAAAACATCGCTGGGGCCCCGGTTGAGGCTGGGGTGGGAGGCGGCCAGGCTGGTCTTTGGGGGTCCCACCCCCTCGCAGGTACCCCAGAGCTGGGTGAGGAGCGGGTGCCTGCCAGCTTGCACACACTGAAGCCACGCCGGCGGGAACTACGGGGCAAAGCGTCGCCTAGGCTGGCTCTTGGGGTCTCCTACCCGCCACCTTGATTCCAGCCAGTGTGCGGGGAGCGTGTGTGGAGCGGGGGCAGGGGTGTGCAAGTGCACGTGGCGGGGGGGGGGGGGGGGGGCGCGCGGTGGGAGTGGAGGTGCCCTGGGCACCGTGGGCACAGGGTGTGCGGTCGGGTCTCCGCCTGGGTGGCCCTCACCTAGGAGACCGCCAGGCCGAGCACCAGCCCCGGCAGCAGGGACCAGTGACCTCCGGAGGGTCGTGCCCAGTGCCCAGCAGCACCCTGAGGTCAGAGCCTGAAGCTCCGCCCCGAGGCCTGGGCCGCCCCTTCTCCGTGCAGTCCAGGGTCTCCAAAGCTGCCACGTGGGAAAGTCCAGCCGCCCAGGACCATGTAAGGTGGTGACGCCCCAGGCTCTCCCCACAGACGCGCTGGGGGCTGCGTCCTCCCTGGGCCCCAGCGGCTGGGAGTCTGTCCGTCCATGCGGTTCCCCCACACGCAGCCTTCCACGTCAGTTGAGGACGCGGCCTCTTGGTGCCACGGCCACTCGGCAGGCCCGCACCAGAGAGGGTGGGTGCCCAGCCTCGGGTCACATAGAAAGCTTCGCGTCAGCCCGGCAGGGCCGGGATGCCCTGGGACGCCTCCCAGGTAGGGCGACGGCACGGTCTCTTCGCCATCCTGGGGGCACCTAGAGAGAGAAGCCAGGTCACGGGCGGGGCTCCCTGCCGTTTGAAGAAAGAGGCCTTTCTCAGGGCTCTGGGGGCAGCAGGGGACATGGGGGTGGTGACCCTGGATCCTGCACTGCTGGGAAGCGTGGCCCCTGGAGGCCAAGCCCAGGGTGAGGTCAAATTCGGAGTCACCTGGCGCTGGGAGGGTAGAGCAGGGGCTTTCTGCCAGTCCTGGCCTGGACCCCCGCCCCCCGAACCCACCAGTCAATTCGGGCAACAGTTCTAGAGACGCGGGCCAAGCCCAGGGTCAGTGGAACGTGCCCAGGGGAGGAGGTGCCTTTGGAGAAGCTGTTCCTGCTTCCAGAACATTCCCCAGGGCCCTGCAAGGTGCTCCCTGACCCCGCCCCACCCCCCAGGGGCCCCTCCACCCGGCTGCACTCACGGCCTCAGACTTTGACGGGTGCGGGTGGCATCGCCAGCTGGTTCACCCTGGGGGAGAGACGGGCGGGGGTCAAGGTGGCGGATCAGCTGCGGCCGGGCCCGGGCACTGCTCTGGCGCATCGCATCTCGGGGGCCGGCTGGCCGGACGTGCCGGGCAGGGACCTCGTCAGCCCCAGGGGAAGGTGGGAGAGCCCAGGGGTGGGGAGAGAAGAGGCAGGAGTGAAGAGGAAAAGAGAGAGAAGTCAGAAAACTGGAGGCGGAACTGCGGGCACCCCCCCCCCCCCCAACACTCCCCCCGGCAGCCCACCCGGCCCACTCACTGCTGCTCGGCCTTGGCGCGGTCGCCCAGGAAGAAGAGGGCCGTGGCCAGGAAGAACATGCCGCCCAGGACCACCACGAAGGGGCAGAGCATGAGGGCGTAGCCCAGGCTCAGGAACTCCCAGAGCGGGGAGTCCTTGGTGCTCTGGCGGATCAGGTCGGAGATCTGTGAGGGCGGGGGGGCGCGTCAGGGGGCGCCTCCCGAAGCCACCCCCACCCGGCCTCGCCCCTACTCACAAAGCCGATGAGGTAGGGGCTCCCGGCGTCCCCCAGCAGGTGCGACGTGAAGCTCTGCAGGGCCACGGCCGTGGCCCGTCGCGTGGGGATGACCACGTACTGTGCGAGAGGCGGCAGGTCAGAGGCCACGTCCCCGGGGCCACCGCATCCCCCTGCCCCCGCCCCACGCCGGAGGACAGGCTGCTCGAGGTTCTGCACGGGGCTTGTGCTGGGTGCCGTGGTCCTGGGAAACTGAGGCCCACGGGCCGCGGCAGCGCCGGGACCAGAACCCTGGCCTTGGCTTCACGTGCCCGTGAGCTGAAGGCCACACGGGTTTCTCCCCAGGAAGACCCAGCAAGGCCCAGGCTGGCAGGGGAGGGGGTGAAGCTGGTCTGCCTGGACCGGCCTCCACTCCCACCCACTGGTGCCCCCAGCTCCCCAGGCCAGAGCCCAGCTCCAAGTATGCAGAGCCCCCCCGTCCCCGCAGCGGCCACGCCCTCGGGGACCCTTGTAACAGGGCTGGGGGAAGGGCAGCTGCATCCGATGGGATCGCGTGGCCCCGTTTCCAGCACTGATTAGTCATGTGGCTGTGACACTTAATAAAATGGGACGTGATTTCCCTGGGACCCAAACCCTGCCTGCAGCTGGGGCCGCCCCTGGGGGGCGGAGGCGAGCACAGGGGTCCTGCCCAGCACCAACAGCTTCACCTCCCCCCTGCCACCTGCCTGGCTCCACGCTGGGCCACGGGGCTGCGTCAGACCCCCCCCCTCCCCAGCCCCGTGTCCCCCGGCCCACCGATGGAGGTGGAACAGGGCAGGCTTCCTGGAGACCCGGCAGGGCCCCCGGTGGCAGGCAGACTCTGATCTCTCCGGCTGTCCCGTATCGTGGCCCCAACCCCCACGTGACCCCCAGGAGGTCTACCCTGGCGGCTCCTGGACTCTCCCCACTGTAGACCCCGCGTGCCCTTCTCCCACCCCTCCAGGCCCTGGCTGGGAGGATCCCTGGGAACAGGAGCAGCGGTCACCCTACCCCCAAACCGCCACCCCTCAGAGACGGCAAGTTAGCGGCGGCCGCACCCCCTCCCGGTTTCTCCAGGGACACAGCCCCGCCACTGCTCAGACGGCCCTTTGTGCCCGGCTGGCTGGTCTGGAACCCATTGTTGGCCCTGTGAAGACGGCCTCTGTCCACCCGGCCCAGCCGCCGGCCCTCGGGCAGGCGCGCCTGGGACCCGAGCTGGGCTGGGAGGGCAGGGCCCGTGGAGCTCAGGCCGGGGGAGGGGGCTAGCCTGGCACTGCCGGCCTCCCGGCCACGCCGAGCCTGCACACGTCCCCCTCCCCGCCAGTCCCACGTCCGTCCCTCCCGCTGGCCCAGCCCCCGGTTTCAGCCCCGAAGCCTGATCCCTTCCCTGCCTCCAGGCCCACCTTCCCCGCCGGCCTGGCTTCCTGCCCACCCCCCACCAGCCCCTCTGGCCTCCCGTCCCTTCACCGCCCTCTCCAGCTGCCCCCGGAGACAAGAGGCCCGGGTTGTCACGAGGGAACTCTGTCTGCCTCACCATGAGGATGTCCGCGGTGATGGCCCAGTTAGAGAACAGCAGCGTCTCCCCAACAAAGATGCAGACCTGCCCAGGAGAGACCGGGCAGCCGTCAGGGCCCCACCCCCACCCCCAGCAGCCCCACGCTGTCCCCAGACCTGCCCAGGAGAGACCGGGCAGCCGTCAGGGCCCCCCACCCCCAGCAGCCTCAAGCTGCTCCCTGCACCCTGACTGCCAGCAGGGAGCCCCCCCCAAGCCCCCACACCCCCCTTGGGGCCCCGCATCTCTCAGCAGGAGAAATTCCTCAGGCTCAGAGCAGTTGACAGGGTCCAGGAGGACCCCAAGGCGTGCCGGTGGCCTGGACAGGCCCCGGAGGGAGCAGGGCAGGCAGCGGACTTGAGCCCCCACCCCCCGCCCCGAGGGGAGGGGGCCCGCTCGCCCCACCACCTGCGCACCCCGTCACACTCACGTAGGCGCCCACGATGCTGCTCTTGGCAGCCACGAAGATGAGGCAGACGAAGATGGCGGAGCCCAGCATGCCCACGGCACACACCAGGGGGTCGGCCCGCTGGGTCCGCAGGCGGCACCATCGCGTGGCTCCCGCCCCCGTGACGACACCCAGGAAGCCAGTGAAGCAGGTGATGGCCCCGAAGATGAGGCTGTGGGGACAGAGGGCAGGAGCCGTGGGTCGGCCGGGGGCAAGGCTGGGGTGGGGGGCGGAGGGGGCGGCGCTGGGCACGGCTACCCCCCGCCCCCGCCCGGCCCTACCTGTCCTTGGCCCCGCACGGCGGGCTGCTGCACGTGTCTGCTGTCTTCTGCACGACCTGAGCTCGGTGCAAGTACAGCGGGATCCACATGCCCAGGGCCCCTGTGGCGAAGGACACGGCCGACGTGGCCAGGGAGGAGAAGACGTAGCTGCGGCTGGGGAGAGGCCAGGACGTCACGCTGAGCCGGGCTCCCCCCGCCCCCCACCACCCCCAGCAGCCCTCCCCGCTCCCCCTCAGGCTCAGGCTGCTGGGATAAGCATCAGGGGCCCCAGTGAGCACCTCGAGCAGCAGGGAGCAGGGGGGCCGTGCTGCAGGGAGGGGCGGGGCCCTGCCAGAGCGCCCCCCCCCCCCCCCGCCGGCAGCACTCACTTGTGGATCAGGGCCTTCATGTCTCGGAGCCACGAGGTCCGCACCTTGAGCTGCCCCCCGAGCTGGTCAGCGTGGCCTCTCTTGGTGGCCGGGACCAGGATCAGGATGAGTGTTCCTGTGATCATGCCCACGATGGGGGACACCTGGGAGGGCAGGAGTAGGTCAGGCAGGTGGGGCCCCAGGGCCCAGGGGGCTGTCCCTGTTTCGCCAGGAGCAAGCCCCCAGGAGGGCCGGGGTGGGAGGGGGCGGAAGGAGAGCGAACTGACCGCCGGGCGGACGAACACGTGGAAAGACAGCCTGACAGACTCTGGAATCGAGGCTGGGGCCTGGGGGCCGGGGCTCTGGCTGCCATGAAGCCCCAGCTAAGGGATCGGGTGGGGGAACAGAGCCGCCACGGCCCCGGGCCCTTCCGGGTGGAGGAGGACACCCTGGCGGCCCGCATTCCAAGACACCAGCCCCTCCGGCAGCTGGAGCCCAGGGAGGCCCGTCCCCACCCCGCGAGCCCAGGGCGGAGGGAGTTCCTCTCCATGCGCCCCGTCAAGAAATTCCACGGAGGCTGCTTCCTTCCTGCTTTTGAGGAAAAAACACTTTGTCTTAAGCTTCCGTTGCTCTGCGAGACTGGGGATCTCTGTTTCCTCCGATTGCGCTGTCCTGGGGCCTCGGCAGACTCGCCTGAATCCTCCCTCGGGACAGGAAGGGGCTCCAGGCCCCCCGGGGGGGGGCCCACACAGAGGTCTCCTCTCAGCCCTGCCCTCACACAGCGCCAGGCTCGAGCAGGATGCGCCTTCGCAGACCTGGAACTTCCTGACACGTGGGAGAGTCCCTCGTCCCGTCCTGGGGCCCTGAGGCCGCAGGACCACTGGGTCTGGCCCCCCAGCTCCCCGTGCGCACGCATCCACGGACCCCAGGCTGGGGTGTCCTTACCCGCAAGGCCCAGCGCCAGTCTCCAGCCGCCTGCTTCACGCTGGAGCCCGTGATGTAGCCCAGGCCGCTGCAGACGAGACAGCGCGGGGGACGGTGTGCTCACCAGCCCGGGGGCGGCCGGCCGCCCACCCCACCCCACCCCACCCCACCCGCTGGCCGCCACCGCGCGTCCGGGTCGCAGAGCGCCAACTTCGGGGACGGGGGTCCCGGGACGCGCGCAGGGACCCTCACCTGCCCAGCGGGATGGCAAAGTAGAAGACGGACAGCATGAGCGTGCGCGTGTTCTTGGTGAAGAGGTCGCCGATGATGGTGGGCGCGATGGTGGAGTAGCTGGCCTCGCCGATGCCCACCAGCCCCCGCGACAGGACCAGCAGCCAGAAGTGCTGCAGGAGGCACACGGGATGGAGGCCGCTGGCTCCTCGGCCCGACCCTCCCGGGTCCCCACGCCGGCCCGGGAGCCGGCCCGCGGGATGGAGCCCGACGCCGTCTCAGCAGCGAGGACACCCAGGCCCCTGGGCCCCTCCACACAAGCCCGGCACGGGGTTGGCACTGGTCTTCTGCAGGTGGACGGCTGTAAGTGCGGCCTCCGGGGGCTCCAGCCCCACCTGGGGAGCTTCAGGTCACCCCACTCACGTCCCACCCCGGGCAGGGCAGCTGGGCTGGCCCTGGCAGCACTGAGGACCCTGCGTGCACGAGGAGTGGGCAGTGCCCCCCCCCACCCCCGCCACACATCAAACCGGGAAGCCCAGCTGAGCCAGGAAGGGTGGGGCCGTGCCAGCTGCCAGGGTCCTCCCCCTTTGAGGTGGACCCGGGCCCTCCGGCCTCCCAGCTGCCCAGGGCCTGAGAACCCAGCCTGGCCATCTTTCCCCGGCCCCACCCTGACCACCCATCCGGCCGGCCAACGCCGCCCACAGGCTACCCGGCTCAGTCTCCCGCTTCCCTCCCTCCATCTGCCCGTCTCCGTCCGGGCCGGCCCTCTGCATCGTCGACTGCCCGTCCAGCCCTGCGCCTCTCCTCCGCCTCTGTGTCCCCCGCCTGCTCGCCTCGGTCCCTCTCTCTGGGGGTCACCTGCCCGCGTTGCTGTTGGGTCGTCCTGTATCGGTTTCCATTAGCCTTTTACACATCACGTGTACCGATCCTTTGTTTAATGTGATGCCTCCAGCCTGGCGATTCCCCGCCCCCCCCCACCCCCCCATGGCCTCTGGACTGCACATCTCGCTCAGGCCCCATCCCCAAATGACAAAAATACCCCCTAACACGCTGTTTGCGAGACGCTGGAGGCGAGATTTCCTCCTCGGCAGGAGAGCAGGTGGATAGGACGTCCTGTGGGTCCCCGGGCCTCCCCAGGAACCCCCTCCTTGTGCGTGTGTCATGCTTCCTCCCTCCCTGTTCCCGCACACGCACGTGCCCCCGCATGCTTTCCAAACAGGGACGTAAAGGGGACGGTTCCGTGCCTCCTGCCCCGCACCTCGCCTCTGCCCTCAGTCACGCGTTGTGGAAGCGGGCCCATCGACGCCGGCTAATAAAGACCCGTTCACGCTTCTCCTGCCACGAAGACACCCCGTCTTTCCGGGCGTGCACCACACAGTCCCCCGTCCTCCGAGACTGTCACAAACGCCCGTGTGCGCGTGTGCCGCTCTGCGTGCACGAGCCGGGGTTTCTCTCTCGGGTACACACCTCGAAGTCAGAGGCCGGGCCGTGGGCCGCGCGCCCGTGGCACTCGGCAGGATCCTGCCGCTCTGCTCTCTGCAGAGGCCCCGCCAATTTGCACCGCCAGCAGCAGCTTCAGTAACACTTGGTGTCCTCACCTCCCTAATTATTGCCCATCTGATGGGTGTGAAGTGTTATCTCGTTGTCGTTTCAATTTGCATTTCCCTGCTGACTTGGGACCAACACCGGGCACCGGCTCCTCCTGGGACGGCCGGTCCTCGTCCTCCCCCACTTTCCTACGGGCTTGTCTGGCTTTTTCTTGCCGATTTCTAGCTCCCGGTTTTTAGACTTTGCTTTTTCCCTTATTTTCGCCTGCCTGGAACTTATTTTGAAGCAGGGTTCAGCTTTCATCCAGGTGCACGGTCAATCCTCCACAAGCCCCCCGAGGCACACCTGTCACCCCCACGGAAGGGACCGTTTCACCGTCAGCCTGCTGCTTTGGTTAAGCGGCCACCCCGTGATGACCAACGGGGCAGGCCACCTCCACGGCCACTTTTCACCATGTCCCTCGCTGTTCCTGGACGTTTTCTCTGCCAAATGAACTTCAGGATCCCACTGCCGAGGCTCCTGAAGCCCCGCCCTGCGGGGCCCGGACCGTGGCGGCCGTGAGTCTACAGACTAACTGGGGCGATCCGTCTCTCCGCCTCCGCCGGCCCGCCCTCCCTCCCACACCCCGGCACCGGCGTCGCGGTCCCCAGAAGCTTCTGGTCCAGGCCCCATTTTCGACCGTGGCTGTCAGACTCTACTGACACTCTGGCCTGACCCTCCTCCGTGAAGCCACGTTGTACCCGCACACCTGCCTGTTCCTTCCGCCCCTGCCTCCGGCCTCTTCTGGGCCAGCGTCAACCTTCGGAGGAAGCCCAGACCCCGAAGTGCCCCACCACCTGGCCCCTGCCTTCCTTTCCAGCCAAAACACTCTCCTCCGTTGTGGACCCACCGACACGCCCACCGTTAGTGGCTCTGTGGGCTTGCTCCCACCGCCATCCCGTCCACCAAAGGCCTCGTCACCCTATTCCACCTGCCTAGCTCAAATGCCGCCTCCTCCAGGAAGTTCTCCCTGACCCCATGGATTTCAAGAGACTGCTCTCTCTTCACTCAGGGCTCTCGGCACTTTGCACATCTCAAAGGCTGTGAACGTGGGGCGCCTGTCCCATCTTCCCACACCCAGCCCGGGAGCCCCCAAGGACGGGGAGAGGGTCTGCTCCTTTATGCCGGAGGCCGAAAGCTCCTTGAAGACAGATCTTGGTCTCTTCTCCTTCTCCCTCTATTTCCCTCTACGGTAGCCACCATGTGATTGTCCTTCCTCCGCTCGAACACTCCTGCCGATGGGAGACTCACTACCTATCAAAGCAACATGTCTCCCTTGTGGATCGGGAGAACAGAAGGGACGGTTGGTTGAATGCCGCCACGGTCCGCCGTCTGGGCACTCATCGGCTCGGCGATTTCCCACAATAAACCTTCCGGCGGGGAAACACTAGTCCCATTTTACAGATGAAGGAACCGAGGCTCAGGGAGAGCTCTCCAGATCACAAGGCTGAACAGACAACAGAGTTGGGACATTCGCACCCGGACTGTGGGAGCTGAGTAAGAAACACCTTCCTCGTGTTGAAATGATGCTTGCCGCCCTAGGACTCTGACCCAAGGAGTCAGCTGGTTGTTGGGCAAAGAGCACACCGAGCGGGGCGCCCGGCCGGCTCAGTCAGTACACGTGTGACTCTCGACCTTGGGGACACGGGTTCAAGCCCCATTTTGGGCGTAGAGTTTACTTGAAAAAATAAAGTAAAAGGGCGCTGGGTGGCTCACGGTCAGCTGAGTGCCCGACTCCTGACCTTGCCTCAGGTCATGATCCCAGGGTCACGGAATCAAGCCCCACATCGGGCTCTGCGCTGAGCTCGGAGCCTGCTTGGGATTCTCTCTCTCTCTGCCCCTCCCCCATTCACACTCAAGCTCTCTTAAAAAAAACGAAAAGGAGGAAACCGTGCGAGGCACAGAGAGGGCCCGTGACTCACCTGGGGTCACACGGCAAGGTGCTGGCAGAGCTGGGACTAGAATAAAGGGCCCTGCCTCCTGGACCAGACTGGTTCTGCCGTTCCTTGCATCGTCCCCAAGTCAAGGCAGGTCAGAAAGAGGGTGCCACGCGGGGCTCGGCTAGGCTCGCAGCGGGGAGGCCCTTTCCGTAGCCAGGCCAGCTTACAAAAGCAGCCACGACGCCCCCCCCGCCCCCCACCCTGGTCTGGGAAGACAGCGCCTGAGACTCCAGCAGAGAGGCAGAACGAAGCCGGGCGGGGGGGGGGGGGGGGGGGCGGGGGCAGAGGAGCCGACGCACCTGCCGGGGGATGAAGGAGCTGGAGAAGGTGACCGCCGACCAGAAGAAGACACCGCAGCTGAGGATCACTTTCCTGTTGAAGCGGTCACCCAGGTAGCCGAAGATGGGGGCGGCCACCATGAAACTGCAGATGAACACTGCGGGGAGAGGAGGCCGTGACACGGGGCCAGGCCCCCACCGCCCGCCAGAGGCGACCCCACGACCCGCCCGCCTCCCCGCGGGCCCAGCTTGTCCAGCGGGTGACCCTCGGTGGACCTGAGCGACAGAGGATTCACTGAGCGGTTGACGTGGCAGGAGCCACGTCAGGAGCTCACCACCTGGGGCCTTGTGGGTCCGTGCAAGGCCACCTCCTCGCAAAAGAGGGGAGGCAAGACTCGCCCGAGGCCCCACCGGCGGCAAAAGCCCCGCGGGGACCTGATCCCCTGTGTGTCCGTCCCCGGAGCCAGTGTCCTCATACCTCGTCACGCTGCCGTCCTTCTTATACTTGGGAGAGAGGTTCAGAGAGGGGAAGGGACCCACCCAAGGTCACACAGCAAACCGGGACGGAACTGGGCCTGGAACCCCAGTCTTCCACCTGCCAGCTCATGCAGTCACACTCACTCCTCACTCCCCACAGGCTGGAGAGGCTTTCCTGGCGTCTGGAAACACTGTCGTTCATTCGCTCACTCTTTCACTCATTCAACGAAACAGGCAAAAATTCCTGCCTTCCTGGGCAGGAGAAAGAAACCACAAAATGAAAAATAGAGTACATGAGGTGGTGGCAAATGCTAAGGAGGGGAAAAGGGCAGAGACGGGAGACAGGAAACGTGTGCGACACAGAGAAAGAAGGGCCAGAGAGGTGACATTTCAGTGAACACCTGGAGGAGGGAAGGAAAACAATCATGCAAATACTGGGGCAAGTGCAAAGGCCCTGAGGCAGGAGTATGCTTAGCACATGCGAAGAATAGCATAGAGGCCAGAATGGCTGGAGCAGAAGGAAGGAGGGAGGAAGGCCTGACGAGCCAGGGCCTGTGGCCCACCGTGGGGACTGTGGCTTCTACGGCTGAGAAAGGGCACAGAGCAGGGAGTGATCTGACCTGGTTTTGTTCTAGAACGAGACAGAAGACTCCATGGGGAGTGATGGGAGGGGCCTTGGGGCCCAGGTGGGACCTAGAGGCCCAGCAAGGCAGGGCAGGCCCTAGGGGTCAGGGAGCAAGGAGCTCCCCCAGGCCTCCCCCTGCAAGGCGGTCCCACAGCTGACGGACAGATGGCCAGACAAAGGCCGAGGGTGGGCAGACGAGGTGGCCAGTTGGCCGGGCTCTGACCGCCGGGCTGAGTGTGCACACGGGCTGGGCTTCTCCCTCAGACAGAGGCGGGGAGGGGAGGGGAGGAAGGATGGACTTGGTGAAGGAGGGGGAGAGGGCCGGGCCGGAGGAGAGTGACTGTCTCCCTCTTGTCCTAGTGAGCAGGACGGGGTGTGGCCGCAGGGGAAACTGGGGCCGCGGGCAGCATCAGCACAGAGAGGCGGGACCCGGGCCCAAAGTGAGCTCTGATCCTTCCCAGCTGGGTGACGTTGAGCAGGTCACCACCTCTCTGTTCTCAGTTCACTGGTGTCCTGATAAACGTCCAGCGACGGACTCCAATAAAGGGGGGATGGGGGCGGGGGGAGGGATGTGGTGTTTGCCAACTGTTGCCAACTGTCGAGGGGTGAACACGCCCGCCGTGGCTGCCCGTGGCTGCCCGTGGCTGTGGTGTGATGTCACTGACCAGCGTCACAGGAGGTGGGTCTCGGGAGCGCCGTGAAGGCAGATCGATTGCGTAAATAACCTCAGGGACACAGATACTGGTAGAATGCAGGGACGTGACTAGGGAAGGATGCGTTCTGAGTATTTACTACCTTTGTGTTTCACACAAGATGTTTAACCACAAGTGTACATAATTCAGTTGTCGCTAAGGGTCGAGTTCAGCTACCTGCTTGCACGACGCCTGAGAATTAACACACGCCTCTCGCGGGCTGGTCGAGGCCGCCACCCCGCCAGCTTCCTCATCCGCCAAATGAAGATAAAAATAGCAAGGCCCCGGTGCCGAGCGCAGCGTGAGATAAAGCTCAAGGTGCTCTGCCACGCCCCGCCCGGAGCACGGCCTCGGTCAACACCGGGTCCTTGTTTAGATTCATCCACACAGAAATTACTTCCTCATATCTAGAAAAAGAACTTGTCCTGCTGGGCCTGCCTCACAGGACCTGCCTGAGATCAGACCAGGATGCGGGCAGAAAAGCAATGTTGATCCTTCAGGACTCACGCACATTAGGGGGAGGAGGGAGGACTGTGCCCTCTGTGCCTGTCTGCGCCAAGCGGGGAGAGGGCACAAAGAACCAGAGGAAGAGTGACCCCTGTCCGGCCGGGGGGCAGAGCCTATCCGTGGGCTGCCCAGCTCAAAGGGGCTAGGATGCCAGGAAAGCCACCAAGAGGGCCAACTCCTGCCAGGATGGTGAAGAGAGGCCTCACAGAGGCGGCGATGTCAGAGCTGGGCATTGAAGGGTGCACGGGAGTATGCCAGCGATGATGATGCTTAAAACCAAGAATACATACTAAAATATAAATCACAAATCTTACAAGCAATACCGTGCAACGGTTAGGGAGGCACGATGCTCACGGCTAACGAGAACCTTGGTTGTCGCTCACGGAACACTTGTAGACAGGCCCGAGTGCGCCCTGGACGTAAGCACAGGCTTCTCACTTGCCCCTCACGACTACCTTCATCCCACAGAAAGGTGCCAGAGGCCGAAAGGAGTTTGTCAAACGCCAGGGTCTAAGCCACACTAGGACCACGGCATGTCTGTCCTCCTGCAGGGGTGGACGGGGCCCGGGGGGAGAGCCAGGCCGCCGTCCCCACCACCCGGCCTGCGGCAGAGCAGGAGGGCGGCCCCGACTTCGTGACCCTGGCTCCCTGCCAGCCATCTGAGTGGACCGAGTCACAGGGGACTCCGGTGGGAGCAGGTCCCCACCCTCACCGCTGGGTCCCAAGCACCCACCCGTCCCCACCATGTTGTCCCGTGTTGGAGCTGGGCCACCGACAGCTGGAGGAACCTGCCCAAAACTACACAGTGACCCTCCTGCCCCCAGACGCCCTGCACCCTCAGCACTGTCCCCTTGGGGACAAGGGCGTCCAGGGTCACGAGGGAGAGCAGCCCTCCCCTCTGCTACGGACAGACAGGTAAGAGGACGCTCCCAGGCCCTCGGGTGCATCACAGGCCAGCAGAGGGGCCTCAATGCAATCAGGGCAGGGACAAGAGGAAAAATGCTCCTGGCAGAAGAAACAGCAGTGGCAAAGGCCTGGAACCTTGTCCCGGCAGGGCTAGAAACTTCCACTGCCCCCCACCCCGGGCCTGCAGCCTTTGCTGGAAGAGAGCTTTCTGGGCAGCCTGGCTGCCCCACCCAGACCTCGGTGGGGGTGGCCTTCCCAGCAGCTCCCGCACAAGGACATCCTGCAGTCAGGGCATGGGGAAGCCCTGTCTTGGCTCATGTGTGCTGAGCCCACAGGACGGGGACAATGGGGCTGCAGGCGGGAGAGGGGGGGCGGCGGGGTTGGTGAGCCAGCCCACAGGATGGGGACAATGGGGCCCGCGGACAAGGGGGGGGGAGGGGGGCAGCATGGGAGGAGCCACCTTGCAGAACGACCTCATGTGGTGTCCCCGCCCCACAGGGATGCCCGGGGGGCCTTCTCCTCTGGGGTCCTCAGAGGGCCCAGCCCCCAGAAGTCCAGAACCACCCCACTGAGGACACTGTGACCGTCTGATCCCACCCGGGGGCTGCTCCCAGGGTGCATGTGGCCCTGTCCGATCCCAGAAGCTGGTCCTGGGGCAGGGGCAGGTGAGGCCTGAACTGGGGGAGCCCTGGACGCCCCGTTGGTGCCCTCGGAGCTCACGTCCAGCCCCCACCTCAGCCTGGGCTGAACCCAGGGCTATTTTTGCAGAGTCCAGATCCGGCCGACCTGTCATTCGGAGAGATGTGCCACCCTGCACCTCCCGTGGGCGGGGAGGGCGTCGGGCCGGCTCTGCCCACAGGGTGTGGACGGGACGCCCCGGCAGCCAGGCCACGGGGAGGCCCCATCGCTGCCTGTAGGGCCACCAAGCTCGGGCTTCCTGTAGGGAGAAGGGGGCCGCTCCTCCCTCCCACCGCTCAGGATACAAGCCCTGGGACGGCCCCTCGGGCCTCAGGGAGACCGGTCCTAGGCCCCCCTCAGGCAGGGGGGCGCTGGGGGAACCGCCACGGGGGCTGCCTGACTACGAAGCAGGCCACTGCAGAAGTGGGGAGGAGAGCAAGGCCAGGAGGACACTCTGCCCGAAGCAGGGCCGCCGTCTGGTTTCGGTCTGAGCTGGCTCTTCCTCTGTCCTGGCACGTCCTGGCACGTCCTCGTGACCCCACCAACCCCAGCCCTGAGCTGCCTTCCAGCGCCCTCCCCCACCACCCGCCCCAGAGAGAGCATCCCCATGCAGACGTCTAACGGGGCCATGCCTGCCCCAAAGCCTCCTCTGGCTCCCTACTGCCCCAAGACCAAAGCCAGAGGCCCTTCACGATGTGCCCCTGTCCCCCGCCCAGCCTCCTTCCTTCTGGGGGGAGGGGGGCGAACACGAGTCCCCAGAGCCTCCAATCGGCTCCCCTTCCGCAGACCCAGCTTCTGATCTGCTTACTCTCTCTTCGACTGGGTCTACACTGCTGACGTCCAGGGCTCACGGTTTTCACTTCCAGAATAGCGAATTCAGCTTTTCAGTCCCTGTTCTTTTCCAATAAGGTGCTATCCCTGTCTTACAAATTCTACTCTTTCTTTGGAACCGTGGAAACGAAGCACATAGGACGTTAAAGTCTGTTACGGCAAACCTACTGCCTGAAATTCCTCGGGAATCGGGTCGCCTGCTTTCTGGGATCCGTTGCCCCCTCCCACAAAGGCTTCCTCCTCGTGGGCTCTGCTCACGCTCAGTCTGCCTTCAGTGGGCACTGTCATCTGTGCCCCACACGGGCCCTGGGGCACAAAGGCTCCCGTCAGGAGCCGCATCTGCGGAGGGGGCCGCAAAGCCCGGGCCGCACGGAGCAGGCTCTCGGCACACAGCCAGAGCCGGGACGGAGATCTCACAGGCAGAAAAACCGCCCACGGGCCTGCGGGCACAGCCAGAAGTCAGGGGGCTTGCCCTGGGCTCGGGGTGGAAATCGCGTCACCCCCACGATGCTGGACCCCAAGCCTGCACGGGGCCGACCCTGCAAGAAACCCCCGGAGCCCGGACGCTGGGCCGGAGTGGGCGGTCGATCCCTGGATGAATCTGGGTGACAGCTTCCTGCAGCCTCGTCGCGCTAGTCTCTTTACTCTTTATGTATATTTAAAATGTTTCATCATAAAAATGTTTACACTAAAAATACCGTAACAAGCTTCTGTGACAGATACTGGTCCCCAGGCGCCCTGCACCACTTGGCTTTAATACCAGCTTCCTCTCCTGCTCCCTGGTTTAATTCCCTGCTTCTGGCACCTGGGAATCCCCCTGCCAGTCTTAGCTTTCAAGCTCAGCTATGTAATTTAAGTGTTTTCTTGGCATATTTTACGCAGCGTGGAGTGGGGGGGGAGGGTTTCTCACATCTGCTCAATCTGACACACTGACTGTGAGCCCTATGCCCTGAACAAACTCTAACACATCCTTCAAAGCCCCACTCAAATGTCCCCTCCTCAGGGGAGTCTGATCCACCTGCCACCAGGCAGAGCTAGGTGTGCCCTCGCTGCTGTCCCCCCAGGCTCCCACGCACCCTGCTCCCTCCCTGCCCCGTCATGCCTAGGTGGTGACTAGATAGGTTTTCTGTCCCCAGTGATGGGGGGAATCTACTGGAATGCAGGGACAGAGGCTATGGCAGAGCCCAGCAGGAGCTGCCTCTCTGGGTGTAGGCTGTGGAGACCCGGGCCCCGAGACATCGGGACCAGGGCTGGAGCTCTTCCGCGGGCTTTCCCAGAAGCTTCTGCAGGGGCTCGGGGGCCTGCTCGGGGCTGCCGAAGACAGGCTCTTCCCAAGCCAGGGCTCACGGTCTGGTCCCAAGGGGAAACGGCAGAGGCAGGCCCAGGCCTGACTCTCAGCCGCACCCCCTGCCCTGTCTCCGGGCCCAGCAGCCCCTGGTGCCCACGAACGAGCAGACAGCCCGGCTCTCAGCCCTGGCCCTTTGATCTGGGCAAACACCAGCACCTGGCTGGCGCCCTCCACCTGGCTCCGACCTTATCAGGGGCTTGGGGAAGAGACAGGTGCCTGGGGCCCAGGCCAATTAGGTGATTTTCCTGGTCGCCCACTGAGTCACATCCTGGTCTAGCTGGCCTGGCTCCTTGGCTCAGGTGGCCGAGGGGTGAGGACACTCAGGGAGCCAGCCCGGCAACGCCAGGGGCAGGTGGTAGGGTGGAGGCCACGGGGTAAGGGTCCCTGAGAGACCACGGCCCAGGGGCGCCCACGCTGAGAGCACAGAGATGCCAGACGCTGAGACACGCGGCCAGGCCTCCCCTCCCCAGGTGGAGACGGCGGCACGCGTGGAGCCCCAATCCTGGGCCCGCCGGCCTCCCCGCACGCGACCCCCTGTGAGTCACCAGCAGAGCTGACCTCTGTCCCTTCATCTGGGAAGTGCAGCTGCCCTGGGAGGTTGCGGGGGCAGAACCGACCATGCTGGTGGGGGGGGGAGGGGTGGTGTCCACCTCCAGCCAGGTTGCCAGGGTCAGTGGGGGCCACCGTGACTTCTCTGTCCACTAGGAAGGCGGCCAGGGACACCTTGCAATAGGGACAGCACTGCTTGGGGTGGCTGGAGGCCGGGGCGGACCCTGGACACCCCATCAGTCAGCAAGGCTGAGGCCCAGAGGGGACGGGACCGGGGCCACAGAGGGAGGGGGCTGGAGAGCTGGGCTCTCTCCTGCCCTCTCCCCACTCCCCACATCTGGCTGAAACTCTCTTCCAGGCTGTGAGTGGCGGTCACTGTGGGCTCAGAGCCCAGGAGCCTGGGGGGGGGGGTGGGGGAGGGCCAGAGGACAGGTTTGGGCTCCTGTGCTGGGTGAGGGATGTGGGCAGAGGCAGGGGCCGGCCCCCCTCAGGGTTCTGGGTCACACAGCCTTGCCCCTGTCCCAGCTTCCTCAGCTGTCTGTTGGGGCTGCGCCCTGGAGCGATCACCTCGTCTGTCTGAGCCCCAAAACCACCCTGGGAAAGGATCACAGCCCGCAGGGCCTGGCTGAGTGGCTCATGGAGGCTGGCACAGCACATTCTGGAATGCCACCTAGGCAGGTCAGGCAGGTTCCGGGACATAGCGAGCTCGCTCCGCTCCTCCCTCCCAGGAGAGCCCAGGCAGGGGAAGGGGTTCCCAGGCTGGAATGCAGACCACGGACTTCCTCCCACACATCTGACCGGGCCTCACAACCACACACCCTCCAGGGCCAGAAGGAATCAGAGCCAAGGAACCGGGCCCTTGGCCACACAGCAAGCATGGGGCCAGGTAGTGGGTCGGCAGGGACAATGGAGACACAGGCCCCCCTGCCCCAGCCCAGGGGGCTCTGGCCCTGCCCCTCCCCACCCCCACCAGGGAGAAAGCTTCAGGCCCAGGACTAGCCCAGGACCCAGGCACTCAGGCGCTTTCCCAGAGTTTGGAAATGGTTCCTGGACTGGCCGTGGGGATTTCCTGCTTTGACATCTCAGAGACTGTTCCCAGGCTGATGGCGACGGAGGAAATGGGGGCGCATGCCATGGAAACAGGGTCACCAAAGGCTCTGCCGCTGTCCTGCCTGGAACCTAAGGAACTCCCTTCACCAGCCTCAGGGCAGACCCTGGGCCCCTGGGTCCTATGAGGCCCCAGGACCAAAAGAAGGGTCCCCTCTAAGGACTCGGGCCTGTGGCCTCCCTGGGCGCCGCTGGTCTGTTTGCAGGGAGAGCAGCAGAGGCTGGGGAAGCCGGTCTTCTTGAGTGCCAAGAGTGAGGTCTGGACACAAAGCACACGTCCCTTCCAGCGAGTCAGGACCAGGGAGGAGACCCCCAGGGAGACCCAGCAGGTGTGGCGGGGGCCTGGCAGGGGCGTGGGCCTCACCTGACTGCAGCAAGCCGGCGCCTCGGTCCTTGACCCCAAACTGCTGCTGGATGTCCAGAAGGACGCCTGGGAGGGAAGACAGAGGGTGCTTATGTCTGATGCCCGGGGCCCCTGTCCCCCACCCCACCTAGGAGACCCCCAGTCTAAGCCCAGCCCGCCCAACCCAGCCCCGCCCCTTCCACAGAAGGCCACCTCGCCCAGTCTGGCCAGGCCACTGGGGAATCTGCAGGCCAGGCTATGCTCACCCTGGGGGCATGGGATCCCACCCCCCACTCAGGGACCACTCAGGGCCACTGCAGGGACCTGAGGACAGACGGGCGGGTCTCGGGCAAACGCGTGCTCGCGCTCACTCAGTTGTCCTCGGGGTTGTAACCAGGACCCCGCTTTTCCGATGACAGAGCTGAGACACAGAGGGAAGCAGGTAGGGCTTCTTGGGGGGAAGGGGATCCCTGGAGACCACGCCTGTCCTCCTCCTGAGTCCCCACCACCTCTGCTCTCCCGTTAGGACTTTGCATGTCAAGAGGACTATAACCAGAGGCCACCAACAACCACGGACAGACAGAGCCACGGCTGCGTGGGGGCCGGCAACCTCCTGGAGCCTCCTCACCTCTCACGGCGCCCAGCCCCCCACCCCGCAGGCCCCGGGGGCCCCCACCTCTGCTTATCTCCGAGGACAGCAGGGGGCTGGGCCACAGGCAGGAACCCCCCCCCCACACCCCCCAGTCATGACACATCTGCACCGAGAAGGGCTAGGGAGCCAGGAGGAGGAGACAGGGCAGGCTGCCCCCACAGCCCCCCACGCAGGGCATGGAGGAAGGGACCTGCCCTCAGGGGTCTCCCAGAGCTCATCAGGATATGGTGATGGCGCACGTCACTGAGCAGGAACTGGGCAGACAAGGGAGCTGAGCACGAGAGGTTAAGCCTGCGCCCCAGGTCGTACAGCGGCAAGGTGGCCAAAGCGGCCCCCGGGGCCCCGGAGGAGGGTCCCGCCTGGAGACTGCCCCCCGAGGCCCAGGGCCGGGATGCTGAGCCCTCTTCTGGGATGCAGCCTGACACGGAGGGACGCTGGCCTCCTCCTCATGAGTGCCGAGTGGATTCACCCTAATTACCCATAATGAAGAGGCTGTGCGAGGCCCAGTTAATGACTTAATAACTAAGGCGGGCTGTGGTCGTGCCCTGAACGCGGAAGCCAGGGGCCTGTCCCTGTGGACGGAGGGGCCACCAAGTGGGGCCTCCGCGGGTGGCACGGTTGGGCCCAACCTTAGGGCACCACTTACACTCACCTCCCAGCCCCGCAGCCCATTCGCCCCGCTTCTGAGCCAGGGCCGCCCTGCCCCTCTCTCTCCCCCACAGTCAGCACCTCCCGTGGCTCCCCAGTGCCTCAGACGCACACTGGCCTCCACCAGGCCACAGGGCTGCAGGCTCAGCCCCTCCAACCCCGCCCCTTCTCAGAACACCCCCGCCCCATGCTCTGGACCCCGACCGCCCACAGGTCCTCTACCCTGCTGGCTGTGCTGATTCCTGCCGCTCCTTCAACACTAGTTCAGGTGCCTCTTCTTCTGGGAAGTCTTCCTTGGCTTCTCCCCCTCCTGTCACCCTCAATAAGGCAGGTGCCCCCACACTCCCCTGGCACACTAGGATCAGTGACTTCTGAAGACACGTAGGGACGTGGGTAGGAGCTCGCTGGGCCCACGGTGGCTAAGAGCCACGAATTACTGCTTCCTGCTAAGTTCTAGGTACCCAGTGAGGCTCTGCAGATGCGATTTCTACCCCTGCTGCTTCGTCGCATTTTTCACCCCATTTTACATATGAGAAAACGGAGGCCCTGAGAAGTGAAGTAACTTGTCCTATGGCAGGCAAGGGCCCCAGGGAGATCTGAAACAGGCTCTGTTGCCAAAAACCAAAAATGTTTTCTTCTGCCGTGCCGCCTCTGCACGCACTTGGCTCTTGCGGGCCCCCAGCCCAGGCCCCGGCACGCAGCCAGCCCCCAGCGGCTGTTTGTGGACAGAGACGCCCCATCCCCACTGCAGTGAGAGCCCCCTCAGGGCAGGGTCGTGGCGGGGCATCTCCGGAACCCAGAACAGACGCCGTCGCATGTTAGGTGATGGACAGGTGCAGGTGGGAGGTGGCAGGAGGGCGAGACGCCCCTGGGTCACTGCGCAGCGGGTGCCCGTCCACAGCCAAGAGGAGGGCACGTCCGGGGAGGAAGGCCGTATCAGCGTGGTCCTCATGAGGCCAGCAGGGGTCCGCAGCGCGGAGAAAACACCCTTGCGTCCCCCGCCCCGCCCCAGGCATCTCCTAGCCTCCAGACTGGACACGCTCGACCCCCTCCAGCACTTCAAGCCCCAGTGTTTGCCTCTGCCTCCAGGAAGCCCCCCTGACCTCCTCCGATACGCAGAGCTCCTGGTAAGAGGGAAGAGCATTTTTGCACATCCAGATGGATGTCCTGGGAACTCCTGGGCAGGCCAGACCCCAAGGGCCTTAGGGGCCCTCACCCCAGCACCCCGGAGCCAGGCCTTGGGTTCACCGCCTGAGCTCCAGGCAGAACCTTCCCGGGGCCTGGGGGCAGGGCCTCACTGCAGCCTGGTAGGGGCTGTGGCCACAGGCGGGTGAGAGCCGCTGGCCGCTGGCTCGGGAAGCATGTGTCACAGCAGCTCGCCAGCCGCCTGGATGTTCCTCTAGGCTCCCGCCTGGCCTGGGCCCACGAACCCCTCCCTTCTTCCCACCACGACCTTATTTTTAGCCTCTTTCCTGGAGGCTGAGGTTTGGTGGGTCACAGGACGGGCCTCCTGCCCGGGAGCCGCCTCCCACAGCTGAGGCCAGGCCCCTCCACCAGCCCGGGGCACGCAAGGTGGGGCTCCACACGCAGCCCCCAGCCGCCCACGGCCACAGCTGAGTCGAGCCTCTCCGGACCCACAGCCAGGACCAGCTCTCAGGCACACTCACCCTCCCCGGAGCAGCCCGAACATTCTGTCCCACCAACCCCCAGTTACACCTCTCTCTCTAACTCAAGCCCCCAGGGTCTCCCCTCTTGTCCCAGGCCAGCTGTCCCTCCTGCTGCCCCGGGAGCCGGCCCTGGGGCACGCCGGCTTGGGCCTCACTTCTGTCTGCTGCGCGTCAGCTCACAGACACGCGCCCCTCTCCGGCCCCTCTGCCAGCCCCTCAGATTCTCTCCCCACTCAGGCTTCCAGCCGCCCAGACTCCCATCCATGGCTCTGCCGCGTCCTCCCCGGTCCCCAAGCCGCAGCATGGCACTCCCCAGGCCAGACGGCCCTCGCCTTCCTCGGCCCCCGAGTGGGGGCCTCCAGAGAGTCTCCTTCACCCCCCGGCCCCCTCCTGGGGCCCCAGCACCCCTCCTGCAGCCTGCCTCACGGGCACTTAACCATCTTCTCCTAAGTCCTGGGCGGTGGCTCCGGAAGCACAGCCCGTCTCTGGACTCAAGGAACTGGTGCCACGGCCCAGAGGCTATCAACTCTGGCCGGAAGTCAGAGTCGGCCAGGCCCCTGGGTCAGTTACACCACCGACGACAATGTGGGGACTGACATGCGTTCAGGGCTTGCCGCTTGCCCGACACGGTTCGCACGGTGCCACCCGGATTAGTTCACTGAGTAGGACTGCAGTCATGCTTCGTGGATCCCCGCTGCCGGCCAAATGGAGCCCAGACTTCTTCTGGCACCGGAGGCCTCCGTGACCCAGGTCTGCACAACCACCTGGCCTCAAGGTGAGACCCAAGAGTCGCTGACACACTGCCTGGGTGACCTGAACCACCGGCCTGGCCAGTCCTAGGCCCCGGTGGTGTGTACATCACAGCCTGCAGGCCTCGGAGCCTTGACTCCAGCCAGGCCCTCTTCCCAGGGTGTCTGTCTACACCGTCGAGGTCTACCGCGTCCGGGGGTCAGACCCAAGGGTGTCTACGAGGGTGTCCCCCTAACTCTCTCTCTGCAGCTCTTGTTGAAGAGGTGCCCGTAACCTCGAGAGCTGGCTGATCATGGATACTCACGGTGCCGCCCCCCGCCCCCCCATCGTGGCCGGTCCGTTGGTAGATCCCAGAGAAGCCAGGTCCAGATCCTAACCTGCTGGGGTCACGCAGGCCTCACAAAGGCCACGACAGAAGAAGAAACTCACACTGGCCTCGGGAGCCCCCAGCCCAGCCTCAGATGCACGGCGGAGATGACAAGACCCTGCGGTCTCTTCCTGCCCTTGTCAGCCAGGCCAGGGCACCAGGTCTCAAGTTCACGCCCTCAAACACAGGCATCATCACCCCACATTCGCCCCGCCTTTTTCGGAGCAGACGACCTAGTTGAATCCCCAAGAGCGTGGCCTCCAATACCAGACCATCTGGGTTCAACTGCACTTACCCTGCTGTGTGACCTCAGGCAAGTTACTTAACCTCTCTGTATCTCTGTCTTCCTCTGCAATGTACCTTAATGTTAAGATCTGCTTCATATGGTTGTTGTGAGGTTTAGATGGGTTAATCGATGTAAAGTGCTTAGGATGTTGTCTTGCACAGAGTAGATAGTCCATAAACGTTAAAAATGTGACCACAGATCACTAAGCCTTGGGGTAGGAGCCCCAGCCATGACCAGAGGGCAATGGGAACTCCCACCTCAGTGTTCTTTTCTCTAAAATGGGGCAGATGCCTGCAAGGACAGGGCCTAGGGATCTGAACGGATGGCCCACGGGTCCCGGGGAGGCCTCAGAGCTGGCTCACTCTGGAAGGATCACCCTTCTCCGACACTCAGCCGCAGCTCCCGCCCCGGTAATTACAGGAGCCTGAGGGCCTGGCTCTGCTGACCTGGCCCTGCGGGCACCGCCCCCCCTCCCCCCCCCCCCCCCCCCCCCGCCCCCAGCCGAAGGGGACCAGCCAGGGCGGTCCCTGAGCCAGGACCGGCTCTCAGGCACACTCACCTCTACCTGCCCCCTCCCCCAGGGACAAGCAGAGTGACCTCTGGGAGCAACTGGCTCTGCTCTGAGCCCCGGGCTGCCCGTCTGAGAGCCACAGGGTCCCCATACGCCCCACACCCACCTCGAATCCCAATCACGTTTGTTGAACCTACACCGACCCTCCCACCGCGATGCCACCCGACAAACCTGGGTCATTAATGTCAGAGGTGCTTGCCGCTCACCTCCACAGGGATCCCGTGAGGCCCCCAGCGCCGGACCCCAGCCCCTCAGGGAGACCCCAGTCCTTTTCTAGAGGGCCCGGATTCCAAGCCTGTGCCCCTAAAGAACATTGCAGCTGGGCCTGAAACACCCCTCCCTCACCCAGGTCCTAGAGAGGAGCCCCCCACCCCCACCCGGGGCTCAGAGCCCTCCCTCCTCCCACCAAGTCTCCGTGCCCAGAGTGGGCGGGGGACAGGCAGCCTGGCCTGTGTCCTGTGGTTCTAGTCTATCATTTGGGGCCAGTTTTCCTGGAACCAGACTCGGCCTTAGTAATTTGGGGGCTCTGCACAGCCGCTCCTTCCCTGGAGCAGCCCCCGCCCCACCCCTGTCCCCGGCTGTGCCCTGGCTCGGGGCCTCCCAAGACCACCAGGGCTACCCTTATCATGATCCGCAGACCCAGGATGAGGCCGGGGCGTGGGGGAGAGAAGCCCACAGACGCTCAGCTGTCCCCCTGCAAGGCCTCAGTGGCCAAGGCCTTGCTCCTGACCCTCAGATGGCAGACTGAGAGTCCGAGGGTGCCACCGGATAGAGGCCCCAGAGCCAGGCAGGACCTGGCCTCCGAGCCCCCAGACTGGCTTGTGTTCCCCCTTTGCCCACCAAACCACAGAAAACAGGCCGTAACCAGCCTCCTCTCAACGTCCACACCAACTGCCCTGGCGTGGATTTGAACCCTGCAACCTAGGAACGGTGAGTGACCCAGTAACACCACCCCCGGGGCACCGCACTTCACAGTCTACGAAGCTGAATCGTCCTCCTTGCTTCCCGGACCGTGTCTGGCAAATCCACGCGCGCCGGTGAAGGGACCACGAAGGCCTCACGGAGGTGCCCGTCTGCAGGGCGCAGACCCACAGGGAAGCCCTCCCCGCCTCCGCGCTCCGGCCGGCGCGTCACCCCTGCTCACGTCTTGCTCTAACGTCCGTGCTTCTGCCCTTCACCCGCCGCCCCCAGGCCAGCGGGACAGAGCCAGGCCCGGAGCAGGCCAGCATCCGCAGGACACTGCTGTCCAGTGTGACCCGGGCCCCACCCAGCGCTCCAAGTGCCCTCTGCCCTCACAGCAGACCCGGCAAAGTCACCTCAGAGCCCTCCTGAATGTGCGGAAGCCGTTCTGCCCGGCGTGGGGGTGAGGAGACCCCTCCATCGGGGCTGAGGGCTGGGCACGCAGGGCCCATCCTGACCACTTTCCCAAGTCCCTCCCGGGGATGCGAGGCCCACGGCTCCCTGTGCGCCGTGGTCAGGACTCAGGCCCCCGCCTCAGCATCGGGGCCTGGTCCTTCTCAGGGTCGTCTGAGCCTACCAGCGCCCCTCCCGCCCGGAAGGATGGGCTGGGGTCAGGCAGGCCAGGGTCAACCCAACCCGGCCACCCGGTCGCTCCACAAGGCCAAGCCCGGGCCAGCCCCACGTGCACGCTGAGGTGCCAGTGGCCAGTGGGAAACAGCCCTGGGGAAGGCGGGTGCAGGCAGAGCTGGGGAGGGGACAGCAGACAAGAGTTCCCGGGACCAAGTGCCCCACACTAGCCTTGGGAGCAACATCCTGACCACAAAATCACCTGTTGTGTGTCCGGGGCTCAGAGAGGGGCAGGACCTGCCTTAGGTGACAGAGAAGGTCTGGCACAGCCAGGAACAGGAAACTCAGCCTCGCCCAGGGCCCAGTAGGGAGCTGGGCCCCAGGAGCCTGAGGATCAAGCCAGGGTTCTCTGTCTCCCTGGCTCCCATCCCCCTTCTGACCTCAGGACTTCAGCACCCCCCCCCCACACACACACCCAGGCGGAAACAAAAGCCACTTCCTGTCTGGGGAAGGGATGGGACACCTCTCTGAGCAGCTCAGGCCAGGCTGTAATGTGCAGCCCTCCTGCCCCTCACAAAATGGGAAACTAAGGCACGAGCTGGCCGGTCATGCCCTTGGTCCTAGATCAAGGCACTTCCTCTGACGGGTCAACAGCACGCCAGAAGGTACCTGCAGAGACCGGCAGCCGGTGGTTTGTCATTAGGGCGCTGGCTCTCCAGGCCGGTCGGGCCTCTCACCTGGGCGCTGACCTGCCAGACAGCCACCTTGGAAGGCGGCCCTGGAGACGCCCCGCCCACCCGGCAGGACCTAAGTGGTGCTGACACTGCAGTGGCCAGGGCAGGGCCACCCAAGGGGACAAGGCCACTGGAGGGGGCGGGGCAGGGCTGCTGTTGGCCATCCGCATCCACCAAGGTAGCCACAGAGCTGGGAGCTTGACGTGGCCTCCACCCACCCAGGTGACCCTGTGACAGGCCCTGGGCGGACAGACTCAACCAGGCAGACACCAGAAGAGCCAAGAGCCCCAGGCCGGCAGCCCCCTCCTGCAGCCAGCTCAGGTATGCGGGGAACCCCCAGGCCTGCCGGGCCTGTGTTCCCACCCGGTCCCTGTGCTCTGCTCTCCCCGGCTTTGTGTTAGTGAGCAGTTGCCATGGATACTGGTCTCAGCTTCTTTGGCAGAAAAGGGCTCCCCCAGGGCAGGGCTCTGCCTCTCCTCACCAGGCTCTGCCCCGCCCAGTGCCACCAGCTGGATCAAAGGGAAAGAGCTCAGGAAGGCACAGGTGCCCCAGAGAAGCTGGGGAGGGGTCTCAGCTCCCAACAGCCATTCTCCGTTCTCTTCCTGCTGGGCCTGGCTCCAGCCTCCGTCCTGCTCCCATTTCACAGATGGAAGAGTGGGGGCCCAGGGGCCGGTGGAGCTCCGGCACCAGGAAGCAGATCGGAGGAGACGGTGCCCGAGCCCTCACCTTTCCCCTGAGCTGGCAGCCGTGACTGGGCTCCAGCCATGGGAGCAGGGGAAGCCGTAGCAGCCTCTGCTCAGAGGCCTCGTGCCCTGGCCAGCAACAGGGCCAGGCACCCCTGCCTGCACGGAGACAGCAGTGTCCTGGGGGGTCCTGGTCCCGCTCCTCTCGGCTGCGGGAGCTTGGGTGAGCACCTGTGCTCTCTGGCCTCCAGCATCCCCATCCACACGAGGAGATGTGTGCAGGGGTAGCCCTGGGCTCCTTCCCTTCCACCCCCCTGATAAGCGCCAGAGCTGGGCCTGGCCCTCCTCACCTGCTGCCTGTGCCCTCAGGGGGTTCTCAAGGGGAGGAGGGGAGGCCGTAATTGGCTGGGAATGCTACTTGTTCCCAGGATGGAGACCCGGCCTGGTGGAGGAGGGAGGGGTCCTCAAAGGGGCCTGAAAGGGACTGACCGAAACAAAGAAACACGGGAAGGACAAGGTGGCCGGGGGCACAGCTTGCACAGAGGCGAGAAAGGGAAGGAGGCTGGCATCTGTGCGGCTCTCCTAAGGGTGCGTGAAGACACCCATTCACTCCGGCAACCCGGGAGGCACCCAGGAGGCGGTGATAACCCAGAAGGCTCAGGTGACACCCCCCAGGTCACCCAGCTGGGGGGGCTGAAGAGCCTGAACCCAGGTCTGCACTGGCCACTGCAGCGGGACCCCAGACACCATGGCTGTGGCTGCCTGAGCCGTGGCCGGTCCCGACTGACCCGCGCTGTAAACGGAGAACACACACCAGGCTGCAAAAGTTAGTATGAAAAAAAAAAAAGAGCAAAATATCCCATTAATAGCTTTTATGTTGATTACATGTGCAAATACATTAGAAATGTGAGGTTGAATAAAATATATTAATCGGTTTCACTTATTTCTTTGTACTTTTTCAACGTGGCTCCTAGAAGTATTTAACTTATATATGCGGCATCATATTCCTCTTGGACAGAGCTGGTTGATCTATACCATAAAGATAGAAACACACAGCACAGATTTCGAGAAAGAGAGTGGGAAATCCACTGCTGAGGGTCTCAGGAGTCAGGTGGGTCAAACATCAAAGGTGACTGAGCCGTAGAATGTCTGCCCCCTCACCCACCCCCCCCCACCCACCCCCAGCCAGCAGCAGGTGGACTCTGGCCTGGGATGCCCATTCCCCTGCCCTCCCCCTCCAAACACATCAGGCCATAGCAGTTGTCATAGAGACAGTAAATCTCCCTAAAAACTGGACCTGGGGCAGGGGCGTGGGGAAGCCTGCCATAACGAGAGGGAGAGGGAGCCAGGCTTATCCGGAGAGGAAATCTGTGTACGTTGTGTGTTGGGGGTGGGGCGGTGCCGGGACAGGGAGGGATGCATAGCCCAGGCGGGTGTTTGCACAGGGCTTTCCGGACCTTCCTCCCGACAGCCCCACACCCCTCTGAGCCACCGCTCCCCATCCCCCCCTTACGAATTCCCTCGAATTTCCTATCTTGTTCTCCCATTCTGACTCTGGGACCCAAGTAGGGTGGGAGGCAGATAAGTTCCAGACCTCCCTGATCCCACCCTCTCCCCTCAGTCCCTGGCAGGGTCAGTCTCCCTGAGGATACCAGGGAGGGGTGGGTCTGGGGCCGGGAGAAAACAAGTTGTGCAGTGTCACAATGCCAGAGACAGCACCAGTCACCGTCCAGTAGAGATGTGGGAGCCCTCCCAGGCCAAGGCTGGCGGGTAGACCTACCACCTGCCTTCTCGGCACTTCTCAGGCCGTCCTGGACAAGGGGTGCCCAGGGGCCTTGGTCTCCTCCTGTGCACAGAGTCCATTTTGCACCGACCACAGATCCCCGTGTTCGCTGACCTCCCCCCACTTTATGGTGGCACGGAAGCTCCCAGGTCCCAGACAGCACAGCGTGGGGGGCCAGTGCAGCTGGGTGTTGCTGCGTCTTCCTGTTCACCAGACCACAGTAAGAGCCTCCTGTGGATGGCCCAGGTCAGAAATGGGCGCCACTGGTTCCCACTGCCGCCCCCCCCCCCCGCCCCCGCAGCAGAGGGAATAGAGAGCCAAGGGCTTTTGAAAGTGGGAGGGGGGGAGGGGGAACCCATCAGAGTTCCTTCCTTCTAGTTGACACAAAACCCTATTCGACAGAGGAAGACTGAGGCCAGCAGGAGGGAAAGGGACCCAGGTGACCCACGGTGGACAGTAGGGCCCACCTCTCTCCATAGCCCCACAAAGTTCTCTTTAGAGTCTGTCCAAAATTCCTTCCGCCACCTTCCCTCCCTCTCTCTCTCTCTCTCTCTGTCTCTCTCTCTCTTCAGTTGTTCCAGATTTTACTGAGCTGTGGCTAGGCAGGTTCTGGGCCAGCGTGCCATGTAGACAGCCACTGCTCTCCTCCTGCAGGGAGCCCCCCGTACCAGCCTGCCCACAGAGCTTTCATTTCAAGGTTACCCCGTTCTCACCTACAGGCAGCTCAGTCCGCGGAAGGCCCTACTCACAGACCCCCCCCCCCGGGGAACTGGGGGAGGGGGGGTGAGCAGCCGGAACCCAGTCCACCCCCGAGGGGCCCAGAGATTATCCGCCGCACAAACGGGAAACAGACTTAAACACGAGCTGGGACTGGCCCAAGGTCACACACCAAGCAAGTAAGGGGCAAATCTGGGACTAGAACCTGGCTGTTCCACAGACCCCCACCCCGTCCCCAAGGCTGGTTCCCAGAGACGCTCGCACGGGATGAGGCAGCCCCCTCTGCAGCCCCGGTGGCCTGCGCTCTACCCCCAGGCCCCCAGCGCCACAGAGCTGGGGGAGGCGGCTTCAGGCCTCCAGCCAGGGCCAGCTGCAAACCGCATCTCGGGTCCCCAGGCGCCGCGGACCCGCCCCGCCCCTCCCTCCGCTCCCCGCAGCCCCGAGCCTTTGTCAGCCACGCGCTCACACACGGATCCGCGCCGCCCGCGCGCACACACCCGGGCTCCCCTGGCGCACACCCGCAAGGGGCGCGCGCGCTCGCCGCCCGCACGCAGGGGAGTGGAGGCGCCGGAGGAAGGAAGGAACTGACCCGCTACGGCCCGACAGACCGCCTGGGCTGGGGGAAGGGGAAGCTGGGGCCGGGGCGGGAGGGGGCGCGGAGGCGAGGACGCGGAGGGACGCGGAGGAGACTCTCGGAGAAGAGGACAACGGATGGGACGTCAGGGCTGGCGAGGACGCGCGGGCTGCTCCGCGGCTGGGGGACCCCTCCAACCCCTGGCCCGGCGGGGCGGGGACGGGGGGCAGGTCCCCGCTTGGACCCGTGATTCACGGGCCGTCACTTGCCCGGCGTGCCTGAGCGGAGGGCCCTTAGACACCCCGCTTAAGGCTTGGATACAGGGGCCCTGGGACCAAAGGCTCCCCGGGGAACCTCCAGGCCGGGGGTTGGGGCGTGGGGGCTCCTGGCTCTCGGGCCGGGTGGGGCGCTCGCTCACCTGCTACGGTGTACCTGTCCAGGTAGTTGAGCACGTTGCCCAAGCTGAGGATGGCGGCAGCGGCCCCCCGTCCGCGGCCCAAGCTGGCCGGCTTGGGCTGCTGAGCTCCGGGGCCCTTGGCAGCGGCCGCGCAGCCGGGGGTGCCGGGGGTGCCGGGGGGTCCGGACGGCGCCCGCCTCACGCTGCCCGACAGCGTCTGCACCTCGTCGTCCGCGGCCGCGGCTCCCGCGGCGCCCACTCCCCGCGCCCCGCAGCAGCCGCCGCCTCCAGCCCCTCGCTGCGCCCCCCGGCGCCGGCGCCGCCGCTCCGCGTCCGCCTCCTCCTCCTCCGCGCCGCCCGCCGCCGCCGAGGCGCACTCCAGGCACATCATGCCGGCCGGGGCCGGGACCGGGGCGGCGGGGGGCGCGGGGGGCGCGGGGCCCAGCCCGGGCCCACTCAGAGCGTGTGCGCGCCGCGGAGCCGCCGCTGCACCATCGCGGCCGGGCCCGTCGGCTCCTGCGCTCCGGCCCGCGTTCCGCGCTGCGCCGCCGCCGCCGCGGCTCTGACAGCTGCGCCCCGGTCCCGCCCACCCGGCGGCGGCCAATCGGCGCGCGGCTCGGCCGCGGCCCCGCCCCGCACGTGCTGCCCGGGGCGGCCGACGGGGGCGCAGTGGGCCGCGCGGGGGCGGGGGCGGGGGCCCGGGGCGCGCGGCGTCCCGGAGACGGGGCCCGGCCCGCGGCTGCTCGCCGCCCGGATTTAATCAGTCCGGGGAGAGCGCGGAGTGTGACCGGCGGGGGCTTGGCGCGGACCCCCGGCCTCGGCCAGGCGCACAGGGCTGTGTGGCCCACCTCCGCAGGGAAACCCAGATCCAGCTCCTGACGGCTCCCGGCCCCTATGCCTGTGCGCGCGCCGAGACCCTACCCTCGCCCGCGCGGAGAAGCGGCCCCTGGCGGGGGAGCCGGGCTCCTGTGGGGCCCACCAGACGCAGGGCATGCCTAAGGGGCCTCCCCAAGCATCAGACTGCCAGCCGCGCCCTAGGGAGGGGGCGAAGCCCAGGATGGAAGACGGGAGGCTGGGTCGTGTGTGGCACCACCCTGGGCAGACCCCTAACTCTCTCTAGGTCCCAGTGTCTCTCCCGGGGCGGGGGTAGATCGGAGGACAGAATTCACCCCGGAAGTCTATGAGCGGTCACTACCACCCTACCTGGGGAAGGGCGAGTCCTATCTCCGATGGATGTGGCAGGGTCGAGTGCCTTCTGTGTTCGCGGCCACAGTCACTGCCCTCGCCCATCTCAGAGGTGCCCTGGTTCCGTGCCCCAGCCCCAAACCTACCCTCTTCATCTGTCTGAGGCTTTGACTGTAACTCAAATCCTATAGAAAGTGCTGGGGACCGAATGTTAGCACTGGACATAGCCTGGGAAACCAGAATTACCCCCATGTTGCACAGACAGGGCCCAGAAAAGACCTCACCGTGGACCTGCAGATTTGGTGCTGACCCGGGGCTCTGATACCGGTCCCCCGGGGTTGGGAGCTCAGTTCCCCCAAGTGCAGGGGCAAGTGCATCCCATGAAAGCGTCGGCTACTGTGAGTCACGGCATAGCCAACGGGTGATGCCGCACGAGGCACCCCCTCCCTGCTGAGAGCAGAGTTAATCCCCAAGCTGGTGTTTCTTGGCGCCTTCGAGGTGTGTTTTAAATTCTGCAAGGTGACTAAAAATATGCTTCAGTGTGTTGGGTATGGATGACTGTCACGGGAGGGCCAGGAAACAGACTCCATTCTCAAAGTTCCTCGCTGCCTCTTTCCAGCTTCAAGCTGGATAAGGAAAGTTCTGCTGGCTGTCCTGGTGCTTAACAGGCCAGCACAGACCCAGGAGCTCCATGGGGTTGGGGCCGGGCCCTGGCAGTGCCCCTCACCACTATGGGGTGGTGCCAGCTAGGGGACAGTGCCCAGCGGTGGTTCTGTGTCCGGCTGTGAAGGAGACACAACCACGGCTCAGAGCCCCACCCCAAGGTCCCCTTCCCACTCGACAAAATTCCTCCTCCTTTCAGCCATAGCCCTGCCCAGGGAGAGTTTTAGCTCCTGACCAGAAAGGGGGGCCCTCCCTTTGCAGCCCCCACTAGCCTAGAGCAGGGGAAGATGTCAGAGTTTGGAGACTTTCGAGTGGGGGGGGGGGGCTCTGAGCAGCTATTCGTACAGTGTGGGTTTTTCTGGGATGTTAACTCAAAGCCACTCTCTAGAGCAAGTCTCTGGGTAGCTATGGGGCACCGAGGGCAGGGCGACAGGAAGGACTATAGCGCTTTCTGGCTGTGTAGCCCTGGCAAGTCACAGTGGTGCCAAGAGCCTCTGGCAGGGCCACGAGACCGTCGGCCACAAGACTCACAGGGCCCTTATCTCCATCTCGCCAATGAAGAAACCGAGGCTCAGGGAAGAGAAGTAATGTGCTCAAGGTCGCACACCTGGTGGACACTGGGCCTTGCACCGAAGCCGGGTGCACCTGCCTCTGACGCAGCGTGCCCGCTGCTGCCCCACAGTGCTGCTCTTGGTTCCTCCAGGACTCGGTTCCTCGGCAGCACTTGGTGCCAGGCCGAACTCCTCCGTTCCTTTGTGAGGCCTAGACCACGAAACAGTGGGCCAGCAACCCAAAGGCAAGTGTATTTGGTTTCCTGACTGAGGGACTGGACTTTTCAGAGCCTTTAACCTCAGAGTGTACGCTGTGGGGCTCCCAGGCAGAAGTAGAGGCTGCGGTGTCCCCGTGTGTACTTGTCAGGTGTCCAGAGCTTTGCAGAGCTCAGTCAGACACAGCAGCTTCCCCAAGGCTGATACCCGGGAGCTCAGCCCCTCTGCCCATCCCCCAGGACTCGGGCCTCAGTTTCTTCCCTTCTCACTGGGCGTACTCGCCCTTAGCAGGCTCTCGGCCACCATCCACACGCCCTTGGCACCCCAATCTCCATCTGTAGACGTGGCCTCATCTGCAAGCTCAAGGTCCGTATGCACACCCACCCGCCCCATATATCCTGCAGCTCCTTAAACCCAGCACAGTCAAAACTGAACTCATCGTTCCCTTAACGATGCTCCATTCTGATGTCATTTCTCTCTTGGCAAATAGCACCATCGTCCTCACTGTCACTGAGCAGGACAGCGGGGGCCATCTGGGACTCCTTCTTCTCCCTCAACTCCTACATCTAGGGCCTGTCCACTTTCTTTTCTTTAAAACCCACGGACTCAGCTCGAACCTCTCCTGCCTCACCTTTTTAAAACTCGCCACACCTGCCCCAACATCCCCCTCCAGGCTTTTCTCCGTATTTCTTGCCAATGACTTTCTAAATCACCCATATGACCCCATCCGTACCTTGCACACAACCTTTCCATGGCTCCCCACTGCCCACAGGATAAAAATATCCAGGTTCCAAGACCCATCATGACCCTTCATGACCCATGCCAATCTCCAGCCTCAGATCCTACTGCCCGGCTCTCAAAATCGGAGTCCACCACACTGAAAACAGAGCTCCCTGAACTCATTCAGGGCTGTTGCACTTCCTGGAGCCCGGAGGGGTGACGGGGATGGGGGGAGCCTATCTATAGTCCCTGCGGTCCCCTCAACGCAATGCTGTTCAGGACCACGGAGAGCGTCACGTGGGAACCCCCCCCCCCCCCTCCCCCTGCCCCTAGTCCGGCTCTGCCTGGGCGTCTACCCAGCTCACCCTTTCGACTCACCCTCAGAACCTCGGCACAGACCATGACTTCCTCCAGAGAGCCCTCCTCGACCCACCTGAAAACTGTCGTCTCCTCCTCTGGGCTACCTGAGTAGCCTGTGTGTGCCTCCCTCTCACCAAAGCCGTTGTGCTCACTGTGTTTGTACATGAGTCCACCCCCCACCCTGCCCCACAACCAACTGTGAGCCTCGGGGGCCCATACCCTGAATCATCTCCACAGCCCAGTGCAGAGGCGCTCAGAGAATGTTTGTTGATTGAATGAGTAAATGACATTTAGCAGGTGCTCAGGAAGTGTGTGTTGATTTGCATCATGTATCTGTTGCTCTGAGTGACTCAGAAACCATCCGCGTTCCTCTCCTGGCTCCTCTGGAAAAGGCATTTTTCTCCCTGACCGACTCCACCCTCCCTTAGTTTCCATGTCCCATTTGCCTCCACCCTTTGATTACCTTTCCCACAAGTCGGCACCCACCGTGGGGGAGACGGTGCCCCCTCTCTGCTCCTGCCATTGCCAACAGCGGACTTGTCAGAGCCCCTCCACCCCCCAGCCTGGGCTTGCCTTGCCAGTTTTGCTCAGAATGCTCTGTCCCTGCCTCTCTCTCCTGCTCAGAACAGATGGCTCTGAGTCCCCACTAACACAGAAGTTCCTGTTCTGTCATTTGAACATTTTTAACGCTTTCTAAATTATAGAAGATTCAGTCTCCTTTGATCATGGACTCAGACTATCAGAAACAAAGAATCCCTTGAAGGATACGGCGCCCAGCTTCTTCCCGGTCCTGCCAAGACGCTGATCTGAGAGAGCGCCAGTGGCCCGCCCAAGGGCGTCAGGATGGACGCCATCGTTGTTTGGTTTTCCTTCCATTGCTGTTCAGAGCCCATCCCCCTTCCCAGCAGCACCTGGTTTCCTGCTCTTAATGGAGCTAAAAAGCAAGGAATGACCGTGGGGTCCAACTGGACTCTCTCCCCCGGGGCTTTAAATCTCGAGTAGGGTGGCGAGAAAATAGGGAAAATTGTTTGGCGCTTTGGTGAAGGTCCCCAGTAAGACGGCCCAGGAGCCCTGGCTTCGGAATCTGCAATGTGCTCATCAATTCTGTGAGCCCCTGACGTGCTTCCAACAAATCCCTTTCTTGCCTAAGCCACTCAGTTTCTTCTGCACATCACCAGACAACCCTAACCGATATAGTCACACAGCTTCCTGTGTGCGGTAAAACTGGCACCAGTGGCCTCCTCCCGCCTGTCTCTAGAGGCCGCATTAAGCCAAAACCCTCACAGTCTGACTCAGACATGGCGGAAAGACGGACACTTTAGGGCATGAAACGGACAGAACGATGTCTGGCGATGCAGGGAGCAAGCCAGCGTCGGGGTGATCATCCCAAAGCCCGTGCCCGACCTTCTGAGCCTGAGGTCAGGGTGGAAGAAGAAGCTCACCCCCGCCCACGCTCTCGAGTGCCCCACGCGGACCAGCGCTCCTGTGTGCCAGGATCACACCGGGAGCTGGAAGGCAGCGGCTTGCTCGGGGGAGCGGTCGGCGGGCTGAGTGGGCGGCTCGGGCTTGAGGGCCTCGTCCTGCTGACCAGAAGCACATCCTCACCCGCATTCCCAACACCGAGACTCTCGGGAGTATCAGGGCCTGGGATTGCTCAGAAGTGACCTTTAGGCCAGACAGGTGTGATGGATTGACGTCTCCGGCCCCAGCGGCTGGGCTCTCGAGGACCCACACCTGTGACCCCGGGGCAGCGAGGCCTGAGCAGACGCCCGGCCGGGCTCTCACTCCTGGCTCCCGCCAGCCCAGGCCCCGCCCCGCCCACCCCACCCCCCCACCCTTCGGATGATAACACCCTGCAAACTCCGGGCTGGGCATTCTGTCCTGAGTCCTAGTGAGCACCACCCTGCCCAGCCCAGCAACCCAAACACCAGAATGCACTGAGTCAGAAGGAACTACTCTGGATTCAGGGTTCGAGCCCCAGCGCCTCCTGGTCCCCCCAGTTTCTCCGGCCTCCCCCGTTCCCCCAAAGCACACACACACACACACACACACACACACACACACACACACACGCGCGTGCCTCCAAGACGTATCAGATACCTTTATCCCGCTCTCTCCAGGGGAATTCTCCTGCTTTGCTCCTCTGGCCCCTCCCCGCACCTCCGCAGGGTCTCCTGGGGGACTTAACGCTTCCTCTGCCCACAGGTGGCCTCACTCGGCCTGGTGCTTCTCTGTCATGGGCTGTGAGGTCCAAGGGCGGTTTGGAGTCAGAGTTACTGCCCACAATCAAGATGGGCACCAATGATACCAACACCTGCTTCTGGAACTTGCAGGGACGAGGTCTCTGACCTCTGACCTTTCCCCCCAGCCGCTGGACTCTGGGCTGGTGGCTGTTCTGACTCATAGGAAGCCCTTGTCCGTGTTCTGGGAACGGAGCCTCACAGGGGGCCTTCTCAGGGCTGCAGGGAGGAAGGTTCAGACCCGAGAGCAGGGCATCTGTGGGCCCAGGCCCAGCCAGTGAGAATCACACAAGTATGGGCTGGAGAAGCCACGTTCGACGCCCCTCTTAAACACAGCAGGGCCCCAAGCGGGGCCATGGCATCCTGGCTCCCACACAGACCAGGAGCCTCCTTCTCAGGAGAAAACAAGGGGATCCTGTGACCTACAACAGGAAATACATGTTTGGTCTTCATCCTGTTTCCCGCTCAGAGCTCCTAAAACCTCTGGAATTTCCTAAATGCCAGAGAGCCCTCAAGATGCCTTTTGTTTGTTAATGAGGTGGCATCTGGACCCCACCCAAGGGGGGGGGGCCGTGGCCAGGAGCAGGCCGCACGTGACCAGAGGCTGGCCCCTCCAGTCCCACCCCCTGACCTCTGGGGACCCACGAGGGGCGGGAGGTCCGGTCGGTCGCCGGTGGCCAATGACTCGATGAGCCGTGCGGTTCGGCGAAGCCTCCGGGAAAACCCCAGAGGACGGGGCTCAGGGAACTTTTACAAGAAGCTGGTGAGGCAGGGAGTGCGGCGTTTCCCCGGGTTCTGGAGGCCGCCCCAGCGCACGGCAGGACCCGAGGAGGGGGCCGAGGGGACCTCTGACCCATAGCCAGTCAGTCAGAAGTACAGCCGACAGCCTGGCCTTGCACTTGGCCCCTCCGGTGGGGCGGGGTGGGGGGGTGGGCAGTCTTGTAGGACCGAACCCTTAGCCCGTGGACTCTGACACTCTTTCCGGGTACATGGGGTCAGAAAGGAGTGGAGGGGCAGGAGAACGGCTGGTGTCTGGAATGGCTCGGGGTGTGGGAAGCCCGGCATTTGCTGTGATGGGGTACAGGTCCCTTGCCAAGTAGGCTTTTTAAAACTAATTTCAGGGACAGCCTGTTTTATGAGCTTCAGGTGCCAGATGGTGGGTGGAGGGGCTGGCCAGCCTGGTGGTGGGCACTCCTGACGAAGGGCTGAAGAGGGGGACAGGTGTGGCTAAGCTGGAGAGCCCAGCTCCTGGGGCTTGTCCATCCAACAGGAGGACAGGGAGGACAGCACAGGAACGCAGGGAGGGAGGGAGGTGCGTGTGAGTCTGATGGGAGGCAGGCCCGGCAGGACCAGGGGAGGGGGAGAGGAGCTCGTGCTGGTGGTGCAGAGAGAACATGTCCCCCCCACTGCTGCCCACCTGGAAGCTGGTGGCCTCCCGCAGGGCCCCCCGCGCCCAGCTGCTCTGAACCCAGGGTGAGTGCAAGTCCTACAGAGCCAGCCTTCCCTGCGGGCTGTGCTGGGGTCAGAGCATGAGCCGTGGGGGTGGGGGGCCAGGGTGCAGACACCCCCACTGTGGCTGCAGGGCAGCGGAGTCTGTGTGCGACCCCAGCCCTCCTCCTCGGGGAGGCTTGAAGCCACATCGGCACCAGAGTGCAAAGCCCGGCCTTTTGTTCAGAGGGTGACTCAGGCCAAGGGGGTCTTGTGCCCTCCTGACCTGCAGAGTGGGGGGCCTGGGTCAGAGTGAGACGTCCGGGGTGGGGATGCCTAGGGACCCTTGCCCTGCAGCCCTGCACCCCCCGCCAGGGCTTCCTCTCCACCCCCTCCCAGCAGAGACACCTTGAGGCTGTAAAAAACACGCTCGTAAAAGGCCTGAAATCCACTTTTACTCGGGGCCCACAGGCAGCCAACCGGGCTGAGGACCCGGGGCTGGGCGGGCGCAGGCCCAGGCCTCCCGCCGAAGGCGCTGACAGCTCAATTCCCGCCACAGGCCCTGCCAGCTCTCTGGCTGGGAGGGAAGAAATGACAGGTGCAGCTCGGCTGGGGGCCCTGAGCCACAGCCAGAGGGGGACAGGGCCCTGATGCTGCGGCGGCCAGCGGGAGGGGTGCAGGGAGGCGGGCAGGAGGGCGGGGGCCTCAGGGGTCCTCTGTGGCGGCGCCCGCGCCAGAAAGCAGGGCTCGCCTCTCCGTGTCCTCGCCGTCCGGGGTCCCTGCGGGAGGAAGGACGCTCAGCCAGCCCTCACGGAGGCCCAGGCCCAGCTTCCGCTGGCAAAATGAACTCCAGATGCGACCCTTCCCCCAAACTTCAGTGCCACCACCAGGGTCCTGGCCCCACTGCTTCCCCCGGTGATGGCAGGGCCTCCCGTGACCTCTCTGCCGACCCTCCAGTCTGTTCTCTTCTGCACGGTAAGTAAGACACCTCGGGGTCCATCTGTGGCAACCACACAGTGGCTCTGCCTCAGAGCTAAGGCCACGGGCCCTACAAGGCCCTCAATTGCCGGCTCTGGCCTCCTTTCTGCCACCTTTGTCCCCACCCCTGTCCCCTGTGTTCCTGCCCCAGCCACACTGGCCTCCTTGCCAGGCCTCAAGCACATCAGCTACATTCCCACCTCGGGACCTTTGCACTGGCCGATCCATCCTCCAGATAGCTGCAGGGCTCGCTGCCCCACCCCCAACCCTTTGCTTCAGTGTCAGTGTCACCTGTGCAGTGGGGACCCCGACGACAAGTTTCAACTTGCCCCCACGCGTCTCTCTCTCTCCCCCACTCGCCTACTTGGAGCTTCCCTGCGGCACTGGCCACCCCGAACAGTCTCTCTCTTGCGCTTCCTGTCTGGCTGCACCTTCTAGAGCCTCAGCTGCACGAGGGCTTGGACTCCGTGTTTCCCCCCTACGTCTGGCACATAGCAGGGGCGTAATGAACGAATGAGCAAATTAAAAAACAAACAAATCAGCCGGCTCAGGGGGCGGCCAGCGCGGCTTGCCCCCGGGAGCCCAGCCCTGCTCCTGGCGTAGGTGATAGGTGTGCAGGACAGGGTACCTGTGCCAGGCGCCCGGGCCCGGGCCTGGTCCCACTCCAGGCGCAGCGCCGTCAGCAGGAAGCAGCCCCCGCCCAGGGCAATGACAAATGCACAGCACAGGAAACTCTGCTGGAGGCTGAGGAAGGCCTGCAGGTAGGAGTCTGGGCGCCCGGCCCTCAGGGTGCTGGACACCTGCAGAGAGAGGCCGGCCTGCAGCTAGGAGTCTGGGCGCCCGGCCCTCGGGGTGCTGGACACCCGCAGAGAGACGCCGGCCTGCAGGTAGGAGTCTGGGCGCCCGGCCCTCGGGGTGCTGGACACCTGCAGAGAGAGGCCGGCCTGCAGGTAGGAGTCTGGGCGCCCGGCCCTCGGGGTGCTGGACACCTGCAGAGAGAGGCCGGCCTGCAGCTAGGAGTCTGGGCGCCCGGCCCTCGGGGTGCTGGACACCCGCAGAGAGACGCCGGCCTGCAGGTAGGAGTCTGGGCGCCCGGCCCTCGGGGTGCTGGACACCTGCAGAGAGAGGCCGGCCTGCAGGTAGGAGTCTGGGCGCCCGGCCCTCGGGGTGCTGGACACCCGCAGAGAGAGGCCGGCCTGCAGGTAGGAGTCTGGGCGCCCGGCCCTCGGGGTGCTGGACACCCGCAGAGAGAGGCCGGCCTGCCGGCCTTGGTGGTCCCCCCCCCCCCCACGCCCACCGAGGAGCCACCCCTCCCCTCCCCCACACCCACCGAGAAGCCACTCCTCACCAGTCCAGTAAGGTAAGGGCTGCTGGCGTCCCCCAGGATGTGGCCCACTGCGATCTGCAAAGCCTCTGCTGTCCCCCGGCACCTGGGCACCACCACGGACTGCAAAACACAGGACACCGGGGCAGCCCCCAAGCAAGGGCAGAGTGTGGGTGCCTCTGGTCCCCACCTGCCAAGGACCTGCCTGGAGGGCAGCGGGGCTGGCCGAGCGAGTGGGAAGGAAGGGGGTCAGCAAAGCCCCAGCACTAGGACGTCAGGCCCCTCCGAGGGATGGGGGCGCCGAGGCCCCTGATGAGGCCTGCTCTCGAGGGTTTGCTCTTGGACGGGGCAGGGACCAGGCCTGGCTCTGACTCGTGGTGACGGGGCCGGGGCGTCCCAGCTCAGGGCCCCGGAGGCGGGCCGGCCTGGCCGGGAGAGGACGCACGGCCGGGTGTCTGTGCGTGTGGGTGCTGGGCTCAGTGGCACCGAGGGCTCAGCCCCTCTCTCGGGAAGTTCGAGCCCCACTGGGTGGACACACAGTGGCAGACAGCGTGGCTGGAGAGACCCCCGCGACCCCATGGAGGGAGGTGGGGGATTAAGAGCGTGAATCCCGAAGTCAGGAATGTCTGGGTTCCAATCCCACTCGCTGGCTGTGTGCCTTCAGGCAAGTCACTGTGCCTTTCTGTGCCTCAGTCTCCCCATCGCCACACGGGGATGATAACTAGCTGCTGGAGGGATATGCTCGTGGCCATTCTTCCTCTGGTACCTGGAGGCTTCGTGGGGACGTCAGACCGAAATAGTGCCCTTTGGCCCCAGGAGGCAGAGGGTTTCCAGACACTTGAAGGTGGTGTGGCCTCTGCCTGCCAGGCCCTCCCCGCTCAGGTCCAGCTGGAGCATCTCCACCGGTCCCTCGGGACTGAGCTCCCAGAGGTCAGAGGCCTGCCCTGAGCTCCCACAGCCCCCGAGCGCGCCCCTAACTGAACACACAGCCCCCACGCTGGAAGGTTCCCCCTTCGTCCCCCCCAACACACACCCCTACGTCGTCTGGACGGCAAAGCCCCTGTCGGAGTTCTCTGGAGGTTCCTGGGTTACAGCAGGATGCCAGGCCCAGAGCAGACTACGAAAGTCTGCCAAGCAAACGAGTCCAGTAGAACCATCTGGAAGACCAGTCCCAGGACAAACCCAGCCAGCAGCCAGGGTTGCAGCAGGGGAGGGGAGGGGAGGAGCAGGAGGAGGGGTCCAAGCAGAGGCCAGGCGGTCACACAGTCCTAAGGGGGAGCTCCCCACCCCAGAGCCCCATCCCCAGCACCTAGCGGAGGATAACAATTAGCATTTATTGAGTGCCTCGTGCATGCATTTTATGCACCTCATGTATACATTTTACAGATCCACTCAACCACGCCACGAGCGAGGTATGATCGTCATCCACGGGTCCCAGATGAGGAAACTCTCCGCAGGAAGGGAAGTAACCTGTCCGCGGTCACCCAGCCAGGAAACAGCAGGACAGGCATTTGAGCCTCCGGAATCTGACCTTTGACCACATGGCTGTTAGGAGCAGGGAGGAGCCTGTCCAGCAGTGTCTGCTATGAGACACTTGGAAACGCGGAAGGGCGAGGAGGGCAAGCTCACGCAGCCCTGCACGTGGGCAACTGGCAGAGAGAGCAGGGAAGGGCGTCCCAGGCAGGGAACAGAGTGAGCAGAGGTGTGAGGCAGGGGCCCAGCGCCTGGAGCCCCAGGACGGGCAGGCAGGGCCAGGCAGCAGGAGTGGGTGACAACTGGCTGCCCCCGGTCACTGACAGACACTCTGTCCAGGTGGCGAGAGAGGCTGAACCTCTAACCCTGACTCGGACCTGCCGACGGGCCAGAGCAGGAGCTGACCGTGGCTTTGCACCTTCAGGCAGTGCTTCCCCCTTGCCTGTAATTATGTGATTACCCACGGGTGGCTCTGGGGGGACAAGCAGGTGACTCCTAGAGGGTGGGCCCCGCATGTCTGGAAAAGTCCTTGCCGGCTGCTTGGACCCTCAGAGTAAGGTCCAGACAGCTGGTCCTTCCCACACCCCCCAGGAGCTGCTGGGCCCAGACCAAGACAGGTCGGTCCCCTGCCCGTTCTGGGTCCTGCTGCCTCCATGTGGGGGGGGGGGGCAAAGCTGGCCCTGCCCACAGCGGGAGAGCCCAGCAGGTAATTTTAGACGTTACAGGCTTTGGCTTCCTAAAACAGCTCCCTCTATTCTGAGACAAAGCGCCTCTGTTTCTGGCTTTCCCTTCTCAGAAGAGCTGTTCCCTTTCCAGCCTGGGACATAACCAGCATCGGCCGAGGGCCCACAGAAAGTCCGAGCGGCAACCATCAGGTGCAAACTCCCTGGCAGCCTGCCTCCTGCATCCCCCCTCGGCCCTCACCCCAGACTCGCTGGGGAGGGTGAGACAGACGGGTGGGCAGAGCAGGGAAGCATTGAGACAAGGGCCCAGAAGAACAGGAGGGAGATAACCCTCGAGGGGGTGGGAGAAATCTGCTGAGGAGGTGGGGGGTGCGCCTGGCGGCTGGATTCCAGGACCGCGGAGGAAGAGGCAGTGAGTTCCACTTCTGCTCAACTCCCTGCTGCCAGGGGCAGGTACCCCTGTGGGGCCCACACGGACAGGAGGCTGGGGAGGGAGCCGGAGGTGCCATCAGCAGGGGGAGCTCAGCCTGGGGACGGGGGCGGACACAGGCTGGGCAGACCAGATCCAGGGGAGCAGGACCCTCCGGGCAGGGCGGGGGTGCTGGAGGCGTGCCTGGGGCCAGGGGGTGAGCTTCTTGTCCGGGGGCTTGGGGTCAAGGGACCGACTGTGCGAGAGTCCCGCAGGGGTTCACAGCCTGGGGAGCCGGGCGCGTTAGACCAGTGTTCTCCCAGGGCACTCTGAGGAGCCTATGGGCACCACGGGGGACGTCCGTTAGAAAGGCACAGCCTGGACCCCAGCATGGACCCACTGAACCAGACTCTGAGGACAAAACGTCCCCCACACCTGGTTCTCACGCTCACTGAGGTCTGAGAGCCCCTGGACCACACAGCTGCTGAGGTGTCTTCCCTGGCCTCTGGGTTGTCGTGTAGGTAAGAGGGTCAGAGAGAGCACCGTCCCTCAGCGGGACTGACGTGGGGCCGGGGAGCCCACACTGACCCCCAGGAACAGGCAGGTGCGGGACGCCAGCAGGGATACGGGCCTCCTCGGTCCCGGTCCCTCCTTGGGCCTCAGGAGCCAGCACCTGCCAGCAGATGGGACCTCCGTGCTCTCCCTGCCCAGAGCTCACCCCGCTGGGCCTGGACCCGTCTCCACCACCCTGCCCTGCCTGCCCCTGGGGGTGCTCCTGTCTCACCTCTGGAAAAGCATCACCAGCTTCCAGCTACCTTCCAGCTCCCTCCCTCCCTCCCTTCCTTCCTGCCTCCCTCCCTGCCTTCTCCCCTGCCGCTCCCCCTGCCTCCATCCCTCCCTCCCCTCCTCCCTGCCCTCCAGCCCCTGTCACCACCCATGCCCACGCCTTACTACACGCACCCTGTCACTCACAGCCTGCTCCCCACCTGCGTGTGGCCCAAGACCACTCCCTCCAGGAGCCCCTACTTTCCCTGTCGGGGACCGGCCTCCAAAGTCTGCAAAGTTGGCCCAGCTTTGGCCACTGACTGTCTGACGTCAATCCTTCACTAAGGGTTTCAGGAAGGTGGGAAGCAGGGAAGGGGGCCAGGAAAGTCTCCTGGGGTGCAGAGACTTGCTACGCTTTGGGGCCTTGGGGCCGGAGGTCTCCAAGCCAGGGGAGGAACAGAGGGAGACCCTGGTCACACCTAGCACAGCCCCCAGGGCAGCCCCAGCCTGCTCCCAGCAGAGCCCCAGCTGGGTCAGACCACGGCTGGCTGGCCCTGTCGCCCCTCCCCTGCCCCCAACACACACACACACACACACACACAGTGCCACAAAGAGCCTGGCTCGGCCAGGTTAATCATTCCTGCAAACACAGACACTGGGGTGCCCCGGGCACGGCCCTCACACATCTGCGGCTGCCATGTGGAAAGGGACAGTGCCCTGGGGGGCGGGTTTCAGCTCCACCTGAATGCCCAGATGTCAGGGTGGGGGGTAGTCAGGCTCCCGGTGCCTGAAAGTGGGCCACCCCCCGAAGAAGACGTTTACGAAGGCTTGGCTGCCGCTGCCCCGCTCTGCCTGCCAGACCGGACAAGGAGACTGAGGCCCAGGGCCGTTCATCCTCTCTGTGGCCGAGTCTGGGCTGGAGAGAAGGGCAGAAACGACCACCAGCCCTGCAGCTGATCCGCCCCGGGAGTCAAAGGGCAGCGTGGGCTACACCCGCCGAGCCTGGGCCGTGGTGGGGGTGCAGACCATCTAGGCCGTGTGTGAGCAGGCCTCGTGGGCTCGTTAAATGATCGTGCCTCCCCACAGCCCCCTCGAAGTCGCATGGAGGGCACAGGACTCGAGAAGGTGGAGAGGGCTCTGTGGAGCCCCGGCCAGCATCCTGCCAGAGCTTCCCTCGGTCGCCTCGTTCGCCCTCATAGTAACCACGAGTATTTCAGTTTTTCACCCCACTGTGCACACGGGGAAACTGAGGCTCGGAGACACGGAATGACTTGCCCATGACACACACAGCTAGTAAGCGGCAGGAGTGGGGCTGAAAGCTAGGCGTCTCCTCCGTCCAGGACCAGGCCCGGCAGCTGGTCACCACAGGACAGCCGTCAGCCTGTCGCCAGGCTCCTGGGCTCCCCTGTGCACGGTGTTGGACTATGCCAGGCCTTCAGGGGGCAGGAGGGCTCGTAGGGGTCCCCAGGTCTGGGTCCCACAAGGGCACAGCTCACCAGTGTTCCAAGTGCTCTCCTGATGGCTCCCGGAGGGAGGCAGGGAGGCTGGGCAGAGAGCGTGAGGCTCAGGGACGGCCACGCTGGACTCTGGACGTAGTGGAGTCACGTGGTCGGGCCTCACTTTAGCCTGAGCCGGCCCCTGGCCTCGCAGACCGTGACACGGGAGCCGAGGCAGCCTGGACCCACCTGGCTTGTGGCTGTAACCCTGAAGTCCCACATCCCCGTCCACACACCCAGAGCTTGTGGACAAGTACAGTCAAGAAAGAGGGAGGGGAGGCGTCAAAAAAGCCTAGGCCCCTGTCCTGGCTCGGTGCCTCTGCATGCTGGGCGACTTTGGCCCGGGTACCTGCCTTCTCTGAGCCTCCGTTGGCTCATCTGCAAAATGCAGCCAATGGTCAAAGGATATGTTTGAGAGTGTCAGGAAGGCCCCGTCCAAGGAAACTGTCCAATGACTTCAGTCCCCCGCCCCATGGTCTCTGAAGCCCCTCCCAGCTTCCAGGCCAGCGGACAGCAGAGACCCAGCCCCACACCTACCAGCAGGATGTCGGCAACCACCGCCCAGTTGCAGGACAGAAGCAGCTCCCCGAGGGCCAGGAGCACCTGTGGACAAGGACCCTGGTCACCGACCCTCCCTGCCGGGTCTCTTCCCGCCTGCAGAGAGAGACCGAGGCCGCACAGAGAAGGGCGCCATCAGATCTGCTGGGGGAGGCGAGGCCTGAGCTGCGTCTTTGGTTCCAGCAGCCTCCAGGGTGGGCAGACATTCCCGTCTGGGCGGGCTGGCGGCCATGACCCAGAGGAGAGCGCCAGGCCCCGGGCCTGGGAACAGCCTGCTCCCTGATGGACGGCCCCCAGGCCCAGCTGCTGAGGTCCCCCGTGGGGCCCCAGGAAGAGGCAGCCAGGACTTCTGGGCCACTTGAAAGCTGGGAAAACAGACTGGAGAGGAGAGAGGCCCAGGGACTGAATAGTTTGCTCACCCCTCCTGTGTTCCCCTAAGGCCTGCATACGCTGAAAAGGTACACACAGTGGGCCAGCCCACCTGCCTGGCCCGGGCACTCCATCTACAGTCCCTCCCAGGCTACCTCCTTCCCAGGCCCCTTGAGCAGCACAGGGGAGGCCAGCAAGGCCGAGCCGGGGGCAGGGCCAAGGTTTCCCAGGGGTCACCGGCTGGCCCAGGGCAAAGCCGGCCTGGAGCGTGACTCCTGGGCCCTGGCCAGCGGCCCACCCCCTTCCCCGATACCTGTGGGGCTGCTTTAACTCTGTGTGCCCCCCTCCCTGCCCCACTGTCTGCCGGGGACCAGGGGCCACTGTGGGCCTGCCCCACCCAGCAACCTGAGTCCCTGCCTCTGCAGAGGATTGGGACAATCCTCATACCCCTCGCTCAGGAAGAGTTTAATGAAGCGGCAAGAAGGGGAAAAAAGGCATTTCTCAGAGCTTCCAGGAGCTTATGCTGGAGTGGAATTAGTCATTCCTGGAGTCACGGGGCTGTGCTGGGGCGGCCCAGGCTCTGGTCCCCAAAGGCCCGTGACACTCAGGGCAGAGGAAGTGAAGGAGCCCGGTCACCTGCCACGTACCGGGCGCGTCTGCTCTCGCGACATCCACCCACGCCCTCAGCCACTTCGTGTGGCCCGTCCCCAGGCCCGCCTCACACATCAAGCCTCCTTCAGGTGAACCCCTCACCCCTGCGCTGGCCCTGTGCAGGTCGAGGCTGGCAGAGGAAGTCGGAGGAAAGGCCAGGATGGGGAGGGCCTGGGGGGAGGTGGTGCTGAGAGCAGGGGGGAGGCAGGATCTGCGGAGGAGCCCCCCAGGGAGGCAAGAAGCTGGGCTGCACCCACCGCCTGGCCTGGCCTCCACCCCGGCCTGGGGAGCTGTGCCGGCAGATCAACCCCCCCCCCCCCCCCCCCACCGGCCTGGGGCTGGGCCTGGTGGGAATCAGGAAGTCCCCGGGGGCGGGTCCGGGCTGCAGACCCACATTCCAGCCTGACAGTCTTGCCAACCCGGGCCTGTGAGGCCACATGAAAGCCCAGGGCGCTCTCACGCCCTCCCCTCTGCTTCTCGGTCTGGGCCTCCACCTGGGCGGCGGCGGTGCCCTCCTCACATCCTGCGCCACGGCCGGCCGTGTCTCTCCCCCGCTCCCCCACGGCCACATGACACACGGAAATACATTCTCCGTCCTCCGGCTGCGGCAGGGTGGATCCCGACCCCAAAATAGAGCCCGCAGAGGGAGGCCGCAGCCACAGGCCGCCCGGGGATGCCAGGTTTCCTGAAACACACCTGGAAATCCTCGAGGGGCGAAGGCCGGGCCGGGAGAGGCTGGCTTCTTCCTCACCCTGTAATTACCGGCCTCCCCAGGCTCCAGGAGGGCCGGCCCGCCCTGCCCCGCCCTGTCCTGCCCGGCCACCCCGGAGGTCACCGCCCTCTGGGCCTGGGTCTCCCCGGTACCGCGTGGTGAGGACCCAGGCGCCTCCGGCACCCCCGGCCTGTGCTTCTGTGTCCCCAGCAGGCTGAGTGCAAACTCAGAGCTCAGAGGCTCCCGTGACTACATCAGACCCCGGCCCCACAGGTCAACAACCAGCCCGAAAGGGCCCTGGTTTGAGGCCAAGCCAGCAGGAGGAGGCGCCGGCCATTCAGAGCCCTGCTCCGTGGGCGCCCCAGCCCTGCAGCCCCAGGCACCACCCAGACACCCTCCTGTGCCTCTCAGCGGGCCGAGTCCCCCAGCTCGAGCTGGTTCTCTCCTCCGGCCCCCGTCACCCAGCGTGGCCGAGCCGGCAGGACAGGCCCCAGCACAGACCGGCCGCCAGCAGCTCCCTCTCCTCTGGGAAAGCCTGCTGTACCCTGTCACTCGAGCAGGACACGGGGCCGTGGGGCTCCTGCATCCTCGACGCCCCTCAGCCCTGCTCAGTCCTCCCGTCCTCTCCTCCTCGGCAGTTTCCCAGGCCCCACCATCCCTCCCAACGCCAGCCCTGGAGGGGACTTCCAAAAGGGAAATCGGACCCTGCCCTCGTCCCCTTTGCGCCTGTGCTGGCTTCCCTGCACGCTGACTTAGCTCCCCGGGCGAGAGGGCCTGGGAACGCTGCCCGGAGCCTGAGAAACCAGGAGCCCCTCGGCCTCTGGCCGCTTCCATTTCAGACTCAGGAGGATTTCCCCCTCGAGCTGGGGCAGCGGTGGTGAATATCCCCAGCCTTAGTCACCCCCGGTCAGAGATGCAAGGCGCACGCTGTGACACGTGCACACGCACTCACATACACAGACCCACACACGTGCACGCTTACATAGACGCTCGTAACCTGGGACGCACACACACTCAGCACAAGTACACGCATGTGCGGCGAGCAGGGATGACTCTGGAGGCGACACCACGTGCGGTAAAAGCACCCGCCAAACAGTGGCAAACGCGCTGGGACAGGCGTGCCGGGGTGAACGAGCACGCACACCTGTGTCCTTGCGGCCTCCCAACACGGACAGCAAGTTGTGCACACACACGTGCACGTGCACACACAGGTGGGCTTGGGGAAGGAGACGGTGAGCAGCCCCGTCGCGGTGCCCGCGGCAGGGAGGGCCGGTTACTGGGCTCTGACACGCAAAGACTGGATTCTGGGCCTCGCCAGAAAGGGAAGGGAGGAACCCCCGCGGGCTCAGAGGACCGGGGCAGGGCCCAGACGCCATGCTGCCCTTTCTCGGATCAACTCCGTCCGTGCCCAGTGAGCCTGAGCCAGTCGGGACGGGCCCCGGGCACAGACGGGCCTCCAGCAAGCTGCCACGCCGCTGGCACACGTCGGCCCTGGGCCTGCCAACCGGTAATTGCAGGGACTGGCTTCGGGCACGAGGGCACCACTCGGCTCCCCAGGGCTCGCGGCAGCCCAGCGGGCAGGCGAGGCCTCGGAGCTCCGACATCCTCCGGGACGATTCGGCAGACCGTGGCCTCCCCGGGTGGGTGCTGCTTCCCACCCAGCAGGGGACGCCTGCTGGGTCCAGGGACGCGTGGCCCTGAGGGGAAGGGCAGGTGGGCCTCCCCCGGCGGCGCTGGTTACTCCAGCAAAAGGTGCGGGGGGAAAAGGGGAGAGCCCCCAGAACCGGGGTGTCTGCCCAGCACATCTGGCCCCCGCAGGGGCCAGAGAGCAGGTGGCATGGCCACCCCAGAATCCTTAGCTGCCCCTGACCACAGCTATGGTGGGCACACGTCCTTGTGGGCCCCCGCCATGGGCGGTGGTGGGGCAGACACGTCTAACCCTGGTCCTTGCTCAGGAATCTTCAAGGCTGAGGAGGGTGGCGTCCACTCCCGGATGTGAAGGCCTTGGTGACAGGAAAGCTGGCTCTCATGGGGCCAGATGATCTAGTTTGGGCTGCAAGTGGCCTTAAACATCATCTGGGGCAACTTCTGTGTAAAGACAGAGAGGGTCAGACTGTGTCACAGACTTTCCTTCCTCCCAAAAGTAAAAAGTAATAATTCAGAAAAAAGTTGTTCTTCCTCAAAGAAAAGAACAAAACCTAAGGAGATTAATGTTCCATACCGACAGCCAAGGGAAGATACACTCTGGAGTAGAGTATAGAACTTCTCACCCCCCCCCCCCACAAGCCCCCGTAGCTAGAGGGAAGTCAGCTGAGGAGGGGTCCCTTGTTCCCGCTCCTGAGAACAGAGGGGAAGATGCTGGGAGAATCGGGGGAAAGTGGAGAAAAGCAAACAATGACCCAGTTCTGATTCCGCTCGAGGCCAATAAGTTAAGTAGAAGGAGGGCCACGCACATGAGGGAGACTTTCCTCACGCCCTGAGGACAGCCAGCCCAGGGGGGCTCACAAAGTCTCCTCGCCGCCTGACAGAGCCCTGCAAGCCTCTCAGGTGACAGAACACCCCAAGCACAGACTTCAGACTGTAGCCCCTTTGAGGGGAGAATGTCCCCAGGGAAGGCTGGAGAGCGAGGGCAGAGCCACCACGCGGGGTCAGGGCAAGTTCAGCATCGGCGCAGAGCCGCCCAGGCCCAGGCCCAGGCCCGGCACAGAAGGAACGAGAGGGAACGAGACGGATCATCGACAGACCGGCTAGCGCCTTCCCAGCCCACACGCTTGAAGGCATGAGCTGCTGGATGAAAGGGGCCCACGCAGCAAGCAACAGCGGCGAAGGGCTGAGGTCCTCAGCCCGCGATGCCCCCGTGTCCGAGTGCAGCCAACAAGCACTCGGTGAGCTGGGGGGTGGCTCCCTGCCCAGTCGGGCCTTCAGATGAAACCACAGACCCGGCCAACACCCTCCGCGGCCTGTGGAGGACCCAGCTGGGCCAGACCGGACACGTGCGTTGTCTTGAACTGCTACGTTTGGGGATGATTTGCTTCACGACACAGGATGACTAATACGCTGGTTGGGCCGTGAATTTCAAGAATAAATAATGAAATCTCCAGGCATCCAGGTGGAAACAGTGAGTCGGCATTCAGGGCTTTTTTGAACGTGAGGCAAACTTTATTCTCCACGGCAATATTTGTGGCCAAAAGACAACAGAGCAAACGCCAAGCTACGGGGAAGTAACACGTGACCCGAGAGTCTTAGACCCAGTTAGATGATGTTCAGGTGAACAATCAAAGGGAAGATGGCCCCACAGATGGGCGGACGGAAGACACACGGTCTCTCTAGGCACAAATTACTTGACCCCAGAAACCACCCAGGTAGGGGCTGAACCCGAACAAAGACTGGGAACGGAGGGTCCCCGTGAACAGACGGTTGGTGGGTGCTGAGCCCATCCCATCTGGGACCCCTCCCAGATGACAGTGAGGGGCACGCTTGGACAGCAGGCTGTGGGGGGTGTAACTCCAGCAAAAGTGAAAAGTCACACACGCCAGGAGCCTGGGAAGAGAAGAAGGGGGCGTACGAGAAGGTAGGGGCTCCCTTCCACGGTTGGATTCACCACTAAGTCCAAAATCTTAAAATCGATGTGAACTTAAAAATCACTTCAAGTTCTTCAGGTAAATTCATATAAACATATTAGACATATTGTAGGATTCCATTTATAGGAACTACCCAGAATGAACAAATCTATAAAGACAGGAAGTGGATTAGTGGTTACCCACGGCTGGCCTGGGGGCAGGTTGGGGGCAAATGGGAGAGACTGATGAACAGATATAAAAATTCTTTTTGGGGTGATGAAAATGTTCCAAAGTTGATAGCGATGATTGTGCAGTTCTGAATATACAAAAGGCCAATGAAGTGTACATTTTGAAGGGGCGACTGGCACATCTCAATCCACCTGGTTTTAAAATTATATGACTATGGGGCACCTGGGTGGTCAGTAGGTTAAGCGTCCAACTTCGACTCAGGTCATGATCTCGCGGGTTCGTGAGTTCCAGCCCCGCGTCGGGCTCCGTGCTGACAGCTCAGAGCCCGGAACAAGCTTCGGATTCTGGGTCTCCCTCTCTCTCTCTGCCCCTCCCCCGCTCATGCTCTGTCTCTCCCTCAAAAATAAATAAACATTAAAAAAAAAATTTTTAATAAATAAATAAAAGTAAAACAAAATAAAATTACATGACTATATGGCCTCAGTTTAATAAGAATATTTCTAGAAACATAAATGGGTGTACATATATAGAGAGATACACATGGAACGATCGTCACCTGATTAGATAACAAAAGCAGCAGGAAGTACTTAGAGTCCAGCCGTGGTCCCCCCCACCTCCGTCCACGCGCACCCCTGGCCCACCCCTCTCTGCCTCGCGGCTCTGCCCGACCGCCAACACTTCTCTCCTGAGCTTCAGACTCAAATCGCAACATCTCCAGCTGATGTCCTAGGAGGCATCTTGAGTTTAACATGTCTAAAATCAAATTCCTAACCCACCCGTCCGAAACAAGGCCGCACCTCCCTCAGTCTCCCGGGTCAGTGAATGGCAGCTCGGCCTCTGGTGGCCGGCAGAAACCCCGGGTCGTTCCGGCTCCTCCCGCCCCTGCCCTGATACCGACCCACCAGGAAATCCTGTTGGTTCCACTTCCAAAACATACCGAGAATCTGACCACTTCTCCACTCGCCCCGCCCCACCCTGGTCCCAGCCAAACCAGCCGTGCCCTTCTTAGGAAGCCTCCTAACCGGTTTCCCTGTTTCTGTGTCCTTTCTTATCCTTTCACAACACGACAACCAGAGAGACCCCGTTCAACCACGAGGAAGATGGTGGCAAAGTGGCCCCCGCATCCTCACGCATCTTGGAACCCACACCCCGCGCGGCCACGGCGAACCCGGTTGGCCCGTACCTCGCTCTGGCGGGCAAGATAGGGCAGCGGGGCCTCTCCTGACCTGGGCCTCGGGAGACTTGGCCGCCTCCCCCTTGTGCCTTCCTGGAGGCTGCCGTGAGGGAAGGCAGTCTACTTGGAGGAGGACCCAGCAATAGACGGATGTGAGGAGGCCAGTGTGGACACCCCGTCTGCCGGGTGCAGGCTGCCACGTGAGTGGGCACAGGCAGGACCCGCCAACCCGCTGAATCGTAAGAAACAATAAATCATCGTTGTTTGGGATGATTTGTTACACAGCAGCAGGTAACTGATACAAAGCCACAAGTCGGATCATTTCACACCTGGCCAGAGGGCCTGAGGGATTTCCCACTTGGCTCAGGCTGGAAGCCAAGGTCTCACGCGGATAGGGCTCTACGCAGCCTGTACCCACGGGGGTCGCCTCTGATCTCGCGTCCCGTGCTCCTCCCAGGCTGGCCTGGCTCCACCACGTTTGCCCAAACACACCAGCCATGCCTCCCGCTGGGCGTTTGCACTGGCTGCTCCCCCTGCATCAGGCTTCCCCTCACTGCACCTCATGTCCACCCGGCTCCTTCCCTCACCAGATCTCAGCAAGGCCTCGCTGACCACCTGGCCCTGCCCCGGCCCCTCCTCATGTCGCTTTCCCTGCTCTGTTATTCTCCCCACCTAACGTATCATTTATTTTGCAGGGTTCCTATATCACACGCATATCCTGCCTGATCTGCTCAACGGTGGATACTCAGAGTCTGAAACGGTGCCGGCACACAGGAGGAGCTCAGGAAGGAGGAGCTCGGGTGACAGGAGGAGTCACCGTGAGGTGACTGAAGGTCTCTGCCCCTTCTGGCTGGGACCCGCTTCCCAGCAGCCTTGCCCCTCGGAGCCCAGCAGGGCTTTAAGGGTGAAACCCCCACCCCAGGGTTTCTCGCCTGAGCGGCCAGAAGAACAGGGCGGACCAGGGGATCCCGGGTGGCCCACACCTGCGGGGCTTCGTGGCTGCGTGCCCGGACCCCTCCCCCATGGCTGGTGGTCAACGGGACCCAGAGCACGGTGGGGGAGGAGCCCAAAACAGCCGCTGTGGTATCCCCACGTGCTTTCTCCAAAGCCCCATAAAAGACCGAATCCCCGCTCAATTCTGAGCAAGCAGTTGTGACTGGAGCAAAGAACCCAAAGCAGGAAAGATGATGCTGTGTGACTTTCGAGGGTAGGGCACACACAGCAATACGGCGTCACCTGGCTCTCTCTGGACGCTAGTCCTCGGGGGCCGGCCACCACGTTGCGAGGAAGCCCCGGCCACGTGGAGAGGTCACGGGCAGCCGGTCCAGCCACCAGCTCCAGCCGAGGCCCGGCCAATGGCTGGCATCCACCACCCCATCCTGACCAATTATCCCCAGTCCCAACCTGCCCAAACTGCAAATTCATGAGCAAAATGAGTATTTTTGTTGCTCGAAACCGCTGAGTGTCATCACATTCCCATAGTAACTAGAACAGGCACAGAAGAAGGCTCCTCGGCGAAACCAAGAGGCCAGCACTAGGCCCCCGCGTTACAGAGAATCGGGGCTCGGCCAGGCCAGGGTCTCACCCCGGCTCACACAGCAAGCAAGTGCAGAAGCAGAAACAACACGAGATCTCCCTGATGCCTCGAGGCTCGATGCCTGCCCACTCCCCTCCCCTGACCCAGCCCCTCCATCGGGACCACAAAGCCCCCCCCCGCCCCCTCCCCCCCGGGGATGTCCTCCGGCCACGGGGGCCGGCAGTGCTGGAGCCCCCGCCTTGGGCTCGGTCCGGTCCTTCGGCCGAGTACCAGACCTTCTCCTCTGAAGGGCAGTGACTCTGGGAAGGAGGCCAAGGAAGGGGGTGTGTGCCAAGCCCTGCTGTGCGTGTCTGGATCCTAATCAACAGCTGAGAAGCCCACTTCCCCTGCCAAGGACCCGGAAGGAGGGAGCGATGGAACCCTCGGTGCCTGCAGGTGGGTGTCCAGCGCAGGGCTCCCCAGGGAAGGCCCCGGACCAGACGCCCTAAGGTCAGGAAACCTCACCGCCATGAAACACACGGATCCCTCTTCGCTGAGCTACCCTCAGCGCGTGTGCAGACACGCGTGTGCACACACGTGCGCCCGGTCATCCGCTGCCCTGAGACACGTGGATGTGCACACCCACGCACAGACCCGTACGCGAAACGGCACACGCAGACACGTCCCCACACATCGTGCGCGTCCAGGGCAGACACACATCCGGGCTCGTACAGAATGAACACGCGTCCGTGCACGTCCAGGCCGAACACACGTACGCACAACCAATGCACAGACCGATCGTGAAGGTGCCCAGAGATGCACACGCGGAAGCACGTGCGTCCACACCCGTATTCACAGACCCGCATACATCCACCCTGAAAAGCACACTCACATGGGCACACACGCCCGCATTTCCACGTGCCCTTCCCAGGAAGTCGGATCGGTCTCCCGGGATGGCAGAGGTGGTGCAGGAAGAACCAATGTGGTTTCTGGGATCTGAGAAAGTGAAGGGACACACGGCCAGTTGGACAGAGCAGACACAGGGACTCCGGATTTTGAACAGAAGTCAATTCCTCAGTCGCCTTTGGACATCGTTTCGTTGCTGTTGTTTTAATGTTTACTCATTTTTGAGAGAGAGAGAGAGAGAGAGAGAGAGCACAAGCAGGGGGGGCAGAGACAGAAGGAGACACAGAACCCAAGCAGGCTCCAGGCTCCAAGCTGTCGGCACAGAGCCCGACGTGGGGCTCAAACTCACAGACCATGAGATCGTGACCTGAGCCGAAGTCGGATGCTTAAACCACTGAGCCCCCAGGCGTCCCTTGGACATCGTTTCAGACGCTGACCCTGTAATGTCCCCCAAACCCGATGACGCTCCTGCATGGTGAGCCGCAGCCATTTCCCACCCATTAAGGTTTTAGGGGTGACGTCGTGTCCCGTGGCCCCAGACTCCACGTCTAACTCCCCAGAGCCCCCCTCCCCAGGATGCCGGCCTGCCGTCACTGCACCCTCCCCAAATCCATAGCTCCTGGCCAGGGTCCTCTCCCTGGTGGTGGCCACACAGGCTAGTGTCTCAGAGGCCTCCGCACCCCCTCCTTCTCTCACACCCCGCGTGGACTCATCGGGAAATTCCTCCGAGATGTACCTGGGATCCACCCGCTTCTTCCGCCTCCACGGCAGCGGCTCGAGCCCACACCCCGCGTCACCTGGATGGGGGCAGGGGTCTAGCCCCACCCACGCCTATGACCACAGAAGCCGGACTGATTCCACCGAACATGGGCCGATAACAGAACAATAGAGAAAATCAATACAACAAAGCTGGCAGCAAAATGGATGAGGCTTTCGCGACACCGACCAGGAGGAAAGCACAGAACACTCGGGTCCCCAAAACCAGCAACGGAAAAGGCACGTCCCGCCAACCTCAGGGAGCCGAGAGGGGAAAAGGGAATATACCAGGCACAACCATACCCCAACAAACCAGACACCTAGACAAAGGCACAGATTCTCGGAAAGCCGCCAACTATCAAAAATGACATAAAAGGAAATCAAAAGCCTTAACTGATCTATAACAAGTAAATATTGAGTCAGTGATCAGAAAACTTCCCACAACAAAAAGCCCAGAACCATATGGCTTCACTGGTGAATTCTAAAAATGTCTAAAGATGAACGAACGCAAGTCCTTCCCAAACTCTTCCAGAAAATCAAAGAGGAAGAAGCATGTGTCAACACGTTCCTCGGGGCCGTTATCCTGATGCCAAAACCGCAAAGACCACATTCCTCGTGAACACGCGGCAGTCGGTACGCTGAAGCAGATTTGATGAAGGACAAACCACACGGTCGTGTCCACAGACGCAGAAAACAGGAGCCAGATGCCCCCTCCTCAGTGCAAACCCCCCCACCCTCCGCAAAAGCTGGACCCGCTCTCTGCCCCTCCCCCACTCGTTCTCACTCTCTCAGGAATAAATAAACATTTGGGGCGCCTGGGGGGCTCAGTCGGTTGAGCGTCCGACTTCGGCTCAGGTCACGATCTCACGGTTCGTGGGTTCGAGCCCCGCATCGGGCTCCGTGCTGACAGCTCAGAGCCTGGAGCCTGTTTCAGATTCTGTGTCTCCCTCTCTCTCTGCCCCTCCCCTGCTTGCACTCTGTCTCTCTCTTTCTGTCAAAATAATAAATAAACATTAAAAAAAATTTAATAGAAAAACAAATGAATGTTTCGGGTGGCTGGTGATGTAGCCATCCACTCAGCAAGCGGTGACCCCCCCCCCCCAAGTACCTGGCGCTGTGTTTCAGGCCGAGAGCTGAGGAAGGTGGGACCCCCCGGGCCCCTGGGCTGGGACAGGGGTCAGAGCATAAGTAACTGTGGCCTAAAGAAGACCTCACAGAGAGCAGGAGGGTGGGAGTGGGGGGCAGGTGGAGCCCAGCAATTCCGGAGGGCTCCACGGAGGAGGGGTGCGGAGGGAGCCAAGGGAGGGTCGGCCGGACAGACGTGGGGACCAGGAGGGGCCCTGGCGTCAGCACTGCAGGGGACATGGCTGGTCAAGGGAGTCATGAGGGGCTTCGAGCCCCCCGAGAGGAGCTGGGCTCAGTTCCAGAGGCGCCAGGGGCCCCGGAAGGTCTGCGGTGTCTCTGGCAGTGGGCAGGTGAACAGACCAGGAAGGGGCTCCTGGCACGGGTCCCACAGACAGACGGCAGGAGCCGTGCCAGGCAGAGGGCCCGAATCTCAACCCGGAACGTCAGTTAGAGGCACAGACGGAGCCATGGAAGGGCTTCTGCTCAGGAGGCCCGGAAGGTTCCGCGCTGCTCCTGGAAGGCGGGAGCCTGGCTGTTGGCTTGGTGCCGCTGGGTCCCACGCCAGGCCCACACACGAGTCACGGAGGGAGCAGCCTCCCAGCATCGGAGGGACGTGCCCCCGGCCTGCCCACCATCCGGCCTGCAGCCCCTCACCCCTGCGGCAGGCCCAGAGAAGAGTTTCTTCCACTCTGTCAGCCGGGACGCAATGTCACTTCTAGATGAGCCATCCAGCCCTGGAGATACGCCAGGCTGCAGAGGGGGAGACAGCTGTGTCCCCTAAACACAGCCAAGGAGCCGCCTCCCAGAGCCAAACAGGACGGTGGCAGAAGCAGAACTGGCAGGGGACTGGGCCCCAGCCGATGCAGGGACGGCCTTTGACAGACCTCCATCTGCCTGCAAGGTCAGGCCCGCTGAGCCCCAGCAGCCGAGACTCTGGCCCCACTCAGGGAGCTGCTCCCTCGGCCCGGATGCCAGTAAGCATCTAGGCACTTATTAGCACCTACTGTATGCCGGGCTCCGTTCCTCCCCCACGGGAGCGACAAGAGTCAGCAGGGCATGAAGGACACAGACTATGGGCTGGCTCTCAGCTCTGTCTGTCCCACTATCTGTGTTCTGTCTCCGGGCCTCAGTCTCCCAATCTGTAAGTGGGGGTGAGAAAGCCCTTCCCCCACTGTTAGCAGCGCTAACAGGACCCGTCTGTCCTCCGGGAATTTCGGCAGAAGCCCACCCAGACCTTCAGAGACACGCCATCCCCTCCCTCAGGACCTGGGAGAGAAACGACGGCCCCGTATGGCCCCCTCCCCCTGGCTTCTAGAGGGAAGGCTGCAGGCGTGGGCTGGGGAGGGTTAACCTGAAGAGTAGGAGAGCTGGCGAGGGGCTCCGAGCGACCCAGCCACAGACAGAGGACACGAGCCAGCGGAGTGCTGGGGCCGCCTGAGTGGAGCTCACACAGGGCACCGTGGGGGCACCCGTTCGTGTCACCCAGGGGCACGAGGATGCAGGCCCCGAGCCCCTCCCCAGGGCATCCAGGGTCCGACAGATGCCAGGCAGAGGAGGCAGGCCTGAGGGTCACGAGAGGGGAGCCCCGGTGGTGGGTCCAGCAGGACCAGCTGAGCCGAGAGGAGGGACGCCTTGGAAGACGACCTGCAGCAGTAATTGGATGTTGCAAATGCCGGGGCTCCAAAAAGTGCCCCCGAGAGAGCGACCCGGGCTGGTCAGCCAGCATCTGGAAGCTGGCACCAGGAGGACACAGACACTCGGGGAAAACCCACTCTGGGCACGGTAACACGTGCCCCATTTCAGGCCGTCCTTCCCGCCTGCCCAGCCCGGAGCGGGGCCAGGGACCAGGGCAGAGGTGGACCGAGAAGAAGCAAACGGACCGCAGCTCCCTCTCGCCCCAGTGCAATATCTGGGCCTGGACAGACACTGTTTGGAAGCAGGACCAACGTGTTGACTTTCCAGTTCGCGGGTGTGACAGTGGGCTCTGGGCGTGGGTAGTTCTGGTCTCAGTCTGCTCGGTGAAGCCCACGGGCGTGTGCAGGGGCACCTGTGTCCACGGTGGGGTCCCCAGGGCCTTGGGACGGGAGAGGAGGGGAGGGGAGCCCATCTGGCTGGGGCTAGGCTGGCACCAGCTTCCCAGAATCACTGGCCCTTTCCCGCTGGTGAGACCATCAGGGCTGGGGCTTTGGGGAGCAGGGGGTGTGCATACAGCCCCACCCATACACCACGGTGCCCGAGGGACCCAAACATGCATGGAACCCAAGCGGGAACAGTGAATTCTGACGGGAGCACGGGACGGTCTGGAAAGGCTTCTGGAGGCGCAGCGTTTGAGCTGGGCCTTGCAGAAGGAGCTCAAGGGGGAACCGTGCCCCTGCAGAGGGACGGGCACAGCAAAGGCCGGCAGGTGTGAGCTCATCACTGGCACGGCCACAGGGTGGGGCACACGGAGGGGTATGACGGAATAGAGCCCGGAAGACGAGAGAGCATCCGATTGCTGCCTCTACAGCGGCGTCGGCACGGGCCATGGCCAATCTGGGCTTCACTCCCCTCACCTGTCACCCCATCTCTCCTGGCTCTCACAGCACATCCGAGGAACAAATGCGTCCCACCGTCTCCCATCAGAGCCTTCACCAGCAGCTCAGAGCCAGAAAGGCTCAGGCTCAAACCCCAGTTCTGTTCCTCCCTAGCGGTGCCACTCTGGGTAAGCCTCAGTTTACGCATCTGTAAAATGGGGGTAGCAGGCTGTCCCTGGACGGAGTGATAAACATAATGTACGTAAAACCTGGCCCGGCGTCGGCCCACGCGAACAAGCAGCACCCACCCACACCACCAGCGGGCACTCACTTACATAGGAGGCCAGGAACGTGGTCGGGGCCAGGACGAGAGCCAGGTAGAGGCAGGGGGCTGCGACCAGAAGGCTGCCGGCGCAGAGGAGGGGCTCGGCCCGAGGGTTGACTTTCTTGTACCTCCTGGAAGCCTCTGCTCCCAGGACAACTCCAATGATGCCAGTCACGACAGTCAGCGCCCCAAAAATCAGGCTGATGGGAAAGAGCAGAGCAGGGTTACTCGGCCAGGTGGGGGTAGCCCTGTCCTGGGGTTCAGCCCCTGCCCCGAGTGCGTGATCGGGTACCGACAGGGAGTGTGGCTGTGGGCCCCCTCCCCTCCCTCCTAACCAATGCTCCTGGGTCCTCAGGGCCCCTCCCTCCATTTTCCTTCCTGCCTCTTCCTGGGGAGGTCACTGGCCACCAGGGTGGCTGCCCCAGCAGGCCTCACTGCTCAAACAGCCCCTCCTAACTGCACTCCCTGTCCCTACTCCCGGACCCGCTTCCCCTACACCTGACCCCCTCCTGCACCTGCTGCCTGGGGAAGGGTTCCTCAGACCGAATTCAAAGCAGGTCCCCAGAGGGTGCTTTCTAAAATACAGGTTTGAAAAAATAATAATACAGAGTGCCCACCCCCTGCCTAAAACTCCCCACCAGCTCTCAGACACCACTGGATTTGGTGCCAACTCATCGCGGCCCGTGTGGCCCTCCGTGGTCTGACCCTGGCTGACCTCAACCCCATCCCCCAGCTCCAACCTCTGCCCCCAGATGGGCTCTTGTCCCCACCTCATACTTTTATTCCTACATCCGGACACTCCTCACTAGTTTTCCCACCTACTGAACTCCTACTCATCCGTCAAGACCCATCACAAGATCCCCTGTTTGGAGATGCCTTCCTCTGTCCCCTTGCTGATTCCTTCACTCCCTTCAGTTCCCAGATCCGCTTCTGTGTTTCTACCATCAAGGTCATTCACTAGCCTGCTGATTCCTGGAGGACGCAAACCAGGTGTGCCTTAATCTCCCGACTACGCTAGCAACACAGAGCCTGGAGTACAAGAGACAGTCCCAGAACTTCTGGGCAGACAGCCGCAGGGGGCAAGGTGGAGGAAGGATAAGGCAAGGTCACTCAGCTAATGCAGCAGCAGAGCCAGGATCTCAATGCCCACCTGCCCCCCCCCCACCCAGCCTCCTTTTAAAGGGGTTCAAGGGACGCCGACCTAGACGAACCATGGGTGTAGTCGGGGCCTCTCCAGCGCTCGGTGGCCTCCCGTTGTCCTCTGGCCAGCTCTGCGGACCGGCCCCTGCTGCCCGTGTGGCATCTCGCCCTTCTCTCTCCACCCCCACCTCTGCACAAATGACTGTGGGTTCTCCGGACTCACCCATCTTCCGGCCCCCCTGGCCTGGAGCACCACTGCCCCACCCACGCCCTCCCGCCGCCAGCACCCCCTCCTGGCCCAAGCATTTCCAGAAGTGCGCAGATGGCCTCCGGTATGGCGGGGTGATGACCGTTCACCAAGATGCAACACGACAGGTGCGAGACTGTGCTTACTGACAGACCGAGTCTCCCCAAAACCGCCTTTCCTCTAAACAGCTTCTGTGAAATATCCATCCCACAGGCTGAGGACGGTGGGCTAATCCCCCTGCCCCACCCCCTTGGTGTATAGGAGGGAGTGTAGGGCCCAGAGAGGGCAGGGACCTGCCCCAGGTCACACAGCCCTTCACTGGCACAGCCAGGGCCTCCTGACGAAGCACGTGTGGCCTTAGGCAGCTTAAAGGTGCCCAGCGACCCTTCCCAGGCTACAAGCTGCACAAGGTTCTGGCTCAGGCCAGTCGAGTGACCCCGAATCCTGGAAGAATGCTGTCTACCTTGGAGTCCGGGTCTGAGCTGGCCCTGGAAGATTCTGGAGACCTTCCTGAGACTTAGGATTGATTATTCAGACAGGGCCCTCCACTGGCCCCCACACAGGAGGTGTGGCCAGAGGACAGGCCCAGCTGCCAAGCTACCCCCAACCCACAAGACCTTCCCAGAATCGGACTCTCAGAGCCAAGAGGGTCCTTAACGTCCTGCAAGTTCCACACTGACCCTCTGTACAACAGCCCTGGCAAGCAGCTGTCCAACTCCCACTTACATGCCCTGAGGGGCGGGAAGCTCACTACCACCATACAGCCCCTTCCACAGGGGCCAGCTCTGAGTGTTGGAAGTTCTCCCAGGGGCTAAGCCAGCATCCTTGTCCTGAAGCTTCCCTCCCTCGACGCACCCTCACCATGGGGCCTACCCTAACTGCAGAGGGTGTGTTAATAGCTGAGGTCCATGCAGAACCCCAACACCAGGACCTTCTACCTACCCTGTGGCAGGCTGAGTAATGCCCCCCAAGATGTCTATGCCCTAATCTCTGGAACCTTTACAAAGGTGATTGCATTAAGGGTCTTGAGAAGGGGACATTAGCACCCATTAACTGAGGCCCTCCATTTAATCACCAGCATCTCTAGAAGAGGGAAGCGGAGGGAGACGTGAGACACAACAGGAGAAGGCAACGTGACCACAGCTGTGGAGACTGTGGACGCGGCCACAAGCCAAGGGACACCAGCAGCCCCCGGAGGTGACGAGGCAGGAAGGACCATCCCCTGGACCCTGGGAGGGCACGTGGCCCAGTGCAACCATCTGGACGCGAGGCCTCAGGCTCTCTGACAAAGGGACTCGCTTGCCCAGGGACACACAGCCACTGAACGCTAGACACACAAGTGAGTCCCGTGTCCCATGTTTTCAAGCTGCTGCGGGACTTTTAGGGCCCAGTCTTTGTCTCCAGGGAGGTGACAGTCTGGCTGTAGCTGCAAGGCCAGCATCACAATCTGTGTGGTCCATGCATTCACTCATCACTGCTGCCTCCTCCCGGCCCTTGCGGTGCTCCAGGAAGCGCCCCCAGCGAGGTGCGCAGATGTTCAAGTCCAGCAGGAACCGGCGTCTCCAGAGGCGACAGGACGTGGCGCTAAGACCACCAGCTCTGGAGTCCGCGGGGCTTGAACCTGCCTCCGCCACGTGCTGCTGGGACAAGTCACTTAATTTTCTGAACTTCTGTCTCCTCATTTGCAACAGGACTAATCGGGTTTGTTATTACAACACCTCTGAGGATTCTTCACGTAAAATGCTCAGCTAACGTTAAAGGTTAAGAAGTAACGATGGGAAGACAGAAGGGGACCTACGGGCAGAGGGCCCAGCTCGGGCATGGGGCATTCCGGAAATCACACGGAGCTCTCTCTGTGTCCCCAGAGAGGAGGCCAAGGAGACCGAGACGGAAGCATCGCCCCACAGGCCCTGCAGAAGCCTCACCCGCCTGCCAAGTGCCTCCCGGACCCCCACAGTGGCTCAAGAGCAGGGAGACTGGGGCCCAGAGGGGACGAGGCTGCCACCTACGGCTGCCCGGAGGTACAGGAGCTCAGCCAGAGTGGGAACCTGGCCTGCAGTCTGCCAGCAAGGCCCCAAGTCCCGGGGCACGTGCCCGCCCAGGGCTCCCAGCACCCCCTCACCTGTCCTGGCTGTTGCACGGCTCCTGGAGGCAAGGACGCTGCAGTCCATGCACCACACGGGCCTCGAACAGAAATTTGGGGGCCCAGAAGCCCAGAGCTCCAGTCACAAAGGCGATGGCAGTCACCCCAAGGGTGGACCACACAAAGCTCCAGCTGCAAGAGAAAGCACCCTGGCTGACACCCCCAGAAAGGGCCGTGGCCGCAGGGCCCCTCTGCTCCTGTCACTGCCCTCCCAGGTCACCCAGGCTCCGGACCCTCCCCGCCACAGCCCCCGCCACACCCCCATTCTCGCTGGGCCTTCCCCCCTCCTCTCTGCAGGACCAGCTCTCCCCGTCCAGGAAGGCCCAAACCCAACAGCACGTTCTCCAGGAAGCCGCCCCCTGCCCCCACCTTCCTCCCAGCGCCACCCCCCCCCCCCAGTCGCATGGCTCTGTATCAAAGAGAGCGAGAGCCGGGGCCTGTCCGCACCCCACATTCCAGTAAGTCATGAGGCCGGGAGTGCAGTTGACTGGGGCCGCCTCCCCGCCCATGCCTGGAACAGAAAGAGGATGGACGCACTCCCACGAGGTTTGCAGAGGTGAGTGATTAACTCCCAGCATCCTCCCGGCAACCCGGGGAGAATTATGTCCGCTGAATAAATGAGGGGAGTGAGGTTCCAAGTCTCAGGTCACTCGGGGATAAGGCCCTGGCAGAGCTCACTCTGCCTCCCTCCCTCCCTTCCGGTCCCCATTCTGTCACAGGCAGGCAGGCAGGCGCAGGGGGCCTCCAACTGAGGGAGGGGCACCTAAGTTGGTGAGTGGGAGCTCAGAGGAGGAAGAAGGCTGTGAACATCGGGACAGTCACGGAGGGCTCCCTGGAGGCGGAGAGAGGCAGGTCAGCAATGCTAGGGCAGACAGGATTTTTGGTGACGTGCAGGGAGGAGCAGGGACACTCACTTTCTCCCCAGGTATCTGACGTCCTCCCACCAGCTGCTCCTCGGGCCCCCCATGGCCACCTCCTCCTGCTTCTCAGCAGCTCCCCGGGGAGGGTCTGGAACCAGCACGATAAGCAGGACCAAGGCTACAGCTTCCAGGCAGGGCATGACCTGGGCACGGAGGACCCAGGATCTCAGGGCCACACATACACCCCTGCGACCCAGGAGATCCTGCACGTGGCTGAACCATGTGGCCCAGGCTCCGGGAGCCTCTGTGCCCTGGGAGGGGTGGGGCAGGGGGCTCGTTTCCTGACTGCCCCTCACCCCTGGGAATGCAGCCTCTCTGGGGAGTAGGGTCCCCCTGGGACCTCCCTCCACACGGTCTGTTCAGTGATTGCTCTCTTGGGGTCCGTGAGCCCACGTGGCTGAGGACTGGCACCGACTGGGGTTCTCGCCGCCTCCACCTGCCAGGCCACTTCTGCCCTGGGATGTCCCCACCCTTGTCTGTCCACCTCTGAGGTTCCAGGAGGCAGCACGTACTGCCCCCGCTCTGCAAGCCACTTGCTTGAGCTCGCGTCCTGAGCAGACCCAGCAGCCAGCATCTGAATCCAGGGCCGTGACCTCCACAGTTCACGTTCTGTCAAACGTCCGAAGCTGCCAACGTCTGACCACCCCCCACGGCGCCAGCTACCGTGCCAAGTGGCGAAGGCCACTGGAGGCTGGAAAGTCCCTGCCTGCCCAGGGGGATCAGAGGAAGAACAGGAGGCTGGACTCACTCGGAGGGCCCAGCGCCAGTTCCCGGTCAGCTGCAACACGGCCGAGCCCAGCATGTAGCCCAGACCACTGCGACAGAGGATGGACAAGGGGGTGGGCAGTGAGGGGGGCGGCGGGGCAGTGGGGGGGAGGGGATGGGCAGTGAGGGGGAGGGGCAAGGGGATGGGCAGTGGTGGGGAGGGGAACGGGAGTGAGGGGGGAAGGGCAAGGGGATGGGCAGTGGGGGAGGCCCAGCCTGAGCCCAAGGCTGCAAGGCCAGCCTGAGCTGGGGCGCCCCACCCCAAGGGGCTGGCTCTCTGCTGCTCACAGCCCTGTCACAGGAAAAGTGAGCCACATGAGGCCCAGATGTCCACTGCCCTTGGTCAAGTCACCGGTGACCTCTGGCTTCAGGCCCGTCTCCAGCACCACTGCCCCTGCCTCCCTATCCAAGGACCCAAGGCTCAGCCCTGCCTGAGTCAGGCAATGCCAGGAAACCTGGCTCAGAGCTCTTGGGCCCGACTGCAAATCCACTCTGACCTCCCCCACCCAGGGGAGCCCGCCCCGGCCCCACACGCTTCCCCAAGCAGGCCTTCCCAAGCGTCCTACGGGGTAGGAGGCATCTTGATTCCCTCGAACCCTCAACACAGCCCATCAGCCAGTGTTCTTGCCCCCCCTTTACAGATGAAGAAACCGAGGCCCAGAGTGGTAAAGGGACAAAGCGAGGAAGGAGCCCTCCTGGTCTGATGCCCTCCTACCCCAGCCCAGACTATTCTGGCTCCTTTGGGCCTCAGTTTACCGCCTGGGGAAGCGGGTCCTGGGTGGCACCAACCTTCCGACAGGGATAAAGATGTAGAAGATGGCCAGCACCCGGGTCCGCTGGTCCCTCACAAAGAGGTCGCCCAGAATGGTGGGTGCGATGGTGGAGTAGCTGGCTGAGCCGGTGCCCACGACTCCCCGGGACAGGAAGAACAGCCAGGAATACTGGGCAGGCAGGCGCAAGACCCCAGTGAGCCCCAGGATCACCCTCAGGGTGAGGGACCTGAGCGAGTGTCAGAGGCCCCAGGTCCTGGTGACAGGAGTCCCCCCCCCCCCCCCCCCCCCCCCCCGGGGTGGAGGAGGGGATCTGGGCTCAAAGACGCCTGGCTACCCGCCCAGCCCAGGTCTCCACATCACACGGGTGCCCCCTGCTGGCGCCTGCAACCGCGGCCTCCCCACCCACTCTCCCACCGCCCAGGGGAGCCCTTTTTCTGGGCCCCCAGACAGTGGCTGTCACCTCCACCCGCCCCCCACAGGCAGCAGCGGGAGGCGCAGGGGAGGAAGTCTCCCGCTGAGAGAGCCTAAGGGGGTCCTCTCTCGGCCCTGGATGACGCCCCTGCAGCCAGCCTGGAGCCCACCCATGTTTTAACGGGAAGGAGCAGGTGGTGGGAGCGGGGGCGGGGGGGGGGGGGGGGGTGGGCAGGTCCAGGGCGCCTTGCAGGGATGAGGGCACCCACCTGGGGGGAAATGAAGGAGCTGGAGAGGCCCGCCCCTGACCAGAGCAGGATCCCAACGCTCAGCGTAGCTTTGCGGCTGTGTCGGTCGCCCAGGTAGCCAAACACAGGTGCAGACAGCAGCAGGCAACCTATGAAGACTGGAGGGGACAGGCCGGGGCCCCATGCATTCCCCCGTGGTGGTGGGCGCGCAGACGGGCCTGCGGGCCCGCAGAAGGGGCCTGGCTCAGGTGCGGCAAAGCTGGCACCCTGGCAGTGGGTGGAGGCCACAGGACCCACGGCCCCGAGTCAGGGGAACTGGGAAGGGGGTGGAGGGAGCTGGGCCGGCTCAAATCCCGGCTCTGCTGCAGGCTCGCTGTGCAGCCTGGGGTTACTAACGCCACCCCTCTGAGCGTCCCCCGAGCCGCCAGCGCTCGGTGCACGCCAGGCCCCGCGTCTCTGCGGAGCTGTCCGTCCCCTTGCCTGGCTGGGCCAGGTCCGATTTTGCCGTCACACCCCTGCTGGGGGCGGGAGGCAAGGGAGGCCTGCCCGGGCCTGCGGTGCAGACCTGCAGGGTTAAGAATGAGTGCAGTCGTTCCCGGAGGCTGGAAAAGGGCCTGGTTTTCCTAAGCAGGCAGAACATTCCCCTGACACCGTCAGTTGTTTTTGTTCCATTTTTTTAAAGTAAACGCTTCTGAATTGGGAGACTGGGTTAACGAACGCGTTTGCTACTCTGCGAAGACAAAGAAACTGCCGCGTTTTCGCACGACTCTGCACCCTCGCCGCTCGCGTCCCTCACCTGAAACCTTCTCCACCCTCCGAGGGGGGCGTGTCCGCGGCCGCAGGTGAGCGCGGCGTCCGGACCCGCCTCCGCCCGAGGCCCCGCCCCATGCCTGGGTCCGCATTCGCTGAGCGCTCGTGATCGACATTGCCTGAGCCTAATGAGCGTCCAGACTCGTCCCAGCCCCTCCCACTCCGCCCCACCCGCTCTGGTATTGGGTGGAGCCGTGCGCGGTTGCAGAAATTAGGCCAGTTTTGACCTACAAAAAATGAGGCAATTTAAAATGGTTCGACCTAATACTCCACAGAGAATGGTCTTTGGTGCCAGGGACATTTAGAATTTTAATAGCTACCTCCAAAATAGGCCTCCAAAAAGGCTGTATCCGTTTACACTCGTGCAGAAGCGCGTATCTCTCAGCTCCCTTGATATGATCAGTCACTTTGTTCCTCTTAATGGTTGAGGCACAGACGGTGTCTCGCTGATGTTTTAATCTGCATTGTCCTTATGTCAGTTCCTGTGCTCACACCTTCTGCCCATTTCTCTCTTGGGCCCTTGTGGGAATTGCAAACAATTTCTCCCAGGCCTTTACGTTTAAGGACTTAAAATGCAAATTCTGGGCTCACATCCTGACCCAATGACTGCTTAGCTGTGTGACCTTGGGCAAATTCCTTAACTCTTCTGTGCCCCTCGAATCAACTATATAATGAGATAGCATTGTGCTTCCTGTAGAAGGTTCAATGAAGTTAAGCATATAAAAAAGGCAGTGACTAGCTTTATGTTAATGCCTAATAAATGTCATCCATTGTTGTTACTAACTGCATTTATAGTTTCAATCATGTCGAGTTTACCTTCTTTACCTTGGTGTCCTCAAATGTGTCAATACTACCGGTGTGGTGTCTCTTGTCTCCTTAATGCATCTCTTCTCTACCCAAAGGTTATAAAAATACTTCCCCAAAAGTTCTAATACTTTTATGAGATTTGGGGCAGGGATCCTTTATAAGATCTAAACACCTTAAACCCACAGATGCCCTGAAATGGAGAACCTTGCCCCCAAAGGAAGGCATACTCTGCATACTCTGTCACACACACACACACACACACACACACACACTCCTTTGCTCCTGTAGCATCAAATGACTTCTGTGACAAATAGGAGCGATGAAAGAGCAATGGGTTAAGAGAAGGACTCCACAGGAAGCTGCCTGGATTTGATCCCAGCTGTGTGACCTTCAGCAAGCCCCATAGCCTCTCTGTGCCTCAGGTTCGGCATGCATAAAATGGGCATAATAACAATGCCTGCCTCGTGGGTTTGTTGTAAAGATTAAATGAGTTAATATCACAAAACACTTGAGATAGTGTCAGGCACATGGTAAAGGCCACATCATTAAATATTATTAATCAACGAATTAACTCCAACAGCCAGTCTGTCCCTTTGGAAGGGGAGGGGGTCTGACCACTGCTAACCCCCACCCTCTGCCCCACTCTTACAGCTCAGCCACGGCTGAGTCAGGGGCTCCCTCCCTTCTGCAGACACAGGGTGGGTCTCAGGCCATTTCACGACAACCCAGAAAAAGGCGAAGACTCACCCGAGGTCCCCGGAGACAGCCTGGTCATCTGGTCATCAACCCCACTGCCTTCTCCACATACCCTTTGGGCTGCTTCTGCAGAGTTGAGCCTCCCTTCACACACCCCCAGGCACCCCCCCCCCAGGCACACGCACATCCTCTCTACCCACTCACACACGTACACACACGTACTTTCTCTCTCTCTCTCTCTCTCTCTCTCTCTGCCCCTCTCCCTCACCTGCACAAACTCCTTCCATGCATCTCATTTATCAGCGCTTTGTAGTAATAATCCTGTTCACCAGGGAGAGGACCAGGGGGGCAAATACCGACTCACCTCCCATTATCTGTTTAACCTAGAAGTTGCTGGTATTGAGCTGAGATGGTGTCGCTTTGGCTACAGAAATGACTGGAGACCAGCACCAGCCTCAGCCCTGAGACAAGAGAAGTCAGAACGGACCTGGGATGTACACGGTGGCCTGCTAACTCTTTTCCTCCGGTACCTTTTAAAGACGTTTGTAGAACTACGTACCCCTTCATGCGTTTTCAGCCAACATTTACAACGTTCTCATCCTAAGTTTAAATAATTGCTAAGGATGTGATTTCCATCGTTATTGTACTTTTTTACACGATATTTTCACCTAAACCCTTGGGGCCACAGAGGCGTTCATTGCATTCGTGGGACATGTCTGCCATCTACGGACATCGCTTTAATGAGCAAACCAGTCTTTATTCGCCGAATCGATCCAACAAATCAGGATGATCGCCTGTGAGAAAGACACTAAATATTTCAAAGATATCTGAAATAAATGTGTTGACACCCATCCCTGAGACAACATCTTGCTTCTGAATTCTAAATTAGAGATAAATAGTAGACTGTCACGCCAGCAGGAAGACAGACAAGGCTTGGCACTTGGCCACGGGTCTGTGGCCTGGAGGAAACACCCCCAGTGGGTTCGTACTGACACCGTCTCTGCTATGTTCCCACAGCCTCGCACGGGAGCCCAGCGTCTGTGAAGGGTCCCGTCTGCATGGCACCCTGGAGGCTTCCACACCCCAGGGCTGGGTGTAGAAGAAACACAGAATAGGGAAGAGGGACGTTTTCCTGCTTGGAGGGGTGAGGTGGGAAAGAGGAACCAGGAGCTTTCTCTCAGGCAGGTCCATTTTAGGAAAGAAACACACAGGCTTGAGGGTCTATAAGTGGATTCTCTCCCAACTCTGCCCGTGTAGCCCCTGAAAAGCTTTTGTGTATCCCCAGGGGTCCCACTTGTCGCAAGACTGTTGGGGGAAGGAGGGGCCACAGAGAGGGGCACGCGGGTGCTGGTTACATGCTGGGTGTGTGCACACGTGCGTATCCGGTGTCGTGACAGTGAGTGTGCCCACGGGGACACGTGTGTGTCACTGTGGATGGAAGGTGTGTCTGGTCCCCACCCCTGGACTGTAGGCCCCGTGGGCCCAAACCCCATGTGAACACATGTGGGAAGTACGTCTGTCTGTCTGTCTGTCTGAGTTCCGGGGGCCAGATTCTTCAGGCCCACAGGGGAAAGCACGTGTCGGGATTTCTCAACCCCAGCCTGTCTCTGGCCCCAGCCGGGCTACATGGGCACAAGAGAGCACGCCACAGTCATGATCTGAAGCTCAGGGGCCTCCTCCAGCCGTCCTCCCCGCTCCTGCAGTGCCTCCGCTCAAACCCGAAGGCTCGGCTCAGGCACCGGGCCTACCTCCTCCCTTCTCCTACCCACACTGCCCTCGCGCCCAGCACCACCCTTCCTCAGCGTCCCCTCCTTTGTGCCGGGGGGACTCAGCGGGGCTCAGCCTGGCCCCCATTTCCCAGCAGCTGGAACTAGGCCCCTCCCCAGCATGAGCCCAGGGCCCCAGCTCCACCAGGGACTCACCCCTTACCTGTCTGAAGCAAACCAGCACAGCTATCACTGATCTGAAAAAACTTCTGTACGTCCAGCAGCACGCCTGTGGACAGACGGACAGCGCTCAGGAAATGGGGAGGGGCCCGCGGGGCTTCTAAGGGCAGCTGCCCCTGCGTCTGGGACAGGGCCCCAGCGGGCCAGCACAGGGGGTGACTCGGTTCTCTTCCTCTCTGTCCCACACGCACGTACAACCACACGCGCACACAGATAGGGGAGCACGTCCACACGCCCGGGAGCACATATCGCAGAGGCCCAAGTGTGTGTACGCATTCGGACACGAATGCACGCGCACACTGACACGTGCACACAGAGGCACCCACGTGTCCCACACACACGTGCCAACATGCCATCATCGTCAGAGTGACGGGAGGCTCCCCGCGGCTGCACAGCGGCTCGCTCAGACTACCGGTGGGTATTTTTGTTTCTGTTTTGTTTCCTTTTAATTTGTAGAGAGAAAAAGAGCGTGCAAGCAGGGGAGAGGGGCAGAGGGAGAGAGAATCGAGGGCAGGCTCCAGGCTCAGCGCAGAGCCAGACGCGGGGTTCGATCCCACGACCCTGGGGTCACCACCTGAGCTGGGAATCAAGAGTCAGACGCTCAGGCGACTGAGCCGCCCGGACCCCCCTAGACCACGGTGTTAACGGAAGTCCCTGGGACTGCAAGGCCGAAGCCCTGCTCGGGTACGCGCACCCATGCGTGAGCATAGGCGTGCAGAGACACGTGTGCACACGCGTGTTCTTCCAGACGCATGAGCAGACAGTCACGACAGTGCATGTGAGCGCTTCAGAGACAGGCCCCACTCAGGTCCGACCTCGGTCCGCCTCCCTGAGGGTGGCAGGCCCTCCAGGGTCTTCCTAGGCGAAGGCCGGTGCCATGGGCACTCGGCTCAACCCAGAGGCAGGAGACGGCCCGACACCAGGCTCCGATCCCCGAAAGCACAACTTCAGGAAGAGGTCGTCCAAGCGGAGGCGCCTGGTCGTCTGAGCTGTGAGGCCCTGGCCAAGTCCTTAGAAAGAAAAGCAATCGTCGGTCTCGTTGGATTATGAGGCGGCCGAGGCCCAGGCCCCTGAGCGGGGCCCCGTGCTTGTTCGCCTGAGAGGCGGGGACTGTCACTGTCCCCCCGACACGGATGAGGCGCCCTCCCACCAAGTGCTGCCTGCAGAAGCGGTGGGGAGGAAAGCCCCACACCCACACGGCTGAGGCCCGTCAGCAGGTAAAGAAAGACCAAAGAACCAGACAAGAGAAGAGATTTTTGTAAAGACATCTGCTTTGGCCCCAGATGCACAGCGTCTGGGCATGCCACTCTGTATGTGTTTCCTTCCTTTTAATATCTTTTTTTTTTTTAAGTTTATTTACTGGTATTTTTTGAGCGAGAGAGCGTGCCAGCTGGGGACAGTCAGAGAGAAAGGGAGAGAGAGCATCCCAAGCGGGCTCCGGGCTGCCAGCGTAGAGCCCGACCCGGGCTCGAACTCATGAACTGTGAGATCATGACCTGAGCCCAAACAAGAGTCTGACGTTCAACTGACTGAGCCACCCAAGCGGCCCCTCTTTTTCCCCCTTCTTAGTATTTTTAATTACGTGAATAAGACGTATTCGTTGGAGAGAAAAACACTAATAACTCGATAACTACACGAAAATTCTGTAGGATCACACTGGTCTCCATCTTCCAGAGTGAGGACTGGGCCCTAGTTTGGGCTCCTCCCAGCCTGCTTTTCACCTTTAGGCCGTCTTCCCCCAGGGCATCTGGCTGCCTTGAAAACCTCCTACCCCCAGCAGCCCCGGGCACCTCTCCGCATGGTTTCACTTCTCCAGGCCTCCTCCGTCCGGTCCCTGAGGCCAGAGGAAGTGCCCACTAGGAAAGGGCTCCCCAGCCTGCAGGCCTGCAGGACTCCACACCGGTGACTGACCCGCCCCCAGGCCCTGCACCCCTGCCCGGCCTCGGGCCCTCCACTCAAACCCTCAGCCCCCTTAGCCCCGGACTGGCCCCCTGTCTTGTTTGCACCAATCTGAGCATCTGAGCATAGTCCCCGCCCCCGCACCCGACCCAAAAAATCATCCGTGGCTCCCCATTGCCTCAGCAGAAAGCCCCAGCTCCCAGCCTGGCAACCAAGGAGCCGTGATCTGGCAACAAGACTCTTTTAGAACAGTTCCCCACGCTCCCCTCGTCAGCTCTGACCACACCACACACTTCGGCCCCGTGGGCCTTGGCCCACGCTGACCCTTCACCCAATGCCCCCCCCCCCCCCACCTGCCGGCTCCCTGTCTTGCCGATTTGCTCGTCCTTCAAGACCTAACCCGAGTGCCCCCTCCTCTGGGTCCCGCCGGAGCCCTCAGTCACCGTCCTGGGGCCACCCCGCTGACGTCCCTCCTGCCCTGTCCTGTGCTGCTGTGTCCTGTGATCCTCTGAGCTCCGCCCCCTGAGCCCCCCCAGGCCGGCCTGTGAGTCCCTCTGCCTTGCAGGAGTCCCGGTGACGACCTCCCCGCCTCTGCCCCTCAAGGTGGCCATTCTGGAGCTCAGGAACCACCAGGCCGACCCCTCCCCCGGGTCTCCAAGCCTGTAGTTAATGTTCCTTCAGCCAGTCGTGAATGAGCCCTTGATGCAGAGAGAAAAGGTTAAATCTGGAAGAATGAAGGAATGAATGAGTCCGTGAATGTGCCAGTAACAGGCAGAACAGGGTAGCCCCGGGGCCTCCAAGAAGGAAGTAAGAAAGTGCAAGGTTTGCACACAGCCCGCTGGCCCAGAAATGCCCGGCTATTCTGGGCCAGGCTGCCGGCCTGCCGTCCACACCCTCACGGGGCACCCCCAGAGCCTCCGGGCCTTCGCCCTGCTGCCCTCACCCACCACACCTGTGTGCATACACCCCGTTTGGGGCTGAATTGGGAACTCGATGCCTCCCTCCCCGGTTCGGGCCTGGCTGAAACCGCCCGCCCCCCCTCCAGGGGTGAGAGCGGCTGGGACGTCTCCACGAGAAGACAGTTTGCTGGACGGTGGGTGCCGTGCGTCCACAGCGCCAGCAGGTGGCCGGGAGCCGTGAGTGACAGCAGGTGCAGCCCGGGACGCCCTCCCCCCCCTCACCTGGGATGATGAACCAGTGCATGTAGTTCAGGAGGTTGACATAGCACAGCACCGCGGCGGCCGCGTGAGCTCTCCAGAGGGGCAGGCTCCAAGGGGCGGATGTGGTCCGAGGGGCGCGCTGTCCCAAGCCCGAGGCCCCGGGGAGACCGCCTGGCCCCGGGGACGGCCCCTGAGGCCCCTCCGGCCCGGGCTCCCCGCACTCCGCGGACATGCCCCCAGCCTCACCCGCCTGTAGCTCCTGTCCCGGGACGAAGGCGCATCAGCTCTGCACCGACTCACTTCCTGTGGTTTCCCAGCGTCCTGACCTCAGAACAGCAGCCCCAACTGCACAGGTTCCTCCTGAGCCCGCTGCGGCCTCGCCGGCGAGGTTTCACCACCCCAGACTCTGAGGCCCGCGAGGGACCCACCCCGGGGGACGGGACGTTATGGTCCCTTGACCCGGCCTGCAGCTTCAGTGGCCGCAGTGAGGAAGCGAGATGGGACAGGAAGTGAGAGGGCTCTCCAAAAGAGGGTCTGGCTGCCCAGACAAGACACGGGCTGCGAGTGCGGGAGGTGAACGGGGTCACATCAGGAAGGCTGGGTACCGGCCAGGCGAGAAGCCCCAGCAGGACTGCGCACGAGGCCACCACCTGCTCCGGGCTGGTGCCCCACCTGGAGAAACGAAGGTGGCAGAGGGGCGCGTACAGGAGGGCAGCCTGTATCTGCCGTAGATACAAAACCCAGGGGGACGTTGTGATGAGGGGCGAGATATCAGCAGGGTCTCAAAGCGTCTCTTTACAGTTTGTGAGTAGCGGGGTGCAGAGGGAGTAACCACACCGCATGGGAATCAGGCGACATCTCAACCAAGGGTCGAGTTAACACCACCAACCAGGTCAGGGGTGTCGTGCTCCTCCACGTGAGGCCCCGAGCAGGCCAACGTCACCTAAGGGTGACCACATCTAATGAGGAAACGTCACACCCGAATTGAGGCACGCTATGTTTTTAATACACTGTGTTTTAGGAAAGTTTTAGCAAAATCGAGCAGAAGGTTCAGAGGTTTCCTGTATACCCAGCCCCCACACATGCAGAGGGGGACGTCGGTCAGAACTGATGAACCCACGGTGACACCATCACCCAAAGTCCACCCCTTACGTTAGGGTTCACTCGATGTCGTACATCCTGGAGTTCAGACAAATGTATGATGTGCACCCACTCTCATAGTATCACACAGAGAAGTTACATTGCCCTAAAAATCCTCTGTGCTCTGCCTCCCGCCCTGCCCACCGCTGACAACCACTACTGTGTTTACTGTCCCCATAGTTGTGCCTCTTCCAGAAAGCTGTAGAGTCAGAATCACACAGCATGGAGGCTCTTCAGACGGGCTTCTCCACGTAGCAAAATGCATTTAAGGTGCTTTTATGTCTTTTTAGGGCTTGAGACTCATCCTTTTCTGTGCTGAATAATATTCCACTGTCTGGATGGGCCAGGGTTCATTTATCCGTTCGTCTACTGAAGGACATCTTGGTTGATCGCAAGGTTTGGCAATTTAAATAAAGCTGCCCAAATCATCTGTGTGCGAGTTTTTGCGGGCACTGAAGTTTCGACTCCTTTGGGTAAGGCTGGTGATTGCTGGATTGTATGCTAACTGTACAGAACACTTTGTTTTGTTTTGTTTTTAAGGAACTGCAGTATTCAAAAGTGTCAAAGTCATAAAAGACTTAGGAAGGCGGAGGGATTGTTTCAGAAAAGGAGATGAAGATCAGCGCATACACGAGACTGTGTCCTGCCCTGGAGAGAAGGGCACGTTCTTGGATACACTGTATCCTCTCCTGGAGAGAAGGGAACTTCTTGGATACACTGTGTCCTCTCCTGGAGAGAAGGGAACTTCTTGGATACACTGTGTCCTCTCCTGGAGAGAAGGGCACGTTCTTGGATCAGCTGATGAGATTGGAACTCAGAAGGCAGACCAGGAAGAAATACGCCAGCATCCAATGAACTGAAGTTGATAACTGTGCTGTGGTTACGTCCATGAAGCCCTTCTACTGAAGTGTTTACGGGTAACGGGCCACCGTGTAGGCACCTTACTACCAAGTTGTTCAGGAAAAAATTAAGAGACGGTAAGAAAGCAAATGGGACAAAATGGGTAACGACTTTGTGGGTTTTGGGGCGCCTGGGTGGCTCGGTCGGTTGAGCGTCCAACTTTGGCTCGGGTGATGATCTCGCAGTTTGTGAGTTCGAGCCCCACGTCGGGCTCTGCGCTGACAGCTCGGAGTCTGAAGCCTGCTTCCGATTCTGTGTCTCCCTCTCTCTCTGCTCCTCCCCTGCTCGCACTGTCTCTCTGTCTCTCAAAAATAAACATTAAAAAAAATTAAAAACTGGGCGCCTGGGTGGCGCAGTCGGTTGAGCGGCCGACTTCAGCCAGGTCACGATCTCACGGTCCGTGAGTTCGAGCCCCGCGTCGGGCTCTGGGCTGATGGCTCAGAGCCTGGAGCCTGTTTCCGATTCTGTGTCTCCCTCTTTCTCTGTCCCTCCCCCGTTCATGCTCTGTCTCTCTCTGTCCCAAAAATAAATTAAAAAAAAAAAAAAAAAATTAAAAAAAAAAAATTAAAAAAAAAAAAAAAAAATTAAAAACTTAAAAAAAAATAAGCGGCCGACTTGAACAGGTATCTCCGAAGAAGTCGTACAAATGGCCAACGTGCACATGAAAAGATGCTCGCTTTCACCAGTCATTAAGGAAATGCCGATCAAAACCACAATGAGGGGCACCTCGGGGGCTCAGTCGGTTAGGGTGTCCAACTCTTGATTTCAGCTCCGGCCATGATCTCACAGTTCATGAGATCAAGCCCCATGTCGGACTCTGCACTGAGAGCTCAGAGCCTGCTTGGGATTCTCTCTCTCTGTCTGTCTGCCCCTCTGTCTCTCTGCCTCTCTCTCTCTCTCTCCAAATAAATAAGTAAACTTACAAAAAACCAGAATGAGAAACCAGTTCATATCCACTGAGATGACCAGAATTAAAAAAAAAAAAAATCTAATTAAAAAAAAAAAGAAAGAACAGAACAAGTTTGGTGAGGATGTGGGGGAAACAAGACCCTCATACGTTGCTGGTGGGAAGGGGAAATGGCTCAGCCTCTGTGGAAAACAGTATTCCAAAGGTCAAACTTAGAATTACCCTACGACCAGCAGTCCTCTTTGTAGGTATAAACTCGGCAGGATCGAAAACAGGGACTCAAGCGAACGAATGTCCGTAGAAACGCTATTCCTTATTTGCAACATGCGGAAACAACCCCAACGCCCATCAGCTTACAAACGGGCGAACCGAATTCGGTGTGTGAGCGCAACAAAGCAAAGGGTTGAGGTCCTGATCTCAGCTACCGTGCCCACCCTCGAAAACACCGTGCTAAGGGAAAGAAGCCAGACGCAGGAGGTCACACGCTGTAGGATTCCATTTATACGAAATATCCTGAGTAGGTAAGTCCCCAGAAGCAGAAAGCAGACCTGTCCTTGCCAGCGGCCGGGAGGGACAGGAAATGCTTCGTGGGTTCGAAGTCTCCTCTGGGGGGTGAAACATTTTGGAGCCAGACAGAGGTGACACCGAAAGCACCAAGTGCCACTGAAGTGTGTGCCTCGAAATGCTTAAGACGTTACGTGAATTTCGCTTCAACTTTTTAAGAGAAGTCCAAGCAGGGGCGCCTGGGTGTCTCAGGCAGTTGAGCATCGGGCTCTTGATTTCAGCTCAGCTCGTGATCCCAGGGCCGTGGGCTCAAGCCCTGATCCAGGGTCTGTGCTGAGGGTGTGGTGTGGAGCCTGCTTGGAATTCTGTCTCTCTCTGTGACCCTCTCCCCCACTCATGCACTCTCTCTCTCTCAAAAATAAAATTAAAAATAAAAATAAATAAAAAATTAAAGCAAACCAAGAAAGAGCCAGTCTGGAGACATGACGAGAATGTGAGCTTTGCATCCTGAGAGGCCAGGGTTCAAATTCCAATTTCGCTTCTTCCGAGCCTTGTGTCTAAGGCAAATCCTCGGCCTCTCTGGGCGCTGTGTGTCTAAGGCAAGTCCTCGATCTCTCTGGGCGCTGTGTGTCTAAGGCAAGTCCTCGATCTGTCTGGGCGCTGTGTGTCTAAGGCAAGTCCTCGACCTCTCTGGGCGCTGTGTGTCTAAGGCAAGTCCTCGACCTCTCTGGGCGCTGTGTGTCTAAGGCAAGTCCTCGACCTCTCTGGGCGCTGTGTGTCTAAGGCAAATCCTCGGCCTCTCTGGGCGCTGTGTGTCTAAGGCAAGTCCTCGATCTCTCTGGGCGCTGTGTGTCTAAGGCAAGTCCTCGATCTGTCTGGGCGCTGTGTGTCTAAGGCAAGTCCTCTACCTCTCTGGGTGCTGTGTGTCTAAGGCAAGTCCTCGACCTCTCTGGGCGCTGTGTGTCTAAGGCAAGTCCTCGACCTCTCTGGGCGACAGAAGGTCAATTGAGCCCAACAACCGAGACAAGTGCAGCCTTCCCCTCGGGGCCAGGGAGGGGAGGCTGGCCTCTATTATTGCTGTCAGGGTGAGGCTCACCCTCCTGCCCCAGGGGGTGGTCCTGGGGAAACAAGGAGGGCTGGGAAGCAGGTGCTCCAGCAAGAGCTCCCACAGCCCCATGGCTAAGGGCCTGTCTGAGCCCCGGCCATCTGTTCTTAGGCCTGACTCAGGTCTCTGTGCCTCAGTTTCCTTACCTGTAAAATGGGGTAATAACAGAACACAGCTCCTAACCTGCTATGATTGCCGTGCTGTAAACAAGGTGACGTGTGAAAAATGCCCAGAACTTTGCCTACTGAGGAAGCGCTGTGGGGTTTCCCTGGCACACGTACGGGGGACTTTGGTCCCGGCCCCGCCCTCAGAGACCAGTGGCACCCTCGGGTATGAGTGTGAGAGTACAAATGGAGGTGCACACACTCGTGCAAGGCACACAAGACCTTTGCCCCTTGTGAGCGCGAGACGGGGCTGCTCACGGTCGCCCCGCTCCAGAGTCCAGCCCTCACTAGGCAAGGCCGGGACGCCACCCCTCCAAGGACACGGGATTTGTCCCCGGGGGTTCTGTGCCCGGAGGCCAGCAGGGCGACACAGTCACAGATGTTCGGGTAAGGCCCGGGTTCCAGCACCGTGAGGTACCACCGGGACGCGGCCCAGCCACAGTGGTAGAGACACAGAAGGGACACTGGGCGGGGGCCCGTGCTTCACGGGGACAGCGCTTCCGTTTGGGAAGGTGGAGAAGTCCTGGGGACGGGTGGCCGTGGCGGTTTCGCTGGTGAATGAGCCCCATGCCCCTGAGCCGAACACCTAAAAGTGGTTCAGGTGGGAGCACCTGCGTGGCATCCGACTTCGGCTCAGGTCAGGATCTCACGGCTCATGGGTTCGAGCCCCACATGGGGCTCTGTGCTGACAGCTCAGAGCCTGCTTGGGATTCTCTCTGTCTCTCTCTCTCTGACCCTCCCCCACTTGAGCTCTCTCCATCTCCCTCTCTCTGTGTCTCAAAAACAAATAAACTTTAACGTTTATTTATTTTTGAGACAGAGGGAGACAGAGCATGAACGGGGGAGAGTCAGAGAGAGGGAGACACAGAATCCGAAACAGGCTCCAGGCTCTGAGCTGTCAGCACAGAGCCCGACACGGGGCTCGAACTCACAGACCGTGAGATCATGACCTGAGCCGAGGTTGGACGCTCAACCAACTGAGCCATCCAGGCACCCCAAAACAAATAAACTTTAAAAATGATTAAAATGGTAAGTTTTATTTTGTGTATGTTTCGCCGCAATTAAAAAGAGTAAATGCGGTATCACACTATCCGAAAAAGCGGTGACATTCTAGACTCCAGGTTTCAGGGAACTGGTCAGATAAGTGATGGAGCCCCCGACAGTGCTTCCCGTCCTGTTGGTCTGCGTTGATCTGAAGTGTGTCCGGGATATGGCAGTGAAGTGTCCATCAGAGAGTACAAAAAGTATGTGCAGTATGACCCCACTGGGGTAAAAATTATAAAAGTGAATACAAAAAAGCCTTAGGAGTTGGCCGGTCACAATCCCCTCGGCTGTTTGTCCCCATAAACTCTGACGAATGCAGTTTATTTGGGATTATCTTCAGCACAGGCCCTTCCAGAGGGGTTCCCGTTGGAGTGTGAATTTACTGGCTGTCCCAGCTCAGAGTCTCTCCTGCGCCCAGTGAGGCGTCGGCCATCGGGACCGTAGTCATCTGCAGGCTCGACCGGGGCCGGAGGGATCACTTCCAAGGGGGCTCGCTCACAGGGCTGGCAGGCTGGATCTGGTGCTTGGCTGCTCTCCCGGCAGCGTCTGAGCGTCCTCGGGCTGTGGTGTGTGTCCTCGAGTGTCACAGCGTAGTGGCCAGTGTCCTCCAGTGCCTCGCAAGACCTCTCCTCTGGGCCACCCGGGCCAGCCCGGCTCGCTGTGGGAGGGGACCGCAGAGGGCATGCATGACCACAGGAGGGACGCTCCCCGGAGACCCGCTTGCAGGCTGGTGAGCACGCCTTCGCCTGGAGGCTGTCATCCGACTGGTAAGAAGGTTCACGCGTGTCTTTCCCCCAGGACCCACCGGCCAGGGGAACCCACGTGCCCCCCCGCCCCAGCTGCCAGAGACGCCCAGGGCGGGCAGGGTGGGGGACTGTGAGTGAGGAAGACGGGCAAGGGAAGCGGCCTGCGCGGGAGCAAGCCCCTGCCACAGCCGGCCAACCGGCGCAGTGCCGCCTGAGAGGGTGGCACTCTCCCCCCGGGGAAAAGGGGCGTCACTGGACCCTTCATGATCGGAGGGCTTGACAAGTGCCTGGTGTGGATTCCCCTCTGGGTCTAGCAGGTGGCAGATGCCAGCAGCTGTCCTGAGCCGAAGCCCCCAGCTAGTAGGAGGCGTGGGGACAGAGAGCCGCTGAGCACGGGAGCCCAAGCCCAGGGAGCCTCGCTGAGCTCCACGCGGTTCAAAAAGCCCCAGGAGCGTGCGCCGCCCGCGGACCCGGTTTCCATAGCGACACCCTGTGGCCGCACGAGGTAACTGCGGGCACGAACGGCGCCGGCCGCGCTGGGCCCTCTAGACTCCGGGTCGCTCGGTCACTCACTCGGGGGCTCTTGCTAATGAGGCGGTAGCAAGCAGGGCCTGATGGGAAACCCCGCGTCATGACCTTGTGGACACGGAACCGACCACCTGCAGGGCGCGTGCACACGGGGACCACCGTGGAAGGGCGCACCCCAAGGGGTTCATGGCACTCGTCCCAGCTCACAGAATTACAGATGATTTTTTTCCCTTCTCCTTTCCTTTTCTTTTCTTTTCTTTTTTTTCTTTTTTTTTTTTTTTTTACTTTCTTTCCTTACAGCCGATAATGACATTTGCAAATAGCACCTACCATGCGCTGGGCGCTGCAACCCCCACGGATTGGGTATGATGATTATGCGGACTTTTCAGGTGAGGACACGGGCACGAAGACTGAGTGAGGGCCCCGTCTGGCTCTAAATGTGCTCCTATCCCTGGAAATCTACCTTCTTGTCTTCTATGTACCAATCTTTCTGTAATAGCATTTAAAAAAGGACAAGTAGAGGCATGCAGAGTTTTTAGAATCACACACAAAATAACGCAATGGGTATACGTTAACTAACTTGGATTGAAATTTAAAAGTAAACTAAAAAACATAATGTGGGGCGCCTGGGTGGCTCAGTGGGCTGAGCGTCTGACTTCAGCACATTTATGATCTCGCGGTTTGTGGGTTCGTGGGTTCGTGGGTTCGAGCCCCGTGTCGGGCCCTGTGCTCACAGCCGGGAGCCCGGAGCCCGCTTCGGATTCTGTGTCTCCCTCTCTCTCTGCCCCTCCCCCGCTCAACTCTCTCTCTCTCAAAAATAAACATTAATTTTTTTTAAAAAAACAAAACAATGCAATGGAACAAAAAGCGTGCTTGACTATGTGCTGCACTTGCCTATGGGTCACCTATGGGACACCTCCTATGGGTCACCTCCTCCAGGAAGCCTGCGGGCTTGGTTCAGTGCTTATTTTTTGTCATACTTACGGCTCATTTTGGGGATTTTCTGTTTCCCCCACCGGTCAGCAAACCCTTCAAGGGAGAGGCGATGTGTGAGCCCTTTCTGCCTCCCCCGGGGTCTGGCCCGGGAGACTTGACCAGAGCAGGAAGGCAGACGGGCGTTCTGAATGAGTGAATGAACCTTGCTTCTCAGGCTGGCAGCCGCACAACCTGGGAGTAATGGTAGGTCTCCACTTCCACAAAGGTGTTTTTGTCGCTCTAGCCTTGACCAGAAAAATAGCTAGAACTCTGTCGCTTTTTGGTTTTTTTTGTTTTGTTTTGTTTTGTTTTTTAATTTTTTTTTTAACGTTTATTATTTTTGAGACAGAGAGAGACAGAGCATGAACGGGGGAGGGTCAGAGAGAGAGGGGGACACAGAATCTGAAACAGGCTCCAGGCTCTGAGCTGTCAGCACAGAGCCCGATGCGGGGCTCGAACCCACGGACAGCGAGATCATGACCTGAGCCAAAGTCGGACGCTTAACCGACCGAGCCACCCAGGCGCCCCACTCTGTCGCTTTTTGAAAGCAGGACCCCACACACTTTCTCAGGGACCGTGCAGAGGGAGTCTTGTTTGTGCAAGGATGTCTCCCCACTATACTGCGCTCAGGCTCTCTCTGCACACAGGGGCGTCTCTCTGTGGGTGGGGGAGGGGGGAGGGGGCGACAGCTAAAGGTCATAGGGCATGTTCTAAAGTTGACCGTGGTGATGGGTGCACATCTCTGAATAGACCAGAAAGAAAACCACCTGAACTGTACATTTTGTATATTTATTTTTGAATTCTGCATTTTATTTACTTTTTATATTTTTTAACATTTATTCATTTCTGAGAGACAGAGAGAGAGAGAGGGAGCATGAATGGGGGAGGGACAGAGAGAGAGGGAGACACAGAATCGGAAGCGGGCTCCAGGCTCTGAGCTGTACCACCAGTGTCACAGAGCGTGGCACTCGGGCCGAGCTCAGTCACGTTCCGATAGGGAGAGGGAGGCATTGCTGTGTGGTTTCAGGCGGGTCAGTGCTGTTCTCTGAACCCTCTCCGTGGAATAAAGCCATGTGCCTGGGGGCGCCTGGGTGGCTCGGTCAGTTAAGCCTCCGACATCAGCTCAGGTCATGATCTCCCAGTCTGTGAGTTCGAGCCCCGCGTCGGGCTCTGGGCTGACAGCTCGGAGCTTGGAGCCTGCTTCCCACTCTGTGTCTCCTTCTCTCTCTGCCCCTTCCCTGCTCATGCTCTGTCTCTCTCTCAAAAATAAAAGTAAACATAAAAAAAAATTAAAAAAAAAAAAGCCGTGTGCCGGGCTCAGCTCTTTGCTTCTGAAGATGAGTCAGCCTTTAAGGGGCGCTGGAGCTGGGGTGAACAGAGACCACCAGGTGTCGCCAGACACCAAGACGAGCCCCTCCTTCGCCCACAGCAGTTCCCCGGGAGTCTGGACATCAACTCGCCACTGAGACAGGCTCCGGGAACACCGGAGTCAGCGCGTGCCTCCCGGGTCGACCCCGAAGTGGGGGGTCTCCACGGCTCCAGGGACTCCGCCAGCCAGGCAAGGACCAAAGGACTGGACCCCAGGTTATCTCTGGGCCTCAGTCTTCCCATCTGCCCGTTGGGCATAGACTTGCCATCCAGGTTCTTCTGGTTCAGACCCCTTCTCCGTGGCGGCATTGGGGCGGGATGAAGGAGCACTGGAAAGGAGAAGGGGGTCTGCCTTTGTTCCCTCTGCTTCCCGGGGGGCGTTCCTGGTGCGCTCACATTCAACGAGAAGTCGTCTCTGACAGGGCACAGCTTTGCCATTATGCCCGTGGTGGAAGCCATCACAGCCCGAGGAATCCCTCTCGGGGAGCCAGGGAGGTCCTGGGGGAGGGGAAATGTGTTCTTCTAAAGAAGCGAATGTCAAAACCATTCTGAGCTCAGAGTTCAACCAAAACAGGCCATCGGCCAGACCTGCCAACAGGCCAGAGTCTGCAGACCGACCCCTGGTTGAGAGGAAACCCCACGACGGCCCCCTCGGGGTCCCTGGCATCTGTTCACAGAAGAGCCTCAGAGACAGTCAGCCACCTGCCCGAGGCCTTCACTGTCTCCATTCAGATAAACCACACACACGTATGTCAGCAACTGGGGTGCGCGAGGTCAGGGGAGATCGGTTCGGGCTCTGGGAGACGGGGCCAGGGCCAGGGGCGAAACGCCAGGGGCTGCAGGGCGACACATCCCAAGAGCCCGAACCTTCGGTGAGAATGAAGTCCACTGCACGTGAGGATCCATCATGCCTCTTGCGAGGACCCCCACCCTCGTCCTGATCCCTCCCAGCCCCAGGAGAGAAGGGGGCCCCCTTCCAGTGGCACATTCGGACCCCGGGCCAAGGAAAGACGTGGGAACACAGCCCCCGGTCCTTGTCAAACACGGAGGGCAAGCGGGCGCCCGGGCAGGATGAGACAGGTGAGTTAGCAGGCTTTCGCACACACCTCAGCTTTATGGAAATGGAACCCACGTGCCGCACGGTTTCACCCGCTGGAGTTTTCTCATCGGTGCTTTTGACTACATTCAGTTCTGCAACTCACCACAATGAACTGCGAAACACAGTATCGCTGCGGGGCCCCGGGTGGCTCGGTGGGTCGAGTGGCTGACTCTTGAGTTTGGCTCAGGTCATGATCTCACGGTTTGCGGGTTCAAGCCCCGCGTCCGGCTGCTCGCTGAGAGCGGAGTCCGCTTGGGATTCTCTCTCTGCCCCTCCCCTGCTCCTGCTGTCTTTCTCTAAACTAAAATAATATATATATTTAAATTTTTTTTTAAATTTTTTTTAATGTTTATTTATTTTTGAGAGAGAGAGAGAGACACGGACAGAGCGCAAGTGGGAAGGGGCATAGAAAGAGGGAGACACAGAATCCAAAGCAGACTCCAGGCTCTGAGCTGTCAGCACAGAGCCCGATGTGGGGCTTGAACCCACAAACTGTGAGATTATGACCTGAGCTGAAGTCAGACGCTCAACCAACTGAGCCACTCAGGCGCCCCTATTTAAAAATTTTTAATTAAGAATATGTCATCACTGCAAAAGCAAAAATAACCGCCCCCCCCCCGGCAGCCCTCCCTTCCATCCCCCCACCCACCCCACCCCACCCCCGGCAGCCACCCCGTCTGCTTCCCACCTCTACAGAGTGGCCCGTTCTGGACGATTCATATAGATGGAGTCAGACAGGAAGGGGCCCCTGGTGCCTGGCTTCTCCCGCCAAGCACGGTGTTTCCGAGGCTCGTGCGTGCCGATGCGTGGACCGGGACCTCGTTCTTCTGACGGCGGGACCGTCCGGATGGTGCACCGTCCGGACGGACCACAATTTGTGTATCTGCCCACCTGTTGACGGACCTTTGGGTTGTTTCCTGCTTTGGTCCATTACGAGTGATGCTGTTATGAACACTTATGCCCAAGTCGCTGGGTGAACCTATGTTTTCAGTGACTTTGGCCTGTGCCGGGACGTAGACCCCCATGCTCAGCGGCTGGGGCCCCCCCCCCCCCCCGGTGTCTTCCAGCGCGTCTGCGCCCTCTGTGTCCCTTGTCTCCCGTCGTTGGGATTCCAGCCGTCCCGGTGGGCGGGAAGTGGGACCTCAGCGTGGATGTATGCGCTTCCCTGACGGCTCATGATGCTGAACATCTTTTCAAGTAGTTGTGCCTTCCTCAGAGAAACGTCTGTTCAAATCCTCACCCATTTTAAAATGGGGTTGCCTTTTTACTGTTACGTCCGACGGGTCCTTTGTACATTCTGGACAGAAATCCCTACTCAGGCGCATGACTTGCAAACATCTTCTCCCGTGGCCAGATCCTTCCACTTTCTGGGTGTCTGCTTTATGCTTTAAGGATCCAGGATCAGGTAATACAACTTGAAAACCATTTCCGCTTACTAGATCGTTCCTGTAACCATGATGTGGACCCTCTTGTTTTCCCTCACAAATATTTTCTCTGTTAAATAATATTTTGTTTGTTATTTATTTTTTTTAATGTTTATGTTGCAGGGGCAGGGAGGAGGGGAGAGAAAGAAAGAGCACGAACAGAGGAGGGCAGAGAGAGGGAGAGTCCCAAGCAGGCTCCGTGATGTCAGCACAGAGCCTGATGCAGGGCTCAGTCCCACGAACCGTGAGATCATGACCTGAGCCGAAGTTGGACACTTAACCAACCGAGCCACCCAGGTGCCCCTTTTGTTTGATATTTATGGAGATACACTGGCGTTCTTTTGGTTAGTGTTTTCTGTTTACTTTCAACCTTTTATATCCTTGTTTTAGGGCTTTCTTTCTTCTTTCTTTCTTTCTTTCTTTCTTTCTTTCTTTCTTTCTTTCTTTCTTTCTAGAGAGCCAGCAAGAGCAGGGGGAGGGGCAGAAGGAGAGGGTTCCAAGCAGGTTCCATGCCCAGTGTAGAGCCCAACACGGGGCTCAAAGCCACAGCCCGGGGATCATGACCTGAGCAGAAATCAAGAGTTGGACGCGTAACTGGACTGAGCCACCAGGCGCCCCTGAATCTGAACTCTTTTTAAACCCAGTCTGACAGCTGATGTGGCCCAGTTGGTGGCCTCACAATGACGGTGACTCAGGCTAATCAGCGGTGCCCACACTCCGCCAGGAGCTGGCCAGGGGAGGGAAAAGAAACTGCTGTTTATCCGAGTGTGTCCCACAGGTGGCCTTGCTCAAGGCTCACACTGTGTCTCCTGTTTCACGGAGAGAGATCAGGGTTCTGCCCAGCGAAGTCACTCAAAGTCACCCAGCTAGTAAGTGGCAGAGTCGGGGCTGTCCCTGGGCTCCAGACCCCGTCCCCACCATCGGCAGGGGCAGCCGGAGCCCTCCCAGAGTGGGCAGAAATCCAGCTGTCCCAGAGTGACAGAGAAGGAAACAGGTTTCCAGGCAAAGGGAACAGTCACAACCTGATGCCAAGGTGCATCAAGGTCAAAGGGTGGGGTCCCTTCCCACGTAACCGAGCCACCCACAGGTGTGGAAAAACCTGTGCCCACCCGACCCCACCCCCCCTGCATTTCTCCTGCCCATGACATGCACGGTAGGGTCAGGCTGAGAGCTTCCAGAGAAATCTGGGAAACATGATTCGTTCCTGTCCCACTGATGTGCAGGGGGGAGGTTTAGCAGCCACTCAGTGGGAAGGGGGTCCTGAGCTTTTGCCAATCACGTGCTATGAGTACGCCCACCATGCCAAACTATCAACGTCACTAAGCACACACACTGGGAAGATGCACAAACAATCCACTCTCACAAGCCGGGACAGCCAACTCCGGCCCACCACCCTGCTTCCCTGCCGGAGAAGTCTGCCAAAGGGGGGGTGGGGAACGCTGCTGGAGGCTGTGCCCTCCCATGGGGCAGAGATAGTTCATGCCTTCCTCCCCGACCCCTCCTCCCCTCTCCTCCTCCCTCTCCCCCTCCCCTCCCCCTCCTCCCCTCCCCCTCCTCCCCTCCCCCTCCTCCCTCCCCCTTCTCCCCTCCCCCCTCCTTCCCTCCCCCCTCCTCCCCTCCTTCACTCCTCCCCTCCTCCCCTACCCCTCCTCCCCTACACTTCCTCCCCTCGTCCCCTCCCACTACTCCCCTCCCCCTCCTCCCCTCCCCCTCCCCTCCCCTCCCCCCTTCCCTCCCCCTCCCCCTCCCCTTCCTCCCCTCACCTCCTCCCCCCTCCTCTCCTCCCCCTCCTCCCCTCCCCTCCCCTCCCCCTCCCCCTCCCCCCTCCCCTTCCTCCCCTCACCTCCTCCCCCCTCCTCTCCTCCCCCTCCTCTCCTCCCCCTCCTCCCCTCCCCCTCCTCTCCTCCTCCCCTCCCCCTCCTCCCCTACACTTCCTCCCCTTGTCCCTTCCCACTCCTCCCCTACCCCTCCTCTCCCCTCCCCCTCCTCCCCCCTCCTCTCCTCCCCCTCCTCCCCTCCCCCTCCCCTCCCCTCCTCCCCCCTCCTCTCCTCCTCCTCCTCCCCCCCTCCCCCTCCCCTTCCTCCCCTCACCTCCTCCCCCCTCCTCCCCTCCCCCTCCTCCCCTCACCTCCTCCCCTCCCCCTCCTCCCCTCCCCCTCCTCCTCCCCCCTCCCCTCCCCTCTCCTCCCCTCCTCCCGTCCCCCTCCTCCCCCTCCCCTCCCCTCTCCTCACCTCCTACCCTCCTCCCTCCCCCCTTCCTGTCCTCCCCTCTGCTCCTCCCCTCCCCCTCCTCCCCTCCTCCCTCCTCCCCCCTCCCCCTCCTCCCCCCTCCCCCCTCCCCCCCCTCCCCCCTCCCCCTCCTCCCCTCCTCCTCCCCTCTCCCCTGTCCCCTCCTCCCCTCTCCCCTCCTCGCCTCCCCCCTCCTCCCCTCCCCTCCCCCCTCCTCCCCTCCCCCTCCCCCTCCTTCCCTCCCCTCCCCCTCCCCCTTCTCCCCTCCCCCTCCTCCCCTCCCCTCCCACTCCTCCCCTCCTCCTCCTCCTTCTCTTCCCCTCCTTCTTCCCCCTCCTCCTCTCTCCTCCCCTCCCTCTTCTCCTCACCCTCCTCCTCCTCCCATCTTTCCCCTCCTCTCCTCCCCTCCTCTCCCTCCCCCTCCCCTTCCCCTTCCCCTCTCCCTCCTCTTCCTCCTACCCCTCTTCCCCTCCTCCCCTTCCCCCTCCTCCTTCTCCCCTCTTCCTTCTCCCCTGCTCCTCCCCCTCCCCCTCTCTCCTCCCCTCCCTCTCTCTCCTCCCCTCCCTCTTCCCCTCCCCCCTCCTCCTCCCATCTTTCCTTTCCCCTTCTCCCCCTCCTCCCCCTCCTCCCCCTCCCCTCCTCCTCTCCTCCTCCTTCTCCTCCCCTCCCGCCCTCTCCTTCTTTCCCTCCCCCTTCTCCCTTCCCCCTCCTCCCCTCCTCCTCCCCTCCCCCTCCTCCTCCTCCTGTCTTTCCCCTCCCCTTCTCCCCCTCCTCTCCCTCCCCCTCCTTCCCTCCTCCTCCTCCTTCTCCTCCCCTCCTCTCCCCCTCTTCCCCTCCCCATTCTCCCTTCCCCTTCTTCCCTTCCTCCTCCTCACCTCCCCCTCCTCCTCCTCTCTCCTCCCCTCCCTCTCCCCTCCCTCTCCCCCTCCTCCCCTTCTCCCACCTCTGCCCCTCCCCCTCCTCATTTCCTTTGCCCTACTCCTCCCTCCTTCTCCCCCTCTTCCCTCCTCCCTTCCCCTCTCCTCCTCTTCCCCTCCTCTTTCCCCTCTCCCTCCCTCCCCTTCCCCCCTTTCCCCTCCCCTCCTCCTCCTCCCCTCTCCCTCCTCCCCTTCCTCCTCCCCCACATCCCCCCCTCCCCCTCCCCATTCCCCTCCTTCCCCTCCTCCCCTTCCCTGTGCAATGAGATCCTTCAGGTAGGGGTCTATAGATGCATCTGTCAGAGTTGGAGAAACTGAGGCTTAAAGAGAGCTTGCCCAGCCAGTGCAACCAACGCACCCGTGAGTGTCTGTGTGCACCTGTGATGCACACACAGCCCCAGGTGCTCCTGTCCATGCCTATGCACACTCATCTGGGCCTAGGTGTGTATGAACACACCCATGTTTTGGGGTTGATCTCGAGGTTAAAGCAGAACACAGACCTGTAAGTGGTGAGTTTTTAAATGTGATGCTTTAAAAACATACCCACGTGGGGCGCCTGGGTGGCTCAGTCGGTTGAGCGTCCGACTTCGGCTCAGGTCATGATCTCACAGTCTGTGAGTTCGAGCCCCGCATCGGGCTCTGTGCTGATGGCTCAGAGCCTGGAGCCTGCTTCCGATTCTGTGTCTCCCTCTCTCTCTGCCCCTTCCCTGCTCATTCTCTGTCTCTCTGTCTCAAAAATAAATAAAAACATTAAGAAAAAAAATTAAAAAAAAAAACATACCCATGTGTTCATTATGTCCACCATTATGTCCTACGCTGTTCATTATGAACAGCTTTTCTCTGCCTCAGCGCTTCTGGACCCCTTCCCGCCTCTGTCCCCACGGACATGGGGGTCCCACATAGGGCCCAAGACAAACCTAGAAACCAGCACGGGGGCGGTGCTGGCTGAAGCGTGGTGCCTGGGTTCCGACTGGACCCTCGGGTGGGGGAGTCACGGTCAAGGAGGGCAGCGAGCGGGAGGAAGCCAGCGGGCCCGGGGCAGGCTGTCGGCAGCAGGTGGGCGAGGTCATGGCAGAGCGTCCGTGGTTCGGGAGGAGGACGCTCAAGGCCGGCGGAAGCACCTTCCGGCCCTGCCCGCTGCGCCCTTGGCCCCACGGCACAGAGGCTTGTTGGAGGCAGTGGACAGACACATGTCTAAAATAACCCAAGGGACCAGGGCCCGCCAGCTACCGGCTGACTCCTTCACTCGCAGCGGATGGCGTTTTCTTGGTTCCAAATCCGTTTGTGCCTGTCGGTGCGCGGAGCCCCAGAGGGAGGCTTGATCCTAGCTGGCCAGGGAGAGACTGACTTCCCAGAAAGGGAACTGGGGACGGCTGTGCCTCTCAGTGTCCCCAGACGGAGCTCCGCTCGCCTTGTCCCCACGGCTCCCTCCCCCTCCCTGCCCAGCTGACTCCATCCACCGCTGGTCAGAGTTCTCCCGGAGGATGGTTTGCATCGAGGGTCACCGTGTAAATGTGCATCTGTAGTGCAAGCACGAGTCCTGCGTGTGCCTGTCCACGTGGTGCACACTCGTGCGTGGCTGGATGTGCACGAACACACCCGTGCCTCGACCTTGCAGCCTATTTTACCGCCTACAATGCCTGTGAAAATGACCGTCCCTTCCAAGTGAAAAGTCCCTTAGAAGTCATTTCTTTCAATCCTACCAGTGCCTCTCAGAGGCTTGTTCCTGTATGTGGGTGGGGACAATTCTTTTTTTTTTTTTTAATGTTTTTATTTATTTGTGAGACAGGCAGAGACAGAGCATGAACGGGGGAGGGTCAGAGAGAGGGAGACACAAGATCTGAAACAGGCTCCAGGCTCTGAGCTGTCAGCCCAGAGCCCGACGCGGGGCTCGAACTCACGGACCGCGAGATCATGACCTGAGCCGAAGTCGGCCGCTCAACCGACTGAGCCACCCAGGCGCCCAGGACAGCTTCTTTTTTTTTTTTTTTTTAATTTTTTTTTTTTTTTACGTTTATTTATTTTTGAGACAGAGAGAGACAGAGCATGAACAGGGGAGGGTCAGAGAGAGGGAGACACAGGATCTGAAACAGGCTCCAGGCTCTGAGCTGTCAGCCCAGAGCCCGACGCAGGGCTCAAACTCACGGACCGCAAGATCATGACCTGAGCCGAAGTCGGCCGCTCAACCGACTGAGCCACCCAGGCGCCCCAGGACAACTTCTTTTTTTTTTTTTTTTTTTAATTTTTTTTTTTTTAATTTTTTTTTTTTTTACGTTTATTTATTTTTGAGACAGAGAGAGACAGAGCATGAGCAGGGGAGGGTCAGAGAGAGAGGAAGACACAGAATCTGAAACGGGCTCCAGGCTCTGTCAGCCCAGAGCCCGACGCGGGGCTCGAACTCACGGACCGCGAGACCGTGACCTGAGCCGAAGTCGGCCGCTTAACCGACTGAGCCACCCAGGCGCCCCGGGGACAATTCTTGACGTAACCAAGTGTAGTGTCCCTGCTCCCGAAACTCCAGCAGGCACAAAACGTCGGTGGCATCCCCTGCTGTCGTGGCCACCTGACTCCGGCCGCTAGGGGCAGTGGACCCGTGGACCTCCAGGTGAGAACACCACACACTCTGTCAGCGGCTCAGTTTTCTCCACAGAATCTCTGGAGAGGTTCAGGCCTCTGTTCTTAAAGGCCCAGGGATTGCTGGCCGGCTATGTCCCGAAGCCTCTTGCCTGGTCTCGGTCAGCACCATCTGGGGGCAGGCCCCACCTCACTAGTCCTACCTCCTCCCTGGGGGGACACTCGGGTGCTGACCCCACTTGCCTGGGCCGTGCTGCCAGGGGCCAGCCTGGAGGCAGCAACTGCTGTGTGCCGGGCCTCACAAAGATGCAGGCCCGGCTGGTAGGCTGGTGGGGTCCTTGAAGACTCAGGGGGCTCGCCCGCAAAGAGAAGCAGCCCGTCGGACCAGCCAGAAAGCTGCAGAAACAAAGTGCATGGTGTCCTGAGCGTGGCCACGTGGCAACTCTCAGGCTCGAGGCTTCTGGGTGCGGGTGGTGTTCCCGGATCCCGAAAGTGGTGCCTTCTCTCCTGCTGCCCCCCTGCCTACTACTCTCCCCCCCCCCCCGCCCCCACCTACCTCTCTCTCCTTCCTGCCTACTGCTTCTCCACTCTGGCAAGCGAGCCCTGCAGCCAGCGGCTGGTGGCTGGCACCCTGGGTGGCGTGAGGCGGTTGAGGGCACGAGTGGGTGGGGGACCCGGGGGGCTGCTGATGCACGCTGATGGTCCCCTGCACCCCGTTACCTTGGGTAGCTGCTGAGGAGCACGGGAGCTGGTTACGGAGCGGACTGTGTGTGGCTTTGTAGAAGCTGCCGGAGGCTTCCCAGCGTGGTGGTGCCGACATCCACGGCCCAGCACACTGCCCGGTGGTCCAGTGCTCTGTGGCCTCCAGGTGCTTTTGACAGATGCGATCCAGAGGGCCGGGTGTCACTGTCCAAATTGTCCCACCCCTCACCTGGGGCAGAGCTGTCTCGCCAGATGAAGGTCCTTGACCCTGCAGTAATTAGCATTTGTGATCAAAGTACCTGAGAGGTTTTAAGCGACTTCATTGAGACGAAGACTTTGTCCAGAAGTCAGGTCTATGCACAAACAGCCCTCCTTCTGGCAAACAGGCTAATGGTGCTTACCCAGATTCATAAAATCCAGTCTGACAATGACTAATTTTTTTTCACACCAAAAATTTCTACTCAGAGGGAATCGTCCAGTTGGGATCTTTCCCAAGCCTCTCCCTTTGCAGCGGCTTAAATTTTTTTTTCAACGTTTTTAATTTATTTTTGGGACAGAGAGAGACAGAGCATGAACGGGGAGGGGCAGAGAGAGAGGGAGACACAGAATCGGAAACAGGCTCCAGGCTCCGAGCCATCAGCCCAGAGCCTGACGCGGGGCTCGAACTCACGGACCGCAAGATCGTGACCTGGCTGAAGTCGGACGCTTAACCAACTACGCCACCCAGGCGCCCCTGCAGCGGCTTAGAAGGAAAACCGGACCTGCCGCCACCCGGTGTCTTAGGCTTTAACACGGTTGCACCTGCCACAGAGCTGCTTAGAGGAGAAAACCGGGCAAGAACAAAGTCATCAAAACAGAGACAGTGCGTGGGGACTGTCCACGGCCTCACCGTGCACGTGCACGTTCCTTCACAGCTTCTCAGTGATGGTTTCTGTGGGGCCTGGAGTGTGCCCCTCCCCTCCTTAACTGGAGCGCGAGCACACACACACACACACACACACACACACACACACACACTCAGCCGCCCTGGCCCGGAAAAACCACCGCAGGTGAGATGTTGAGGCAAAGGATCGGAAAATAAGGCTTGATTTACTTAAGTCTCATTGTGACCGCATTTCCCAGGCCTCCCCACGAATCCCTAACACGCAGGGAAGTGTCTCGCCCACTGGGGATCACTCACTGGGGTGTCACAGGTGGCAGGTGGGTGGGAGCCTCTACCCCAGGAGCTGGAAGGGGATGGGGGAGGGAGGGGGCGGGCCTGGTCTCTAGCTGGGGGGGGGGGGGGGATGAGGGGATGGGGGCAGGGGGCGAGGAGGGTGTGGGTCTCCACCCTTGGAGCACAGACTGGGGGGAAGGGTGCAGGTCTCTACCAGAGGTGGAAGGGGGGCTGTGGGTGGGGGAGGGGTGGAAGGCTCTACACCAGGAGCACGGTTGGGGGCAGGGGGCGCAGGTCTCTGCTCTGGGGCTGTCCAGGCTGCCCAGGGGTCCTGCGGCCCCAGTCCCCGCCCCCACCCCCCACTGCTTCCCTGGTTAGTCCGGCTGATCATGTGACACCCTCGGGTCACGGTCACAGTGGGGAGCCGCGTGAGTGACCGGATCACTACCCAGAGGTTCGGGGTTCCGGACCACCTGAGTGTCGCAGGTCCGAGTCCAGCCTGTTCCACGTGGGGCCTGGAGGGTTCGCCTTCCCCTCCTGCCCGAGTGGCCCTGGAAACTGTCTGTGAGGTCCCGGTCGGCCTGGGTTCCTGCCAGGAGCTCGGACTCTGGAGCCAGAGGGCAGGGGCTCCCCAGGGGTGGCGGTGGCTCTACAGGGCGGGCCTGGGAGTGGTCAGGCGTCCGGGCTGTGCCCACCCTACGTGGGACCGCTGACAGGGGTGCCGCATGGAGCAAATTTCAGAAGGGGATACCCAGTTACATTGAATCTCGGATAAGCAACTTTTTAAAAAATGTAACTACGTCCCATACAATATTTGGATACATTTATACTAAAAAATTATTCATTATCTGAAATAGAAACTGATGTGTCGGCCCTCACAGACCGGGAGCTTCTGACGGTGCTCCTGCCGCCTACCGGAAGTCTTCATTTGGGATTGGCAGCTGTGCCACAGACAGGGCAACAGTGGCTGCAAGAAACACGGGCCAAAGTCAGAGAAGGATCTAGAACACAGGCCTGGAAAGGGCTAACCTGCTCTCAGGTCAGCCGGAAACACACCCTCGAAGCCTGATTGGACCCCAGTCTCCCTGTCCCCCACCTCCAGCCTGCTTCTCCTCCAGCTCCAGCTGGTCTGGCCACCAGGCCCACAGCACACTCCCCAGGCCACACTGCCCTAGGCCCCAGGGACGGAGCAGGTGCCACGGAAGAAGCTAGACCAAGGCGGTAAATCAGGGGCACAGCCAGCTCTGCTTATTGTTCTCCGGGAAGCCAGGTGATGTCATTGTAGAGAGGCAGGAGCAGACACACCCCAGAAATGACTAACCTGCTATGGCCAGGCGTCCCTCAGTTGGACACGTGACCACTCCAGTCCCATGGCCACTGGAAGGACATCCACCCAACAAACCTTTCCTCATCTCCTTCGTCCATCCCACAGGCAAACTCCAGCTCACCCCCCTCACCTGCCTGCCTCTCTCCCTCCCCCTCCTCCACCCCTCAGCCCTGCATGGCCACCTCTGATGTACCTCAGGGTCTGTGTCCCCAGCCCCCACCGCAGGGCTCCACCGAGGCACTCACCTGACCTGCTGCACCGTCGTCACCTCAGCTCTACTTCCCATAAAAGCCACTCCCCTGCTGCAGACCCGTGGTTTGCATCAGAGGCCAAGTCCCAGCCCTCGGGGACAGAAAAGCAGGACAGACCAGGGTGCCTGAATAAAGCCTGCCTCTTCCAGTCACCCAGGAGAAACTGTTACTCATCCCAGGCGAGGGGGCCGGGAGGAAGGCTCTGGGGAAAGTGGAGGGCGGGGCCGCTCAGCCACCTGCCATCTGCTGGGGGTGGGGTGGGGGGGCCACAGTGGTCCGGCCTGCGGCCTGCGGTGGGGGCCAGACCTCCCAGTCAGTTACAGTCTGCTCCCTGGGTTCCTATCTCAGATGCTCAGCCTCATTCAGGAAATAAGAGATGTAGAGACAAGGTACCATTTCGCCCGTATCACTCAGATTTGCTCACGAAACAAGAAACAAAAGCTATGCTCGCTGGCTCACCAGCACAGGCACCAGCACAGGGTGTTAGTGGGGAGACTGTTGGTACAACCCCTGCGGACAGCAATTTGGCGACATCTATCAAAAAAATTAAATAAACCGGGGCACCTGGGTGGCTCAGTCAGGTGTCTGACTTCAGCTCAGGTCATGATCTCACGGTCCATGAGTTCGAGCCCCGTGTCGGGCTCTGTGCTGACAGCTCGGAGCCTGGAGCCTGCTTCGGATTCTGTGTCTCATTCTCTCTCTGCCCCTCCCCCACTCGCTCTCGCTCTCTCTCTCTCTCTTTCTCTCTCTCAAAAATAAATAAACATTAAAAATTTTTTTTAATTTGAAAAATTAAAGCAACTCAGTCCAATTCCACTTTCAGAAATTTACCCCCAGGGATCCGTGCCCAAAGACACACACCTTAAGCACCAGTGGACTCACTGACGTTTGGAACCTGAATGGGAGGCCAGTGAAATAAATGATGCTCCAGTCATGCAATTAAATACTATGTATCATTAAAAACAATAAGGCGGCAAGGCACGAAAATTAAAGGATCATAATTAACATTTGTTACGTGCAAAATCCAAGCAGAGAACAGTGAGTACAGCATACAAAGTTTCTGCTTTGAAACAAAGTGGCTGTTTGCTAGTATCGGGTGTCCCTGGAAGGATCAATAAGAAACAGACAAGTGCAGTCAACCCTGGGGTCCTAGGTGGGTGCTGAGAGACCCAGGATCGCAGCGGGAAAGAGATCTCCTTTTCTGTGCCCTTTGAATTTTGCGGAATACTATTAAATTAACCAAAATATTATGAAACACCTATTTCATACATGTGCATGATGTACGTGTGTATATGAAATAACTTAAAAGGTAGGTCACTTTTCAGGGCGCCTGGGTGGCTCAGTCGGTTAAGCGTCAGACTTCGGCTCAGCTCACGATCTCGTGGTTCGTGGTTTCAAGCCCTGAGCTGGGCTCTTGGCTGACAGCTCAGAGCCTGCCTGGGAATCTCTCTTTCTCTCTCTCTCTGCCTCTGCCTCTTTCTCTGCCCCTTCCCTGCTCTTGTGTGTGTGTGTGTGTGTGTGTGTGTGTGTGTGAAAAATAATAAATAAACATTAAAGGAGAGGAGGTCACTTGTTATCACAGTGCTGCAGGACCCAGAGGGAAGCGCCGTCTCCTCCCAGACCTCAGTGTTCCATCCACAGGTGGGAGTCTGGGGCCAGGAGATGATTCCTGCACAATTCCTGAACGTGACAGAGGACCAGCCAAGTGGGTGCTGGGAGACAGAATAAACCAGCACTGATGAGATCCAGACGCAGAGGGACAGGGTCACTCCTCTGGCTCCCAAGCAGGTGACCCTGGGGGAAGCTGCATCACCTTCCCAGAGGGAGAAGCCGGCCATCTCCCTCAGGTGCTCCCCAGCCTTCCCAGCGTCTTGCCTCCCATGACCTCTCTGCCCAGGAGGCCCTGGGCTGGGCTGGGAGGGGGAGGGGGAGGGGCTGCAGAGGGCACCTGACAGGTTCTGTGCAGCCAGGGAAGGTGCCACTTCCCCTTTGACTGACGCCCTGGCCTCCCTTGGGTCCCTCCCTACAGGATTGGGCTCTGCCTGGGTGAAGGTCTGTCCTGGCTCCCCTCCCCTCCCCCCCAAGCCCTGGCTCCCCTCCCCTCCCCTGTCCCCCACCAATCCCGGCTCCCCTCCCCTCCTCCTCTCCCAACTCTGGCTCCCCTCTCCTCCTCCTCCCCCAGCCCTGGCTCCCCTGCCCTCCTCCCACAGCCATTCAAAGGAGGCAGCTCTCGTGACCCACCCAGCTCCTTCCTGAACAGAGGGTGTCTGTGCGGGAGGCTGGGGACCTCAGTTGCCCGGTGCACTGAGCCTCCCTGGGAGGTAGGAGGAAGCAACCTGAGCCTCCCAGTAAACTCACAGCCCACCCCACCCCCTTCCATTCTTGCCATTGCAGCCCATTGCAGCCACCTCGCTCCACAGGCTCCTGCCAGGGGCAGTACTGGGTTTCTCTTTTCTTCTCACGATGGGAGCCAAGGGAAGATGACAATAAAAATTAGACGAGTCACAGCCAGATGGGTTTCCTGCCCCTCACTCTCTCCCCTTTGCTCCCCGGTCTTCAGATCGAAGGACCTGTGTTTCTGTCCTACATCAGCCCTGGCTCCCTGACGCAGTCACTCTCCTGCCTGGGGCCTCATCGTCCCCTCCACGAACAGGGGCTTGGCTGTTCCTGATGCGGTGGTGGGTGTCTGCGATGTGGCAGAGAGGTTTCTCCTGAGGGTGCCCTCAGAAGCCAAGGGTCCAACCTGGCGAGAGGGGGGCTGGGAAACTGTCTTGGCGTGTGGCACACGGGTTTTCAAAAGGTGCTGTGCGGGGTGCCTGAGCGGCTCAGTGGGTTGAGCGTCTGTCTGACTCTTGATTTGGCTCGGGTCATGGTCTCACCGTTCCTGGGTTCACGCCCTGAGTCGGGCTGCATGCTGGCAGTGTGGAGCCTGCTTGGGATTCTCTAAATAAATAAATAAATAAATAAATAAATAAGCAAACAGACTTTTTAAAAAAGATGCTGGGTGACTGCAACATTAGCCAGTCCACCATAAACCCTCTTTGGGAGAGATTATTATTTATCACCGTGGTTGAGGAGACTGAGACTCAGAGAAATTAGCCAGCTGAGCGTCACCCCGGGGTTCAGCCAAGGTCCTCCTGTGCCCATAGCTTGAGCCAGGGTAGGTGGGAGGGATGGAGAAAGTGGTGCCCCACCCTTGCTGGCCCCTGTCCCATTAAGACGTTGCTCTCTCTGTGACCCAGAGGGAAAACCCCGTAACTGTCAGGGACGGGCTAGTCCACACTGCCTGAGCAAAGTCAGCCACAGAAGTTGCAAACGGTGAGTCACGTTGTCTGTCCCACGACAGTGGGAATGTCACAGCTTTTTTATCAGAATAGAAGCTAGGAAATAAAGAACAATCAGACCGGTGTACCTCTGGATGGAAGTCCCCAGTGCCACTGAAGGGGGGTGGTCTGAACAAAATCCAACCCAACTCCGGTGAAATCTCTAGATCTGACCACCACTTCCCAGAACACGGAGGGAACAGGACGTGTGAAATGATACCCTGATGACGTCGTCAGGAAACTCGAGCTCTCAGGAAACCGTAGAGGAACAGGTGGCCAAATTTCTTCAACAAATGAACTGCAGGGAGAGACAAAAGGGACGGAGGGAGCCTATCAATGAAAAAAAGGCTTGAGAGACACATAACCAATCCAAGGACGTGGACTTTATGTAGACAATAGCAGTAATAATGAAAAACTATAAATAATGGTAATGATAATAATAACTAGGGGCTCCTGGGTGGCTCAGTCGGTTAAGCGCCCGACTTGGGCTCGGGTCATTATCTCGCCGTCCGTGGGTTCAAGCCCTGTGTCGGGTTCTGTGCTGACAGCATGGAGCCTGCTTGGGATTCTCTCTCTCTTCCTCTCTCTCCCCTTACCCTGCTCATAAGCTCTCTCTCTCTCTCTCTCTCTCAAAAATAAATATTAAAAAAATTTAGGGGTGCCAGGGTGGCTCAGTGGATTGAGTGCCCGACTTCGGTTCAGGTTACGATCTCGCAGTTCATGAGTTCGAGCCCCACGTCGGGCTCTGTGCTGACAGCTCGGACCCTGAAGACTGCTTTCGATTCTGTGTCTCCCTCTCTCTCTGCCCCTCCCCTGCTCATGCTCTGTCTCTCTCTGTCTCTCAAAAATGAATAAACATTAAACATTTTTTTAAAATAATAATGAGATAGTGATGAACACTAAATATTTGGTGATGTTAAGGAATTATTAATTTGTTAGATGCACTGGTGATACTATGCTTATAAGAAAAAGTCCTTGGGGCGCCTGGGTGGCTCAGTCGGTTAAGCAGCCGACTTTGGCTCAGGTCATGATCTCGCAGTCCATGAGTTTGAGCCCCACATCGGGCTCTGTGCTGACAGCTCAGAGCCTGGAGCCTGCTTGAGATTCTGTGTCTCCCTCTCTCTCTGCCCCTCCCCCGTTCATGCTCTGTCTCTCCCTGTCTCAAAAATAAATAAATGTTAAGAAAAAAATTAAAAAAAAAAAAAGAAAAAGTCCTTATATTTTAGAGATATTGAATACTATAGATGAAATCATATATTTGGGTTTTGCTTTAAGGTAATTTGAGGTGGAGTGGGTACATGGGGCTTCATTATTCTATTCTTTCTACTTTTGTGTATGTTTGGGATTTTCCACCGTAAGAAGTTATAAACCAACAACGAACTTCATGGTGTAGACAATGGCACCCCTACCAGGTTGCACTCAAACCTCACCCCCACTTTGGATGCAGAACCTGTCTCTGCCTGAAAGAGTCCCGATTAAGTAAAAGTAATAAAGTGTGCACCAAATTTGACCTGTAGTCCCCGTTCCTCCCACGGGGTTTGTGAAGACAGAGCAACAGAGATGCTTCAGAGAGTGCCGCAGGCTAAATTATTTTATGGGGGTAAGAGAGAGACTCTTTCTGATACTGAGCATCAGTTGGACTTCAAGGGCCTTTGTTCATACTTGGCGGTATGCCCCCCCCCCCCCCCCCCCCCCCCCCCGGCTTCGTTTGGATCCTCTCAGAAGCAGACCCCGAGACGAAGCTTTGAATGCAAGAGGTTTATTTGGCAGGATCCAGGAATACCTGTTGAGGGATGGGGGGCAGTGGGGGGGGGACGGAAAGCAGGGCGTGAGCAACAGGGCCCGATTCTGGCCGCTGGGGCCAGCGTAGGACTGGGAGGGCTGAGGAGGGCGGGCAGAGAGCGGCTCCTGCGGGGGCCCAGGGGCGTGCTGGGCCCTGCCTGCTGGCAAAGCCGACCCCAGCCTTGCAGTGCCTCGTCCCATGGGCCTCGGGGGCCCTGAAGAATCTGCTGCACTTCCTTTTGGAAGAAGGACCGTTGGTGTTCTGATCACACAGTTACATGCACGTACAAAACAGAGCTAAACAAGGTAGCCAGATGCAGTCATGCTTTTCTCTGGAGGACGGCGTGCGGGACTCTGGCGGGAGAAACGGGCGTGGGCCTGCTCCCACACAATCCAGCATGCGCCCCCTGGAGTGGCATCACGGGGGCGGGGGGGGGGGGACACCCTGCTCCCGAGGGGTTCTGCTGAAGGACCTAGCAGACTGTGTACTGTGTATGGGCAGGCCCTCTCGGCCTGGGTTTTCTCCGGGAAGGATGGTCTCTCAAGGCAGGACTTAGGTCTGCGAGTACGCAGTTCTGATCGCCCCTTACCTCCAGCCTGCCCTCATCGGCTGGCCCTAGACGAATGCGTAACGGGAGGGAGTGAATAGGCAGATGATGGTCTGGGAGGGAAAGTGAGTGTTTAACTGCGTCAGGAATATAACAGGGTCATTTCTATCAACCTCCTCTGACCCCCTGGAACATAAACCGTTTTCACGACTGGGGTCTGTTGTTTAGAAATGCTAAGTTCAGCCGGCACAGCCCTCAGGGTTTGAGCCTTTAAGAAACCAACTCACGGCCTCTTTCTCTTCCTGCGTCTCCTTTATCCGTGTGTGTTTGCAGCTGTGATGCAGGAGACGACACTTGTGTTGGGCCCTCAGGGACCGAGCGAGCAGGGAATCTCTGAGCACCTGTGCCGTGCCCAGCCCGTGCGGGGCTCTCCCGTTTTCCCTTCACGGAAATCCTGCCAGCCTGCGCCCCTTTTGTTAGGTGAGAAAAGGCAGCTGGCCGCCAGGGAGGAGGGGGTCGGCGTTTGGGAGCCGGCCTCTGGTCTCAGCCCGGGCCGGGGCTGGGTACCACCGAACAGCCGGAAGCCAAACCCGGACGGGGCCTCCTCTGCCTCGGGGATGGCGGCTGTGGTTGTCACTGCGTCTTGGGCTCCTGCGGTCTGTGCAGACTCCGGGAGTTTGCATGATTTTTTGGTTCACGTGGGATGGGCGTTTCTGCTCACTGCAGCCCATGGCACGTCTGTGGACCTGAGACGTCAATCGCCAGTGCCCCAAGCCGCGGACCCTGGCTTTAGCCCTTCCTCCCCGCTTCGGGGTCAGAAGCCAGGGCCTCTGTGAGCCATCGGTTTCGTCACCTGCTCACAGAGCTGGTCTCTGATGGAGGCTGGTGCTTTCCCGCCGCGTCCCCCACGGCGCAGAGCCTCAGAGCCACACGTGCTCCCCTGGACTTGGTTCTGGACATGAGAAAGCCATGAAGGTATATAGTAACTACCAGGCAATTTGTCAAAGGAAGCTTTGGCCAAGAATTCGGTGGAGCGAGCGACTCTGGATCTCGGGGTCCTGAGTTCGAGCCCCACGTGGGATGTATAGATTACTAAAAAAACAAACAAACCAAAAAAACCCCAAAAATCGTGTTGGGAGATTTACCGAGGGCAGAACGTTTTCCTCATTCGTTCATGCAACTCGTGTTTAAGGAGCAAGAACCAGGCCTTGTTCTGGGCCTTGGGCTCCGTGGTGAACAGGCAGGAGGACATGCTGTGCACACACAACGTCCACTCTTTCTCGAGGCTCCCATTCCCCAGGTGATCGTCAGTGACAAACAACAGCACTTCTGGGGCGCCCGCGTGGCTCAGCCGGTTGAGCGCCCGACTCCTGATTTAGGCTCAGGTCATGATCTGGGTCTGCTCGTGAGCTCGAGCCCCGAGTGGGCTCCGTGCTGGTGGTGGGGAGCCTGCGTGGGACTCTCTCTCTCTCTCTCTGCCCCTCCCTTGTTCGTGCGCTCTCTCTCTTTCCAAATGAAGGCATCAACTGAAAAAAAAATAAATGAATCACAGCACTTGCTGTAATGCACTTAAACAGGAGAGGACTTCACCGAAGGTTATTTGGTAGCCTGCTGGGTTCTGGGACGGCCGGAGCAGCCGTCTGGCCACGCCAACACCCGAACCGTGGCCAGTTTGAATTGAGGTGTACTTTATGTGTTAAATACACACTGAATTTCAAAGATTTAGTATTGGAAAGAATATAAATTATCTCATGGATTTTTTTTTGTATCAATAACATGTTGAAATAATAACACTTAGGATATATTGGGTTAAATCAAATATGCTATTTGAATGATCTCATCTTTTTAAAATATATATATATATATATTTAAAAAATTTTTTTAACGTTTATTTTTGAGACAGAACATGAACGGGGAGGGTCAGAGAAAGAGGAAGACACAGAATCTGAAACAGGCTCCAGGCTCTGAATTGTCAGCACAGAGCCCGACACGGGGCTTGAACCCACGAACTGTGAGATCATGACCTGAGCTGAAGTCATGCTTAACCGACTGAGCCACCCAGGCACCCCAATATATATATATATATATATTTTTTTTTTTTTTTTTAAGTAAGTGCTACACCCAACAGGGGGCTCAAACTCACAACCTCAAGATGCAGAGTCACATGCTGCCCTGACTGAGCCAGCCAGGCTCCCCTTAACATTTTTTAACTGTGGCTATTAGGCAATGTAAAATTACTTCTGGGGTTCACTGGGCTTCTGTGGGACAGCTGGTGTTGCTGTCCTCACGGCCCTGTAGCCTGAATTCAGGCCTGGGGGTGGGTCTGATGGCCCGTCCCCACAGCCCTGTACCCTGAATTCAGGCCTGGGGGTGTGTGTCTGATGGGTGGCCAGGTTGAAACTTGGGGGTCCTTGCTGCAAAAGAGGTCCGGCAGGTGAGTCCCAGCATCTCCCTTTGGGAGGCGAGAAGTCAGCCACAGAGAATTGGGTTCACGGGCGGTGGGTGGCTACACGGATACTCAATCCCGTGACAGGCGCCACACCCGTTCCGAAGCAGTTCTGTGTGGCACGCGGATCGGCCGGCCGTGGAGTCCCCGCTCACGGGCACGACAGCCCTTGAAAGAACCCGGTCTGAGCTTTTCCATCAACCTGGAAGAGGCTGCTTGGGTCTGCAGTAGCACTGGCTCCCAGGGAATCACCCCCACCCTTGGGCACGGGTCCCGCACCCCCCGCATCCTCGTGTCGACCTCTGCGCAGGGGGCACCGCCGAGGGACATCTCCCAGGTGGGCGGGTGAGGGCCGTCCTGCCTGCGTCCCTGGCCAACGGTGCCCCCTGTTCTGTGTCTTATGCCACCAACATCCCATCCTCGTGCTCCTGCCTCCTGCCCCCTGCTCCCAAAGGAAGAAGTCCTCTCCTCCCTGCTTAGCGCCTCCCTGTCCATCTGTGCTGTGGCCACGCCTCCTGCCGTCCCCGGCAGCCTGCTCAGCCCACAACCCTCCTGCCCTCTCCCTCACCCACCCCTGCTCATCCCCTACTCCCTCATCCTGCAAGATGACACAGCAAAACCCAACGACAAAAGCTTCTCCTTTGGCCCAGACTTCTCGTCACCGCCAGCCATCTTTCACCTCCTCGATGGTCGTATTTCTCAAGAAGGTCACCTGTGGTCAGTCACCCCCTGCAGCTCTGTTATCGGCATGCCTCCTGGGACAACAACACCTTCCCTGTTGCTAAGGCTGGTGAACACCTGAGACAGGTGAGGAGGGTCAGGCTTGCGGGAAGCCAGGTCTGGGACTCAGGTTCACGTTTCCGGCCACCGTGTGCTTTGTGAGGACAGCAGCAAACCTAAGCTGAGCCTGAGTTCCTTGTCTGGGCTTCTCTCTGCCCCCCTGGGAGCTCGAGAGGCCCCTTCCCCTCTCTGATGGGACTGGCAAGGTTATGGTGAGGATCCCAGCAAACCCAGAGGGTGGGTGGGTTGCTCTGCAGCCCGCAGAAAGCTTGGGGTCCCAGCAAATGTTTTCTTTGAGGGGCCCGAAGGCCCTACACTCAGCACCTTCTGAAGGCACACGGGTTCATCCCATTTTACAGATGGGAGAACTAAGGCACCAAGGGATACATACGTTAATTAGCACTTCGGGGGACCGGGAGTGTACAGATTTTGTATTGTTACTTAACCATGACCACAACCAAACAGAAACGTGTGAGCAGCTGGGACGGTGGGGCCTAAGGTGGGCATGGACACAGGTAACTTAAGACAAGGTCCCTGCCATCTTCAGGGCAGCGCACACATATCCCTCCCTGAGCGGCTGCCCTACCTCTTTTCTCTGTTGTAGTCAAAGAGGAGAGCCTCTTCTAAGCCCCCCAGTGCCTTCCTGCTGCAAACAGAATACAGCCCACTGCTCACCTTGTCCCCTGCTCCGCCTGTGCCCCCGCCCCAAACCTTCTGCGTGATCTTATGCCAGCCTCCTTGGAACCTCTCGCGGCTGCCTGCTCTTCAGTCTCCGCTCAAATGTCACCGCCTCAGAGAAGCCCTCCGGGACTGCCTTAGCTGGGGTAATCTCTCCAGTCAGCCTTTCCTGACACCCTATCTTATTTTCCTCGAAGCACTTCTCAGTGTCTGCGATTATCTTTTTGTTGACTGAGCTACTGACTGTCGGTCCCCGCCAGAACGTGAACTCCTTGCAGATTTTATCTTGCCTTTTCTTGTTTACCACCGACTCAGCAGTGCCTGAACCAGTACTGGCACATAGTAGGGCTTCATAAATATGTGCTGACTCCGTTCGTCCACCACCGTGGCCCATTTGTCCTCGGCCTGTGCACCCCTCGCCTGGGCCCGCACCGTCCCCGGACCCCGCTCTCACCAGGGGCCCCGATAGCGCTGTCGCCAAGGGACAACCCATTTTTTTAACCTCTGTCCTTAACCCTCACCGCTGTTGTTCTGGTTTTCATCCTCTTGAGTTTCTCCCGGGGCTTCCCGCACTTCCTGTCCACCTCCCCGAGGTCAGTCTTCCCGAGCGGCTCTGTGCTCTCCCTGAAGTCTGGCTTTCTCCTCTGCTCCAACTGTTTAAATACCACCCAAGTTTCCTCCGTCTGGAACATGGGCTTTCTTCTGGCCTCCCTGAGCTGGCCAGTATCTCCAGTACAGCTGAGGGCTGTGGGCACAGCCGTCCCGTTCCCGCTCTCGTGTGAGGGTGTTTTGTAGTGGCCATTTAACAGGTTAGGGAAGTTCCTACCTATTCCTCATTTATTCAGACTTTTTTTTTTTTTAATTTTTTTTTAACGTTTATTTATTTTTGAGACAGAGAGAGACAGAGCATGAACGGGGGAGGGGCAGAGAGAGAGGGAGACACAGAATCAGAAGCAGGCTCCAGGCTCTGAGCCGTCAGCCCAGAGCCCGACGTGGGGCTTGAACTCACAAACAGTGAGATGGTGACCTGAGCCGAAGTTGGTCTCTCAACCGACTGAGCCACCCAGGCGCCCCAATATAGTTTTTCTTGTAAGAAGATACTCAACTACAAATTCCATTTGTTTAAAATAGGAATGGGATTTTTTTTTATTTTTTAATGTTACTTTTTTTTTTTTTTTTACTTTTTGATGTTTATTTATTTTTGAGGGCTCATGTGAGTAGGGGAGGGGCAGAGAGAGAGAGGGAGAGAGAATCCCAAGCAGGCTCCGTGCTCAGCGCAGAGTCTGATGTGGGCTTGATCTCATGAACCGGTGAGATCGTGACCTGAGTCAAAACCAGGAGTTGACGGTTAACCGACTGAGCCACCCAGGCACCCCAACTTTTTTCCACTTTTTCACTATTATGACTAATGATGCTGTGAACATTCCTGTACGAGTGTTTTTGTGCGAACAAGTGTTTTCAGTTCTGTTGGGCATATACCTAGGAGTGGAATTGCTGAGTCATATGGAGATTCTATGTTTAACTTTCCGAGAAGCTGTCAGCCTATTTTCCACAGGCTGCTACTTCACATGTAATGCCCACCACGTGGGAGGGTTCCAGTCCCCCATGTCTGTGACACTTGTTAGCATCTGTCTTCTTTATTCTCTCCGTCCTGGTGGGCGTGAGGTGGTATCTCATTGTGGTTTTGATTTGCATTTCCCTGAGGTTAATGATGTTGAGCCTCTTTTCATGGGCTCACTGGCCATTTGTATGTCTCCTTTGGTGAAATGTCTATTCAGACCTTTTGCTCATTTTAGAATTGGGTTATTTGTCTTTTTACGGACTTGTGGGGGTTCTTTGCGTAGTCTAGATATGAGTCCTTTATCAGACACACGACACGTAAAACTTTTCTCCCATGTTTAGTTTTCTTCTTACTTTCTTGTTGGTGTCCTGTGAAGCACAAAGTTTTTAATTTGGATGAGGTCTGATTTATCTATTTGTTTGGTTGCTTGTGCTTGTGGTATCTTGTCTAGGGAACCGCCTGCCTAAAAAGATCACAAAGATTTACTTTCATGTTTTCTTTTAAGCATTTTATAGTTTCAGCCCTTATCTTTAGGTACCCGATCCATTTTCAGTTAATTTTCATCTATGGTGTGAGGTAGGGGTCCACCTTCATTTATTATGACATTTTTTTTTGGTATGTGGCTGTTCAGCTGTCTCGTCCCATTCTTTGCGCTTAGTTTGCTAGTCTGTTTCTAACGTTTTACAATAAATGCTTAGCTCGTTCAATTTTCAGTCTTTCTTCTTTTCTTCTTCTTCTTCTTCTTCTTCTTCTTCTTTTTTAATATTTTATTTTTCTACACCCAACATGGGACTCGAACTCATAACCCTGAGATCAAGCGTCCCGTGCTCCACCAACCGAGCCAGTCAGGCGCCCCCTTTCTTCTTTTCTAATATAAGCATTTAAAGTTATAGATTTACCTTTAAATACTTTTTACTTTTTAATCTAGAAAAAAATGAGCAAAATTAAGAATCCAGGAGAGGCTTATTCTGTATTTGAAGAACACATTGGCAGCCCCCTGTCTGTACCACCCTCTGCCAGGTATACAAACCCACACTGAATAAGCATAGGCCTATAGTAATCTTGAAAGACTATCCAGCTATGGATTTAACAGAGTCGACCTATCCACCTGACTGTATTGAGTGTTTATTGTGCAGCATCAGTACATCAAGTTCCGAGAACAGAGGAGGAAAGTCCTGCCATTCCAAATCTTACAGACAACTGAGAAGGAAAAAAAAAAAAACGCAATACTGTACGATAGATGCTGGGATAGGAGACGTAAAACAGGCTGGAGCTGGGAAACAGAAGTAAGATTAGTTTTGAGATTGAGAAAAGTTTTCTGGAGGAAACTGCTTCCTCCAAGAACCGGCAAGATGAACGAGTAGGAGTTCTCCATGTGGACAGGAGTAGAGAGTGTTCTGAGCCACTGGGACAGTGAAGGGAAAGACCAAGACGTGCGAAAACAAGCCGTGACCTTTTGGAGGAAGGAGGAAAGCGCCGTCAGGAGCAGAGAGTGTTAGGAAGAGGCCCGGGGTGAGAGATTCAGGGTAAAGCTGGAGCCTGGGCGAGTCCCTGAAACTACACAGTGAAAGGCAGACCATAACGGGGAGCTTAGATTTCGTCCTCAAATAGGTGGGGGGGGCCGCTGTGTGTTTTAAGTAGGAGTGAGACAATAGCAGGTTCGCCTTTTGAATGTTTCACTGTGGCTGCAGAGAATAGACGAGGGGAGAGAGAGTCAAGACCAGTGGCGGTGAGACCCTCATGGAGGTTTTGGCATTTGCCCAGGCTTGGGTCAGGGAGTGTCCAGGGGAATGGAAAGGAGCAAACATTTAGGCCTCGGTGACAAATCAGACGTAGGCTGACCCTCCTGTTTCTGACCCGGGTGAGTGGGCACCATGGCTCATGACAGAGCAGGTCTGGGCAGAAGACACTGAGCTCCAATCAGGGTGGTGGGAGGAGCTTGTGGGCGCCCCTCCCCCTCCTGGCCTCATCTGAGGACCCGGGCATCCTCGGCCCCTCAAGGGAAGGCTGTCTTCACTCACCCTCTACCAGGCTCAGCGCTGGCACGCTTAGCATCGTCTATTTCCGTTGCTGCTTTCCAGACTTTTCTCTTTTTCCCCCTTACCCTAGCTCTTTTGAGGTTAATGCCATCTGGCTGTACCACTGAGTACTCCCTTTATCCCTACTGCTGATGGATCCATTCACCAATGGCTTTGGCTCCTGCTTCCCAGGCTTCCTATCCCACTCTGGCCCTCGTCCTTGGGGACTTTGTTGCCCATGTGAATGACCTTCCCAGTACTCCTGCCTCACCTCCTTGACCGACTCCCTCCTCCCCAGCAGCCAGCCTCTCCCACATTCACGTCATAAACATATCACAGCCGAATTCTGGATTCCAAGCCACCCACCCTGACCAGCATTTCCTGTCCTTCCTGCTTGCTTGGTTTAGTGCCTGCACCACACGATTCTTCAACCTCATCAACATCCTATTATTTGTATCATTTTTCCACTGTCCATTAGCCCCTTCCAATTTTCACTTCCTTCTCTGCTCGGACAAGAGGCCACCGCTGTGGTCGCTCTCTTCGCACACCCTCGACAAACCTGCCCGTTTCCATCCCCCTCTGCACCAACTCACAGGATGCGCCCAGCTGCCAGCCTTCTCCATGTGGGCACCTGAGCAGCGGGGCGTTACCAGAAACACAGATACTGAGCCGGACCTCGTGGGCCCACTTTCAGGTCATGCCCACAAAACGCGTGTGGGCCCTGGGTGCCGAGTCCCACGCCGGCCTTTAGCCTGCCGTGCTCCACCAAGGTGAGCAGTGGGTGCCCAGGTTCAAGTTTCAGCCCTCACCTCTCTCTTCTCAGCAGCATGTGGCCGTGGACCGTTCCTTCCTCCCGGAACATGTCCTCCTATCTCCGGTTTTCTCCTTTTTGTCCACCTGTCAGCCTTCACTGCTGGTTTCTCCCCCTCTACCTGGCCTCAGATGTCTGGGTGCTTCTGGGCTCATTTTTAGGCTTAAGGAAAAAAATCTTGGGGCGCCTGGGTGGCTCAGTTGGTTGAACGTCTGATTCTTGATTTTGGCTCAGGTCATGATCCCAGGGTCGTGGGATTGAGCCCTGAGTCAGGCTCCCTGGGTCAGGGATTGAGCAAGGATCCTGGTTGAGATTCTCTCTCTCTCTCTCTCTCTCTCTCTCTCTCCCTCGCCCCCTCCCCTGTTCTCTCTCTCTCTCTCTCTGTCTCTCAAATAAATAAAATGAAAAAACAAAGAAAAAATGTATCACACTCTCTCTCTAGGAAGCCTAATGCTGCTGTCTCCAAATCTGTATCTGTAGCTTTGTCCTCTTGTCTGAACCCCAGTCTTAGGTATTAATTTGGCATGTCTGCTGGGACGTCTAATAAACAGCTGAAACATTTCTGATCCAAATAGATATTCCCCATACCAAAGCCTGTCTTCCTGCCCCCCTTTTCCAAATCAAGCCAGTCATTCCAGGGTCATAAAGCAAGAGCCATGTTTCCCATGAACCCACAGTCAGTCTGTCAGCAAGCCTTGCTCTCTTACTTTCGAGGTGTATCTCAGATCCGCTCCGTCCCCCTTCCCACACCTGCTTCGGCATCCCTGCACCCACCCCGGTTCAAGCCACCACCATCTCTAGCCTCATCTCCTGCCATAGACTTCTGACTGGTCTTCCAGAAAACACTTCTCTTTCCCATAGGCGCCAAAGGGAACTTCAGACCACATGGACTAGATTGCACCCCTCCTAAGGCTTCCACTGCAACAAGGCTAAAACCCAAACTCTCTGCTGTGGTCGACGAGTCCCTTTGCAAGACGGCACCTGCCTGCCTCCATTTTGTCACCTCTTCACCCACCCATGAGGACCTGTCTAGTCTCGGACAAGCTGTGAGCTCTCACCTACCTCGGGGCCTTAGCAGTAGTGGCTTCCTCGGCCTGGAATGCTCCTCCCCAGGATCTTCAAATGGCATCTCCTCTTTGCAATGCAGATCTCAGTCCAAATATCTTCTGTTGAGAGAGGACTTCCCTGACTACCTTATCTAGTTTAGACCCTTTTTCTTGAGTTATTCGCTCACCCTATTTATTTCCATCACAACACTTATTATAATCTGATGCTGAATTGTTTAGTATTTGTTTACTTTGTCACTGACTGTCCTCTCTTACTGGATATCAGTGCTATGAGAGTAGGGGCTTGATTTGCCTAGACTACTCCTGGACCCCTCCTCTTAAAAACTAACTTTAGCTCATAGTAGGTGTTCAACAAACACTTGTTAAATAAATGAATACAGAGTTAGACAGGTGAAATTGCCAATATAAGCCTCTGGTGGAAAGATCTGTGCTAGAGATAAAGATTCGGGAATTATTATAAAAAATAAATCTTAATAAGCAAGGTATAGGAGAGAATTCCTTAATCTGTTAAAAAAAAGATCTACAAAAAAAAAAAATGCAGCATAAGGCTTAAGAGTGAAACACTGAAACAGTCCCTTTAAGAATGAATAAAGATAAGGGTCCCCACCACCACATCTTCTAGACAACTCTGCTGGAGACCCTAGGCAGCATGGTTAGGCAACAAAGAGAAACAGTGTTTCAAAAGAAATAGAAATGACATTATTTGGACACATTCTTTTTGTAGAAAATCAAAATAATCTATAGATAAGTGATTAATTTAGAGTTTAGTGAGGTTTCTAGATTAACATACAAATGTCAGTGGCTTTTTAAAATAATTTTTATAGGGGTACCTGGGTAGCTCAGTCAGTTAAGTGTCTGATTCTTGATTTTGGTTCAGGTCATGATCTCATGAGTTTGAGCCCCGTGTCGGTCTCTGTGCTGACAGTGTGGAGCCTGCTTGGGATTCTCTCTCTCCTTCTCTCTCTCTGCCCCTCCTCTGCTCTCTCTCTCTCTCTCTCAGTAAATAAATATTAAAACAAAAAAAGAAAGAAATAAAATAATTTTTTATATATGAGGAAAATGCAGACTATGTCATTATCCTATGTTTACCTCTATATATAAATGAAAACGTCTCATCACAAAACTCACTGTGAGACTGTGAGCACTGAGTTAAAAAAGACAACACACAATAGACATAGCAAGGTCTGTTATAATACCTTAAAATACCAGATGTAACAAGAAAGTCCTACAAATATCCAAGAAGAAAAAAAAAATAGGTCACCTAAAATGGAACAAGAATAAACAGCATCACTGAATGCTAGAAGACAATAAATCAATACTTTTGTATTTCTGAAGACAAATAATGATTTTAAACATAAAATTCTATACCCAGCTAAGCTGGCATTAAATTATAGATGTTTAAAACTTTGGCATTTTTGGAGATATAAGGACTTGGAAATTTTGCCCTATATATATTCCTCAGAATTATCTGAGAATATGCTCCAGCAAAAGAAAGGAGTAAACAAAAAAGAATTACACTTGAGATCCAGGATGAAGTAGATTGAGCCCAGAAGAGTGGTCAAAGGGAATCCTAGAAGACTTCTATATGGCAGGCATCGCTCAATGCAACAAGCCCAGATGAGGGGGGTAATACAGTCTTCCAGAAGGGAGATTTCTAAGAAAAAGGGCTTGATAGAACAAAGTAACAAGGGGTGGGGTAGGGAAGGGAAGGATATTGATTATAATTAAGATAGCACAAGAAAAATAAGCATAATTAGAAACCCTAGGCCACAAAAAAGTCCATGTAAGGAATACATGTAATTATAATCCATTATAGTCAATATTCATAAACTCACAATAGTGTAAAAACTATTGGTTGATATAACAATCATTGATATAAAAACTGCTCATTGATATAAATTTGATGATTTAATGATATTAGGAGAATAAAGGAATGGAAGATAGCATAAGATAATGAAATCGTCATCAGTTACAGCAAGAATAAATATATGAGGTCTAGACTGGGTAAGTCCAGAGAAAGCACTAAAGCATATTATTATTATTATCATTAGAGAGAGAGAGTGGGAAAGAGGGAAACAGAGAGGATCTGAGGGAGGGTCCATGCTCGGCATGGAGTCCGAATTGGGGATCATTCCTTCAACCCTGGGATCATGACCTGAGCTGAAATCAAGAGCTGGCCACTGAACCGACCGAGCCAGCCAGGCGCCCCTAAAGTATATTGTTTAGAATAAATGGAGGTAACTACCAGAAGAAACTGCTAAGAGTGTTAAAAGGCATTGCATGTGGCAAGCAGGATTTAGGAGTGGGTAAGGGGTAGACAATGTTTTTGAATATAAGCCTTAATACACTGTTTGACATGAACTGTGTGCATTTATTACTTTGATAATATTAAACATTTATTTAAAAAGAAAGATTTTTAGGGGTGCCTGGGTGGCTCAGTTGGTGAAGCATGAGCCTGCTTTAGATTCTGTGTCTCTCTGTATCTTCCCTGCTCACACTCTCTCTCTGTCTCTCAAAAGTAAATAAACAGAAATTTAAAAAGAAAGGTGTTTAGTCCAGAAAGGAGGAGTGTTTTCAGAAACTGATTTTTTTTTTTTTTTGAGTCCTTCTGAGGACTGGGATTAGTTCTGGCTCAGAGGGGGAGCCACGCTGTAACTCGGTAGCATTTCTGATCCTGTAGAGAAGGACTGATTCTCCCATCCTACAGCTCTTTACGGTTCATTTTCTTATTCTAAATAGTAAATCATCTTCAAGCCTTCCTTTTTATTCTTTTCCTTGGAGGGAGTCCTTCACATTGAGTAAACTTCAGGCCTCACAAAACCTGGGTTAGACCCTTGGGTTTGTTGTCCTGAAGGAGTTAGGATTCACTCTTAATGTTTATTTGGTCCTTTGAGTTCTTTTTCCAGGGGGAGGCTGAAGACAGTTTTTTTTTTTAGTAGTTTTTACAATCCGGAAAACGGTATTGGAACCTGCTCCTCCTCTGGCTATTACCGGGAACTCAGACTGTAAGCCTTTGGGGGGCAGGAAGAGAGCTGGACTTTTGCGTGCCTTCCACAGCCCAGGTACAAAGTTAGTACAGGTTCAGTACTTACCTGTTCAAAACACAGATGGACTCAAGCGCCATTCGGAGAGTTTGGAGAATTTATGCGCGGAAGAAGGTTGCGGCGAAGAGGCCGGCGAAGCGGGCTGAGCACAGCTGCTTTCCCGAAACCCAAGGGCACCCTTCACTTCTGCTCAGGAGACGCCTTTCTGCACCGCAGTTTGAGTATGTCAGAGTCTGCTAATCTCAGCTGTCCTTACTCATAGAGTCCTACCATCTACACTTAGTCGGTTCGTAGTAGGAGATGTGCAACATTTTGTTTCAAGAATCTTTCTGGGCATGCTTTCTGTAGGGGGACTTAACATTCAGTCTGTTTGGGGGGGTTTACTTAAAATGGGGCACACCGAAGTCCAGCTTTGACAATGACTAATTCACACACCACGTGCGGACTGTTAGACCACTGCTGGGTAGTCGCCAACAACCGGCCGTCCACCGTTCCATGCGACCCCTGCATGCCCAGACCACCTGCTGCAACCTCGAGGCGCAGCCCGGACACTCCGCGACCTCTCCGACATGGCGCCCGCGGGGCGTCTGCAGGCGGCGGCCCAGGAGCCAGACGCGCCAGACCTTCCCAAGATGGCGGCGGCGGCGGCGGCGCGCAGGGGGCGGGGTTCCGCCGCCGGGGGCGGGGCAGGCCAGCCAAGGGGTCGGGCTTGCGGGCGGGCCCCACCGAGGTGGGCAGCCCCAGCGCGCCTGCGCGGAGCGGCCCTGCGCGCAGTGAGGCAGTGGCGGGGGAAGGCACCGGCGGGGCCGACAGGAGGCTTGAAGGAGGGAAGCGGGCGAGCGGAGTCCCAGCGCGCGCCGCGGCCGCCCGGGCGCCCTCCCCTTCCGGGCGTGAGGCGCCGTGTGGAGCCGAGCGGACCCGCCGCCCCAGCCCGGCCCTGCCCCGGCTCCAGCGCTCCCGTCGCGGGGGCCCGCGTTCCTCAGCACACCCGGCTCCAGGCGCCCCCAGAGCCTGCCCCCGGCCCTCCGAAAGCCCCGGCGCCGGCCCGGGCCCTCGGCGGGAGGATGACGGAGCTGCAGTCGGCGCTGCTACTGCGAAGACAGCTGGCAGGTGAGAGCGGGCTGGCGGCCGTGCGCCGGGCCGGGCCCGGGCCGCGGGGAGCCGCCGCCGCCAAGTCCTCCCTCCTCCCGGGCGGGCGGCCGCTGGCGAGCCCGGGGCGCCTGTCCGGCCGGGCCCGGCACTTGGCCGGCGTCGGGAGGGTGCCGGGGGCGGGGACGCGCCCCGCCGCGGGGACCAGGACCGGGCTCGGCGCCCGCCCCCTCCCCCACCGCCCGGTGGGACGTTGCGGGGGAGGGGCTGCGGGTCTCCGGAGGGGCGGGCCCGGGCTCAGGTGCGGCGGGGGCCTCGGGACCCCGGGGCCGGGCGGGGCGTGCGGGCTCGCGGGGGGCCGCGGCTGCGGGTCGGGCGGGGCCCGGGAGGGCGAGGGGAGGCGGCCCCCCGGCCGCGGAGGGGAGGCGCGCAAAACTTCTGGCCGGCCGCGCGGCGCCGCGGAGTTGGGGCGGACAACAAAAGCGCCGGCCTCGGCTGTCGCGCCGCGCGGGTGCCGGACAGGCCGGCGGGTGCGGGACGCCGCCCGGTTGCCTGCGCCTGGCACGGGCCCCGCCGCCCGCCCGCGGAGGGTGGGAGCGGGCTGGGGAGCCGCTCGCGGCCGGCCCCGGGCTTTGTGCTCCGAGCGCCGCGGCCCCGGCGCCGGCCTGCGGAGCCCCGGGCTGCGGCCCGCGAGCCTGGCCTGGGGCGGCGGCCGGGGCGGCCTCCCCGGAGGTGCCTGCGTCCCCCTCCCCCATTGTCCCGGCCTCCGGCCGTTTGCGGCTTCCAGGTTGACTTTTTAGGGGGTTGGCTCCGACTCCGCTAGGACTGGGCGAGCGGGGCATGCGCACTGGAGGCGGACGTGCGCGGAGTGCGCGCGGGGGGGGGGGGGGCGGGCTGGTGGCTTCACAATGCCGCCCCACGTGCTGCCAGATTTAAAGAGAAATGGGCCGGCGGCGAGTCCCGCGGTGCTCCGTCTGCTCCGGCGGGTCCTCTCCGCCCCCCAGGCGGCCCGCAGCGCCCGGCCCGGTGCGCCAGCCAGAGGCGGGCGTGCACGACTCCGGGCTTGACACGGGCTTCCTGGGGGGGGGGGGGGGGGGGGGGGAGTGAGGTGTTGGCTAGATCACCTTTATGGCTTCTTAAGGAAAAGGTTGTCAGGGGCTGTAACAGATTGTATAATTAGGTTTATTATTAGACCATGAGCAAGCAGGTTTGGACAAGTATTAAAGTTCTGGATGCTCAGGAGGAGTGGCGTCAAGTGAATGGAGAAGTTCTAGCGACACTTAAGATTCGCCAGGAATAATGTATCGGGAAAGCTATGAAACAGTAACCGTATTGCATCTTGTATTTGCAAACACATCTTAGTGTTTGTGTATTGTTTTTGTTTATTTTGGAAGAAGGAATTAAGATTTTTTTTTTTTTTTTTTTGGTCTCGCAAAGAATTCCCTGATCAATGTGTTTCTTACGTGCTGAGCTATTAAGCAGTATTGGAATACGAAGTCAGTATTAAAACAGTACTCAACTCTTACATAATGGGAAAGATAGAGATTTTAGAAGGTGTAAGTTAACGCAGTTACTAAGAAAGTGAAGTATGACTAATAACAGCAGCGTTTCAAAACTATTTTCCTACTCAGCTCTAGATTTTGCTGGCCTCTCGGTTCAGTTTTGCACTTTTTGGCCAGTTTGTTGATAAACTGTTTTCCAAAGCTATTTATTAATGGTTGACTTTTTAAAAGATTTTATTTTATTTTTTTTTAAAGTTTGTTTATCTTGGGAGAGAGAGCGCGTGTGCTAGTGAGGGAGGTACAGAGAGAGAGAGAGGGAGAGAATCCCAAGCAGGCTCCACACAGTCAGCGAAGAGCCGGATGTGGGGCTCTGAAGTCAGGAAACCGTGAGAATATGGCCTGAGCCGAAACCAAGAGTCAGTTGCTTAACCGACTAAGCCACCCAGGCGTCCCTTAAGGTTTTATTTTTAAGTAATCTCTACACCCATGGTGGGGCTCAAACCCACAACCCTGAGAACAAGAGTCACAAGCTGCACCCACCTAGCCAGCCAGGTGCCCCAGGGGTTGACTTTCCATAAGGCACATCAAAACATGCTTTAAGGTTGGAGGAGAGTATGTATTAGTTGGTAATTTTTCAAGCTCAATTATAAAGTTACTTAACTGCTGATTAATTTTTCTTGCCTTCTTGATCAGAAATAATGGACTGTTCTTAATTTCTTAAATATTTGGAGGATTTTAATTAACAAGTGCAAAATATTAGGCCAAGGCAGTGTATTAAGTGAGAGTTTAAATATCCCATTCATCCATTCATTGGAAAGCCTTGATAACTACTCACTAAAATAAAGGCCCTGTTTGTATGTTAGTAGTACATTGTTTGAGTTTTGTGGTTCTTCAGATATCATTTGAAAACAGGAAAGAATGGTAAACTGTAATCTCTTGAAATCATTTAGAGTGAGCTTTGAAAGGCTTAATGATTAAAAATTTTGAAATGTACCGGGGCGCCTTGGTGGCTCAGTCGGTTGAGCGTCCGACTTCAGCTCAGATCATGATCTCACAGCTTGTGGGTTCGAGCCCTGTGTCAGGCTCTGTGCTGACAGCTCAGAGCCTGGAGCCTCCTTCAGATTTTGTGTCTCCCTCTCTCTCTGCCCCTACCCCCCCACCCCCACTCACATTCTGTCTGTTTCTCTCAAAAATAAATAAACATTAAAAAAATTAAAATTTTTTGAAATGTATTGAATTGAGTAGACGCAACCTGTAAGCCATTCTGGCTGCTAGAATTTCAGACACTTAATAACAGTAGTCAACAATGGTTACGTATATTGAGGTCAGCCCTTAAAGGGTTTTACTTCATTACTTGAGGGGAGAATTGTGGGGTGTGTGTGTGTGTGTGTGTGTGTGTGTGTATGAGTGTGATTTGTTTTGTTGGTAATTGTAATGAAGAACCTGGCTCCTTTGGTTGAAGAGTTTCTCAGACTTGGGACTACTGACGTTTTGGATGGATACTGTGGGGGCCTGTACTGTGTATCAGAGAATGCTTAGCAGCATTCTTGGCCTCTACCCACCAGATGCCGGTAGTAGTACACCCCCTCCGTTGTGACAACCAAGAATGTCTCCATTGCCAGTGTCCCCTGAGGGCTTAAAATCAACCTAGGTTGAAAGATTACTGGTTTAAAGGTGTTTTAGTTAAGACCATTATACTATTGTAAAGCAAGTAAGAACACCTGACTGATGAAATCAGATAGGTTGTGTGTTTCTTCCTGGATATTATTAGACTCTGACTTACTCCTTTGGATTCAGCAGCAGCGCATAATGCTACACCCTAAGAAATCTGATACACCAGAGATACTTCACAATTATTTCAATTTTGGGGAAGGTATTATAAGTCCTGGTTAAAAATACAGAGCATAAAATGGTATAGTCTTTCCACTCCCCCCAGGGAACCCCGTGTCCTTTTCTTGGAAATAGCCTGGCTATCATGATAATTTCCTGTGTGCCTTTTCAGAGATTCAGATTATTGTATATACATTTATGTGTATACATTTTTATTGAGGACTAACATGTACTGGTCACTGTGCTACTTTACATATATTATCTCATTTAATCCTCCCAATAAGGAAATAGTGACTTAGGTTGAGTTACTTGCAGAAAGTCAAGGGGTACTAAGTTGAGTGGTACTGCTACATTCAGGTTGAGGGCCTTTTTATTTTGGAGACATTGTTTTTATTTATTTAATTTTAATTAATCAATTAGACTTTATTGTTTTAATTGCCTATGTTGCCTCCCAGGAAGCAATAATTAACACAAACGTGAAATAGCGTTTTATAAATTTAAGTATTAAGAGTTAATTTATCCAGTAACTACCAAAATGATTATGGAAATGTTCCCATCTTAAATTTATCGTATAAAATACTACATACACATTAAGATCTAAGTGATATTCTTTTTTTCTTTAATGTTTATTTTAGAGAGAGAGAGTGCGAGCATGCGCACATATGGCCGGGGGGGGGGGGGGGGAACAGAGGATCCAGAGTGGGCTCAGCACTGACAGCAGAGAGCCCTATGTGGGGCTCAAACTCACGAACTGTGAGATCACCACCTGAGCCAAAGTCAGACACTTCATGGCCTGAACCATCCAGGTGCCCCGATCTAAGTGATATTCTTAAGGTAATCATAAAAAGATATTTTAGCCATTGTCAGCTTCAGGCCAGCGTCATAGGCTGAAGGAAGTGCTAAGCTTTTTGGTGTTGGTGGTTAACTATGAGAAAAATTTTGGGCTATTTGCACTTTCTCTCTTCAATCATACTAAATTTTATGGTATGACAAACATAAGGAATAAGAACATGATTTTGTTTTTAAGATTACTGGAGTTTGTTTTTTTAACTTTGAGAACATAGGTTTTCAGTAGTTAGGGTTTTATAGACACCTGTCATTCCAGTACTAGAAGAAGAATCCTGTTATACTTTAACAATAAACTAATTGAGCTTCTTTTACTGTAGAAATTTTGATTGTTAATTTTAAAGTAACCTGGAAAATTCCCAAATCATCTTCTCCTTGGCTACCCATGTAAGTAGGTTGTTTTGATGAGTTAGTTATGTGCAGATTTAAATGTGCAAGGGAATCATTTGGGAAATACAGATTCCTAGTCTCATGCGCAAAGATTCTATACATCTTGATGCTCAAGAAAATCCACTTTTAAATTTTTAGTTTTTTTATTAAAAAATTTTTTTTAAGATTTTATTTTTAAGTAATCTCTGCACACAATATGGAGCTCTAATTCACAGCTCTGAGATCAAGAGTTGTAAGCTTACCTTGCTGAGCCAGCCAGGTGCCCCAAGAAAATCTTATTGTTAAAGGAGTACTGTGGGTGGCTGTGAGGCCAGGGATTTGGAGCCATGCTGCAGTGGGTGCTCTGAGCTGTTTCCCCGAGCCAGCTGCCTGCACTTCCTGGTTTTGTGATGTGCTGTGCTATGGGCAGCCCTGGTGTTTGTAAGATGTTCAAAGAATACACTTAAAAGGAGGAATAAGAAAGATTTAATATTTTTTGGCCTTTCTAGAATATATTGGCACACTGACATACAAATTCCATTGACGGTTTTAAACAAGCAGATATAGAATAATTGGCTAGTGACAGGAATACTCTAGTATTCTGGGTGATGAACATAGTATTTAATATATATTTTTAATGTTAAGTATTAATCTTTTTTTTTAAACATCAAAAAGTTGTTTTTAAGTAATCTCGACTCCCAGCGTGGGGCTCAAACTGACAACCCTGAGATTAAGAGTTGCATGCTCCACGGCTTCCCTTAACCATTAATATTCTTAATAGTTGTTAACTGATGTGGAAGAAAATGTGTAAAAATATGGAAATGGAAGGAAAGTCTAAAAGTAAATGTATAGTGCATCACACTACTCATTGTTTAACAGTTTGGGAATTTTTATATCCAGGAATAATTCCTCTATTATAGCAATAATGCAACTTTTGCATATTTTACTATGTTGACAGAAAAAAGAGTGTGCGTGAAGCAAATACAAATATGTACTGAGGCTGAGGATGCAGCGTCGGGCAGGTCGCATTCCCTGTGGTGGAGGAATCCTGTGTCTGATGTGTTGCATCACAGAATCTGAAGCAGCCTCCTTGTGCTGTGTATACGTGTGTCAGATCATTCTGTTGTGCACCTTAGAAGTACACAATGTCATATGGCAGTTGTATCTCAATGAGACTGGGGGAAAGTCTTAATATTTTAGTGAATAAGTGAATTTTCTTAACATTAGGGCATACATGATTTTTAACTAGTAATTTCTATCATTCAGTGAATCTTTTTGATAATGCAGTGAAATTTAGTTTTTTATAAATAATGGTAGTTTAATTTTCTATAAACTACTTCAGAATGAAACATACTTTCTACATTAGTCTTTTGGTTTTTAAGTTTTTCAATTTATTTTTTATTTTAAAGTTTACTTTGAGAGACTGTGCTTGCATGTGGTGTGAGTGGGGGAGGGGCAGAGGGAGAGGGAGAATCCCAAGCAGCCTTCGTGCCATCAGCACAGAGCCTACACCGTGTGATCATGACCTGAGCCAAGATCAAGAGTCGGTTGCTTAGGTCGTTTACGCCGCTTAGCCGACTGAGCCACCCACGCGCCCTTACAGTAGTCTCTTATAATGGTTGACCTCACTTTCTTTTTTTTTTTTTTTAATTTTTTTTTAACGTTTATTTATTTTTGAGACAGAGAGAGACAGAGCATGAATGGGGGAGGGTCAGAGAGAGAGGGAGACACAGAATCTGAAACAGGCTCCAGGCTCTGAGCTGTCAGCACAGAGCCCGACGCGGGGCTCGAACTCATGGACCGCGAGATCATGACCTGAGCCGAAGTCGGATGCTTAACCGACTGAGCCACCCAGGCACCCCAACCTCACTTTCTAAAATACTGCTGACTATATTAAAATATTAAAGTAAATTCTACAATTGTAGATATTAGTGTTTAGTGTAGTCTGTATTTGCTATGATGTAGTCCCAAAGTATATAGTTTTATTATGTAGTTTCTATGTTAATACACATTCTATTTGGTGATACGTTTGTATGTAGTCATGAAATTAAGATGTCTTGATGATTAATAGAGTGGTATAGTGTTGGAAACCTGGAAATTCATTGACTCCCACTATATTGTTGCTTTTTTTATTAAAATTTTTTTAATGTTTATTTAATTTTGAGAGAGAGAGAGAATATGAGCAGGGCCAGGGCAGAGAGAGAGGGAGACACAGAATCGGAAGCAGGCTCCAGGCTCCAAGCTATCAGCACAGAGCCGGACACGAGGCTTGAACTCATGAACCACGAGATCATGACCTGAACTGAAGTCAGATGCTTAACCCACGGAGCCACCCAGGTGCGCCTGTTGTTGCTTTTTGATTTCCTTTTCTTAGGTGGAGTGTTTGTTTACGTTATCAAGATGAGTTTCAATCTTCAGATCATTTGGTTTTGGGTTCCTCAGTGCAAGGTTTTTTTGGGGGGGATATACTAATTTTATGGTTAACTGTAGTGTGGATGTGTTCTTGCTTCAAGCAAGTAAATACTAAGCGTTCCTTTGTTTTAATGGACTCTGTTCCGTTTAGGATGAAAAATTTTGTCTTTCTTAATTACTGAGAAATTTTTTTGTTAGAATTTGAAACATGAAATGACCTCCAACGTTCTATTTAATGCTATCTTTGATTGGTTTATGGGAAGTGACTTCTCAGAGAGAAAAGCAGAGAATATGCGTATGGAAATGGTCTGGCAAGGTAAACTTAGCGTAGTTACATCTGGTTGATGGCATTTCAGGTACAGAGACGTACAAATAAGAAAAAGCAAATCTTTTGCAAATTATGGTAACGAACAGATGAGAATGATAAAATGCATTTTTAGAAAATAAGATGCATGCATGTTAAAATACAGCATTATAAACTTTCCCCCTAGTGCAAGATAGTATTAGCCTTACTCAAGCAAATTAGAAATTTTTATCAGTGCTGTTCCACTGTCAGATTCTGGCACTCCAACTGCTGGGGAAATTACCGTAATTGTTGTTGCTGTAGAGGTGTATACCTCTCTTTATGATGTGAGGGTCTAGAAAATAAGTGAAAAGTTAGTTTATGTAAGAGAAAAGTTTCACCTTTTTTATTCCATCAGTGTCTAATAACTTAGAAAAACAGCTACTGTTCCTTCTTTACTTTTTGTCTACTTCTCCATTGGTTAGGGGTCTGTTAAAAGTGTAAACAACAGAGGAGCCATTTAAATTTTTACCTGGCAGCTGTTTTTGCTTTAATCTTGTAAAGTAAGCATTGCTTTTAAAGAACAACTTACCACATTTAGGATTTTTTCCCAAATGTTCTTTATGATAGGAGACACTGCTTTGATTTGATTTTGAAAGTGCTTACGCCTTTTGTGCTTCATCATTCTCTTATTCTTATGTGTGGTGCGCATATTAGGGTTTCTAGTTCAAGACCGTGTGGTGCCAAGTGAAGGTTTTATCGAAAGCATGATGCATGGAAGGATCTATTGGTAGACTGGGCATCATCAGCATTGAAAAGTTATGTTTGCGAGAGACAACTGAAAGGGCAAGCTACAAACTGGAAGAATAAGAATATTTGCAATCTAAATATCTGCTGAAGGATTGATGTAGAATAAATGAAGAACTCTCAGAGTTCAATAGTATGAGAAAACGGTCCATTTAGAAAATGAGCAAAAGATATGAACAGACATTTCAGATGGCATATAAGCAAATGAAAACATATCCAGTGTTATTGACCGTGAGGCAAATGCAAATTTAGACCACACTAAATTATCACTACATATCTACTAGAGTAGCTATAAATAAATAAATAAATAAATAAAACACCAAATGCTGTCCAGGGATGTGGGGAAAGTTCTCTCTCATGTGATGTTGGTGGAAAGGTGAAATGGTACAGCCACTATTGAAAACAGTTTGTAATTTCTTACAAAACTGAATAGGCACTTACCTCACAACCCATCAAGTGCACATTTGGGCATTTATTTTAGAGAAATGAATCTTATGTCTTTGTAAAAGTCTACATGTGAACGGTCAGGGTAGCTTTATTAGTAATAGCTGAAAACTGGAAGACAACCCAGGTATCCTTCTGTGGGTGAATAAACTGTGGTACATCCATACGTGGAGTAGACTTATCAGCGATACAAATAAACACACTGTTGATACACAGAACAACTTGGATGATCTCAAGGGAGTTATGCTGAATGAGGGGGAAGAAAAAGCTGATCTCAAAGGGTTACATACTGTACGATTCCATTTATGTGAAATTCTTTTTATTGTGATAAAAAACATAAATTTGACCATCTTAGCTGTTTAAAAAATTTTTTTAATGATTATTTATCTTTCAGAGGGAGACAGAGCACAAAGGGGGGGAGAGATAGGGACACACAGAATCGGAAGCAGGCTCCAAGTTCAGAGCTGTCAGCACAGAGCCCCACGAGGGGCTTGAACTTGTGAACTGGGAGATCATGACCTGAGCCAAAGTCGGACACTTAACCGACTGAGCCACCCGGGCGCCTCCCCCACTTAAAATTTTTTTTTTAATGTTTAAAAGGGGAGGGGCAGAGAGAGAGGACCATCTTAACTATTTTTAAGTGTACCATTCAGTAATGTTAAGTGCATTCACATTGTTGTGGAACATCTCCAGAACTTGAAAAACTGAAGCTGTTTACCCATTAAACAACTGTCCCTCTCCCCTCTCCCCTCCCCCCTCAAAACCATCATTTTGCTTTCTGTTTGTATGAGTTTGATAACTTTACCTCCTGTAGATGGAGTCCTACCGTGTCTGTCTTTTTCTGACTGGCTTATTCACTCAGTGTAACGCCCTAACGTTCACCCACATTGGAGCATGTGACAGGGTTCCTTCCTTTTTAAAGCTAGATAATGTTCCCTTGTTTGTGTCTGCCACGTTTTGTTTATCCCTTCATCCAAGATGTGCATCTGGGGCACCTCCTCCTCTGGGCTGTTGTGATTATTGCTGCCCTGAACATGGGTGTGCTGATATCTCCTCAGAATCCTGCTTTCAGTTTTTCTGGCTGTAAATTCAGAAGTGGGATTGCTGGATCGTATGGTAGTTCTGTTGTTTGTTTTTGTTTTTTTAAGTAGAGTATTTTTAGAGCGGCTTTAGGTTCACAGCAAAATTGAGCAAACAGTACAGAGATTTCTCATACACCCCCAGCACTCCCGCCACATAGTTTCCCCCATCATCAACACCCCGTGAGTGGTGACTGTGTTGCAGTTGGTGAGCCTGCCCTGAGCAGTTCTGTCTTGTTTTGAGGAACTTCGTGTTTTGCATAGTGGTGGCTTAGTTCACACTCCTGCCAGGAGTGCAGAAGCCTCGTGAATTCTTCCCACATCCTCGCCAGCACTTGTGATGACCCGTTGTTGTTGTTGTTGTTGTTGTTGTTGTTGTTGTTGTTGTTGTTGTTTGACTGTAGACGTCCTGATGGGTGTTAGGTGACAGCTCGTGGTTTTCATATGCATTCGTCTGATGATTTGTGATGTTGAGCAACTTTTCATGTGCTCACCGCCCCTTTGAACAGTTGTCTTTGGAGAAATGTCTGTTCAGTCCTTTACCCATTTTTGAATCAGATTATTTGATTTTTTTGTTGTTAAATTATAGGAGTCCTTTCATTAAAAGTTTTTTTAACGTTTACTTTTGGGAGGGGGCGGGTAGGGAGGGAGACAGAATCTCAAGCAGGCTCCACGCTTGTCAGTGCAGAGCCTGACCCAGTAGGGGTGGGGGGCTCGATCTTAGGAACTGTGAGATCAAGACCTGAGAGGAAATCGAGAGTTGGGTGCTCAACCAGTTGAGCCACCCAGGCGCCCTAAGGGTTCTTTTGAATGTGTGTGTGTTTTTTAAGTAGGCTCCACGCCCAGCTTGAGGCTCAAACTCACCCCGAGATCGAGAGTCGCACGCACCACTGACTGAGCTAGCCAGGTGCCCCGGTCTGAGTTCTTTGTGTGCTGTGGATATTAGCCCTTTATTAGGTGATACACGCGATTTGGGAGCATTCTCTCCCTTCCACGGGCTGCCTCCTCTCTCTGCTGTGTCCTCTGACGCACAGTGGGTTTTGAGTTTGATGCTCTGTTTGTCTGCGTTTGCTTTTGTTTCCTCGGCTTTCGTGTGGTGTCATCAGGCTCCTGTGTGCTCTCCTAGTAGTTTTACAGTTTAGGTCTTAGGTGTAGATCTGTTAGCCATCTTGGGTTAATTTTTGGTGCACGGTGTAACGGAAGGGTTCAACTCCAATCTCGTGCACACGGACGTCCGGTTTTCCCGTCACCATTTGTTGGAGAGGCTGCCCGTTCCCACGTGAATGGTCTTGCTACCTGCATAGGATTCTTGAAATGACACACTTCTGGAGATGGAAAACAGATTTGTGGTCGTCAAGGGTTAGCGGCCGCCGTGGTGTGTGGCACGAGGGTCTCTGTGGCTGTGGCACAGTTTTGTGTCTCGTGGTGGTTACACAAATCTGCAGATGTGATCACACTGCACAGAGCTGTCTGCACAGTGAGTGATGGAATAAATCTAAATAAAGCGCGTGGACTGTGTTGGTGTCGGTTGCTTCGGTTCGATGTCCCGTAGTGATGAGGCTACTGACGTCCTGGGCAAAGCGTATCCAAGGCCTTTCTGTGCTGTTTTTTCCGTTGAAAGTATAGATCTGTATTTCAAAATGAATAGTTTTTAGAATGTCACCTGTAGCCAAAGCATTTTTATCAATCTTTTTTCATGTAGAGAACACCCATTTTAAACTTACTTCATCATTACAAACAATAACATAATTGTCACATTAACACTTCCAAGGAACAGGAAATTGAAACAGACTGGTGTAGTTTGAGATAGAAATTCCATCTTAATTTTGAATAATCCTTTTGTAGACTTGTTGTGCTGCCATTTGGAAAGTGAATGAAAGGATCAGCATGAAAGTTGATTTATTGAGCTCTTGTGTGCCGCTGCATGAGAAACGCAGAGACAATCTAGTACTCCTACCTTGAGGTGCTGTGTTTAGTAGAGGTTGATGGACATGTAAACAAAAGGTCAGTGCATATGATGAGTGCACATACAGATGTGTGGAAGGAATGGAACGTAGCCCTGAGAAAGGAGGGAGTAATTATGGGGGAGGGGAGCACGTGCGGTCAGGGAAGGCTTCCTAGGAAAAGGACTCTATTTGAGTACATCAGAATCTCTTAAGAGCATTAGGTTGTATACTTTTAAGAGATCTTTGCCTCTGGGGCACCTGGGTGGCTCAGCCAGTTAAGAGTCTGACCTCGGCTCAGGTCATGATCTCATGGTTGGTGAGTTTGAGCCCTGTGTTGGGCTCTGTGCGCTGACCCTGTGGAGCCTGCTTGAGATTCTCTCCTCCCTCTCTCTGCCTGTACCCCATTTGCGCATGTGCGCGCTCTCTCAAAATAAACTTGAAAATCTTTGCGTTTGTCATGTAAAGACAGTAGTAATTAGAATTAGTTGATACGATGGGCAGAAATGTAAAACAAATAGATGTTTCTGAGACAGCTAACCCTGTTGAAGATTTCCAAGCAGATGGTCTGAACACAACTTTTAAGGGATGGTGGCAATTTGTAATTTAAGAAGGCCCTAAAATGTATGTATGTAAGATATATAAACTGATTCAAAAGAACAAGGAGGGCAGGAAGGAAAAAATTCAGTGAGTGCTTGTAATATACTCTTCCTGATCCTAGGACTTTCCATGTGTGGTCACACTCAGTTCTCACAGCAAATCTTTGAAGTAGATGTTACCACCTTTTTGAGATAAGGAAATTGAGGTTTATATTTGATCTGGTAATTTCCCCCAGGCTAACCCCGATGGAACTGGGTGGCAGACATAGGGCTGTCTGCTGATGAAGCCTGAGCCCTTTACCGATCAGCGGTTTCTTAGGACTTTTGACAATTTAATAAGAGTTAAAGACCTTTTCCTGAGAAAATTGTACATACACAAGTTTGGGTATAATTTCAGAGAGTTTTCTGATCTCTTGAGTGAAGCTCATTTGTGTATATGTAGTGCTGTCTCTTACATCCTTCATTCAACAAATTTGATAACTGGTTTCGTTTTCGTGTGCTGTAGGGATGCCAAATGAATACGGTATTGTTCTTTTGTTTCCAGTCACTTGTATTCTGTAGAAATCCCCTAAGAGGCATGCTTTAAAGTATCAGAGAAAGTCTAGGAATGGTTACTTCTTACCTGTCTGGTTCATGGGTGGTTTTGAGGAGTTGGTGGCATTTGTGCTTGACTTTAAGAGCATATGTAAACTTCGATCACATATCTAGGAACATATTTAACACTGAGGGAAAAGAGCAAGCAAGACAGAAGGTTTGTACTGAAAACAATTCAATGTGGTTGGAGTATGTGATAAACTGAACTAGTGGGAAAACAATATTTGGAATGGTGGGTATTTGTGGAAAATCTTAAAAGTGTTGCAAGTGTGAAATTCTATTTGAGGAGGGGGAAGTGGTATGATCAAAGTGTGTTGGACCTGAGCTTCTTAAGTTATCTGTGATGAAAGAGCAGCTTTTTTTTTTTAAGATTGTATTTTTTTTTAATATATATATTTTTTAACGTTTATTTATTTTTGAGACAGAGAGAGACAGAGCATGAACAGGGGAGGGGCAGAGAGAGAGGGAGACACAGAATCTGAAACGGGCTCCAGGCTCTGAGCGGTCAGCACAGAGCCTGACGCGGGGCTCGAACTCACGGACCGCGAGATCGTGACCTGAGCCGAAGTCGGCCACTCAACCGACTGAGCCACCCAAGCGCCCCTTAAGATTGTATTTTTAAGTAACCTGTACACCCAGCGTGAGCCTCAAACTTAGAACCCCGAAACTGAGAGTCACATGTTCCACCAACTGAGCCAGCCAGACACCCTGAAAGACCCACTTAAAAAAGTTCTAATTAATTATGTAATGATACTTAGAAAAACAATAAAAAATGAATTAGAAAGAGACGTAAATTTGAGCCTACTTTATAATATTAGGTTCATATGCAGTGACTGCATGAGTTTCTAAATGCTTGCTTGGCATCACGTGTCACGGACCAGTAACGGTTTTCTGCATCAGCGCCAGTTAATGGAGCATATTTTGAGTCTCACTGCTCTGGACAGGGTGGAGAATGACATTTAGATGATGTTCTCTCCATGAGGACAGAGATTATTCAAGTATAATTCACATGCAGTGTTCCACTTCGGTCCTAGGATACTGGGATTCAGCAATTCTATGTGTTTCTCAGTTGCCCATTGTGCTCATCATGACGAGCGTGCCCTCAGTCCCCTTCACCTGTTTCCCCATCCCACCACCGAGGACAGAGGGTTTTGTTTTTGACTGTTGACATCACAGATGCCTTAGAAAGGTGATTGAAACATAGCATAGCAGGCAACCAATAAATTATTGAATGGATTAGAACTACCTTACTGGGGCCCTGCCCCGCCGCCCCCCCGCCCCAGGACTTCAGGACATGTGAACTAAATCTTTTAAGATAGGAAGCAAAACAATTGGAATACTTCCATTTCGTAAACAGTTCTTTCTGTATGCCTGGCCCTGGGGTTACATGATACAATCCCTGGCTTCCCTATCTAGTGGGGAAGGCAGAGATTTATAGACAAATATTGGTTAATAGACATTGTTGCCCTTTTTAGAGGTGTAGCTTTGACCAAATGACTTTTGTTGGAATGCCTTCCCGGTCTCAGCAAGGTCCTAATTTTTTCTCTCATAGCAGTTTCTTTAATGGACAGTTCTACCTACTATGGCTGTGGTTTTCCCAACTCTATAAATTGCCACAAAAATGAAGGTGTCCTTTCCACCACCACCCCTGGCTTTTGGCTTTTCTCTTTCCTTTTTTTTTTTTTTTTTTTTTTTTTTTAAGTCTTTAAAGTTTCTCTCTGGTCCTTTACCTTAGCCACCTTAGGCTCCCTACCCAGGTGGCTGACCACATTTTCCAGAAGAGGAAACTTAAGTTTGGCTTATTCGCAATAGCAAAACCGAGACAATTAGATTTCTTTAATCTCTGAGGCTGTCTTTAATAGTATTTAAATTAGATGGGCATAGAGAATATACCAATGGGTTGATCTAGTTAGTCCTTTCCTACTTAAGTTCTAAGGTGTCTTTGGGGTCATATGTTCCTTTGATTTTCCTTTTTGAGGGTGAGTCAAATGTATTTAGAATAAATCTTTGGTGACCCAAGTCAAGACATTCTAGAGGAAAATGGCATATGTATGGTTTAAAATAATTTTACTAATTACAGATGAACATGATTATTGTAGGTTTGAAAAAGATAAAGCATATGTAATGTAAATATCAGCCATCCCTTCGAAGCCTCTGTTAACATTTGATTATTTTTCTTTTTGTTGTATTTTGCTTTTTTTAGGAAACTGACATTCTGGAAGGAAGGTCCTTTAGTGTTAAGAGATTCAGTGAAAATCTTAGTCTTTGGAGTTGAGTTCATTAAGCTTCCGGTTATATACTCATTCTCTTTCGGGAACGTAGCCCAGGATCAAGAAGCTGTTTTTCCAGATCCATTTAGCAAGTAAATGGCAGAAACAGGTTTCCACCCAGGTCACCTTATTCTGAAGACTGTGCTAGTTAGAGAATGGCTTGCTGCTTGTTAGACTGTGGGAACTTGGCGACTTCTGGAAGGGGAGCTACTGTTGCTCATGGCCTCACCTGATGTTTTGGGTTTGTCTGTTTCTCATCTGTGCTGGAGCATTCTGAAACGAAAATATCTATTTCAGGGCTTATGTGGAGAGGGATGTTATTCTGAGACCTTCCTTAATACTCTTTGCCCGAGGTAAGTAGAGGATGATATGTGTATTTTTCTTTAACAGTGCATAGGACAGTTTATATTGTCATCGTTAGAAGTCTGGGACTTCATAACATCTTTTTACAAACTGCTGTGGACATTTATGGTGTGGGCGTTCCCCTGAGAAATCTCGTGTTTTTCAGTGTCCTCCCTGGTTGTCTCTCTGTCTCTCCCTGAGGATTATACCCTTGCTGCTGCTTCTACCCTTAGCATTTGCTTGGTGGAACAGAACCAAACTGCCTTCCAGTTGGTTTATATTTAAGTCTTGCAGGTGCACTGGTGGCCTGGGTGAGAGCTCTGTGCTTCCTGCTGCTCTCTTTGAGGTGCAAGGCCAATGGTGTGTGGCTGTTGGGGAAGCAGTACCATTGTGACAGGCTTTTTTTCCCTTAACTTTTAACTTTAGAACAGTTGTAGATCTATTAGAAAAAGCGCAAAGATAGCATAGAGAGTTCCTATATACTGTGTTCCCAGTTTCCTCTGTCCGCTAACATCTCACGTCAGTGTGGCACGTTTGTTACAATTAATGAACCAGTGCGTTTACATTATTATTGTTACTTAAAAACATTTTTTTTAAGGTTTATTTATTTTTGAGAGAGAGCGCGTGACCAGGGGAGGGGCAGAGAGAGGGAGACACAGAATCCGAAGCAGGCTCCGGGCTCCCAGCTGTGAGCACAGAGCCCGACGCGGGGGCTGGAACCCACGAACCGTGAGATGGTGACCTGGGCGGAAGTCGGACGCTCAACCGACTGAGCCACCAGGCGCCCCATTTTTACGTTCGTGTTAACTAAAGTTCACACTTGAGGTTTTCGTAGTTTTGTTTTTTTGTTTGTTTGTTTTTTTTTCAACATTTTTAATTTATTTTTGGGACAGAGAGAGACAGAGCATGAACGGGGGAGGGTCAGAGAGAGAGGGAGACACAGAATCGGAAACAGGCTCCAGGCTCCAAGCCATCAGCCCAGAGCCTGACGCGGGGCTCGAACTCACGGACCGCGAGATCGTGACCTGGCTGAAGTCAGACGCTTAACCGACTGCGCCACCCAGGCGCCCCTAGGTTTTCGTAGTTTTTACCTGCCTTCCACTTCTGTGTCCCAGGAGCCCATCTGGGACACCACATTGTGTCTATTGTCCTGTCTTCCTAGTCTGCTTTGTTGGGTGAGTTTTCTGTTGGCAGAGTTTTATTGTTTTTCATGGCTTTTCTTGTTTTCAGGAATACTGATTAGGTAAACTGTGGACTGTCTCTCAGATTGGGTTTGTCTAATGTTTTTCTCAGGATTAGACTGGGGGTATCGGTTTTCAGAAAGAATACTGCAGAGGTGAAGTTCCCTCCTCATCACGTTGACCAGTGGCCCTTAATTACCACACGACGGCATTGGTCGTGTGAACTTTGGCCACATGGTTGAGGCAGTGTTGGTCAGGTTTCTCCACTGTAAAGTGAGTTTTCCCCCTTTTCTGTCCTTTTCTTTGTAAGCTAGGTCCAGCCCCCACTCATGTGGGAAGGAGGGACTAGGCCCCACCTCCCCGAGGGGAGAGTCTTTACTTAACATTATTTGGAATTCCTCTGTAAGGAAGGCTTGTCACTTCTCCCCTATTTATTTGTTTATTCAGTGATTTATTGTGCATAGACTTTTTAAAAAATTTTAAGTAGGCTCCGTGCCCAACATGGGGCTTGAACTGAATACCCTGAGATCAAGAGTTACGTGCCCTAGTGACTGAGCCGGCCAGGAGCTCCACAGACTTGTGTACTGTATTTTCTACTTTGGGTTAAAATTTGTATTAGTAGGGTTCTCCAGAGAAACAGAACCCGGAAGGATGGAGATACACATATGCGGTATATATGTACGTGTATGTCGTACTTATGAATCATGGTGTATGATTGTAGACGCTGACAAGCCCAGAATCGGTAGGGGAGCTGGCAGGCTGGAGCTCTAGGGAAGGCTTCATGTTGCAGTTCAACTCTGAAGGCAGTGTGTCGGCAGAGTTTCCTTTTGGGGGAGGTTGGTCTTTGAAAAATTAAGGCCTTCAACTGATCGGATGAGGCCCACTCACCTTATGGAGGGTAATCAGCTTTACTCGAAATTTACCGATTTAAATTATGATCTTGTCTGAAAAATACCTCCACAGAAACATCTGGAGTGCTGCTTGACCAGGGGTCTGGGTTCTGTGGCCTGTTCAGGTGGACACCTACAGTTAACCGTCGCATGCTCTGTTCCTTTCTTCCATCGTGCGTGTTGTTCCTCAGCTTCTCCAGCTTTGGTCGTTGAGAGTTCTTTGAGCGTGGCCCCAGTGTTCGTTTGACAGGCGCTCATCCTTTCAACTTTTGAGCTCTCCCTTATTTTCTGATGACTAGAGAATGCCAGACCTGTCTTGTATTTTCTCTGTTCCGGCCCTGGGATCGGCTGTTTTTCCAAGAATGTGAAATGTGGTATCTAGAAGCCAAGATCTGGGCGTTGGGAGTGCTTGGTGCCACTGGAATGTCCTCACTTTGTGGGACGCTTACGCTCTCCCAGGCCTGCTGTGTCCGTAACGTCGTGTGATCCATCTGTACAGTAAGCTACGCCTGGGTTCCTCCCGGGGTTCGGACTCTGATGAAAGTACCGGTGTTGATCCTCGCCTTCCCTTCTTGTTCTTCTGTCACTTACCTCTCTGACAGTGAGAAACGGCTCCCACCGTGTGTTTAAAAGTGGTTTCAGAATTGCTGACCCAGACCCTTGTTGGAAACAGATTTACAGCCAGAGTACAGCAGTTAGGACCGTTCTTTCTGTGCCTGCCTTCTCAGTTCTGGGCAGAACGTGGGATTTCCAGCGTTAACTTCGGCAGCTCCTTTTCCCTGAAACCCATCAGTAAGGTTTTGTCATACATTTGTGATACAGTCAGTCATTTGTCATAGTCTTCATTCCAGCCTCGTTGATTTTTGAAATTTATTTGCATATATTGCAGTTCATTCTGTGGGCTTTGGCAAGTGTGTAAGGTTGTGTGTCCACCGCTGCCGGACCCTATAGAAGAGTTGCATCGCCTACAGTTCCCCTGCGTGTCCCCCGTTGCAGCCAGTCCCTCCCTGCCCCACCAGTCCCGGCAGCCACCTATCTGATTTCTGTCTCTATAGTTTTGCCTTTTCCAGAATAACATAGGTAGCTTTTAGGTTCTGGCTCCTTTCACTGAGCGATACGCATTTAAAATTTGTCCACGTTGTTGCATGGATCAGTAGTCTGTTCCTTTTTATCACTAAGTAGTATTCCCTTGTATACCTTCTGCCGTATACATTCCATCGTACCACAGTTTGGGTATCTTTTCCCAGTTGAAGGATATCTTGGGATCTTGGTGTTTCCAGTTTTTAATGATTATGAATAGAGCTGTTGAAAACATTCGTGGACAGGTTTTTGTGTGAATGTGTTTTCAGTTCACTTGCATAAATACCTAGGCGTGTGAATGTGGATTGCATGGTAAGACTATGTTTAACTTGATAAGAAACTGCCAAATTATCTTCTTTTTAAATTTTTTTTAAATGTTTATTATTTTTGAGAGAGAGAGAGACAGCTCAAGAGTTGAGGGGCAGAGAGAGACGGAGACACAAAATCTGAAGCAGGCTCCAGACTCTGAGCTGTCAGCACAGAGCCCGATGCAGGGATCGAACTCACGAGTTGTGAGATCATGACCTGAGCTGAGCCACCCAAGCGCCCCTATTTTTATTTTTATTTTTATTTTTATTTTTATTTTTATTTTTATTTTTATTTTTATTTAATTTGTTAAATTCACATCCAAATTAGCGTACAGTGCAACAGTGATTTCAGGAGTAGATTCCTTAATGCCCCTCCCCCACCTAGCCCATCCCCCCTCCCACACCCCCTCCAGTAACCCTCTGTTTGTTGTCCATATTTATGAGTCTCTTACGTTTTGTCCCTCTCCCTGTCTTTATATTGTTTTTGTTTCCCTTCCCTTATGTTCATCTGTTTTGTCTCTTACAGTCCTCATATGAGTGAAATCATATGACATTTGTCTTTCTCTGACTGATTTCACCTAGCATTATAACTTCCAGTTCCATCCACGTAGTTGCAAATGGCAAGATTTCATTCTTTTTTGATTGCCGAGTAATACCTCATTGTATATATATATACCACATCTTCTTTATCCATTCATCCATCGATGGGCATTTGGGCTCTTTCCATACTTTGGCTGCAGTCGATAGGGCTGCTGTAAACATGGGGGTGCATGTGTCCCTTCGAAACAGCACACCTGTATCCCGTGGATAAACACCTGGTAGTGCAATTGCTGGGTCATAGGGTAGTTCTGTTTTTAGTTTTTTGAGGAACCATACTGTTTTCCAGAGTGGCTGCACCAGCTTGCATTCCCACATAATTCTTTTTATTAAAACAATTCTTTAAATTATGAAAGTGGTGCATATTCATGGCAAAAAATGTAAGTTCTACTGAAGAGAATAGAATGAAAAGTTAAGTCTCTTACCTACACCCTCCTTTTCCCACTCTCCAGAGGGAATCAAAGAGTTCATGTGCATGGTTACCACTATAATTTACATGCTACCATTTAATTCGTGAGTTTATTTAACTTCTTATTGTGAAAGATAAAGATTTTAGTGTAATAACACTCCTTTCCTAATTCTTACCACATATTTGTAGCTTTTCTGATTGTCTTTATTTTTGTTAATGAAGTGATTTATCAGCCTTACATAGGAGTCCCTGCTATATAAAAGGTAAATTAGCTCATTTCCCCTTCAGTGATTTCTCCCCCTCCTACAGATTTTGCTAATTATATTATTTTTTATATTGTCAAGGTTTATAATATTTATATTCTCTTTATAACTGAAGTGGTCTTCAGGGCTTGTCTAGTCTCAAAAAAGGAAAACCAGAAAACAGCATTTATATGGTTGTTGCTGTAATACCACATATGATTTTGGACCTAAAGAGGAAGTATAATTCTCATCACTGAAACTTTGTTGGCGGAGAATCTCTAAGCCCCCGAATGTTTCTTCCTTCTGCCCTCACCCACCCCCCATTTCTCTCCTAGCTCATGCTGTCCTTGTTACAGTATTTCTTAATTTTATGAAGAGTGGGTGGCAGTTGTGAGTCCTTGCATATTGAAGAATGCCTTTATTTTGTCCTAACATTTGATTGTTAGTTTTTTTGGGAATTGAATTCTGGCTTCAACATCTTTTCCTCACGGAACTTGGATGTCATTGTCCCATTGGCTGTGGCGCCCAGAATTCCTCAGGAGCAGATAGTAAAAGGAGAGTGACTCATGTCAGTCTAATTTTTGTGCCTGTGTAGATACTGTTTTGAAGTTCAGAGAGTTTTCTTTGTACTTGGGAGTTAGAAAGTTTTACTTTCCATGTGTGTCTCTTAAGTACAACATTTTTTTCATTCATTGTTTTAGTCTCTACCTGGGCTCTTTTGGGTTACAGGCTTAGGTCTGTCTTTAGCTCAGAAATGTCCTTCTTTCACTTTTTTGTCATTTGGATTCTCCAGCATTGTCTTTGGAGCTTCTACTGCTCAGGTGTTTGAACTCCCTAATCTCTTTTCTTTGCCCCTTTATTTTCATATTGGCTATTTTCTATCTCTTGTTAATATATTTTGGAGATTTTCTCTCCTTTTTCTGCCATATTAGTAACTTGGTTTTATAATTTGGTTTGGTCACTTAATGTTTTATTTGGCAATTATATTTCTAATTTCCAAGAACTTACTCTCTCCCTTTTTTCCCTAGAACCTTATTTACTTCTTTATTTTTAAGAGTGGGGGAGGGGCAGAGGGCGAGAGAGAATCTATTAAGAAGGCTCCACGCCCAGTGCTGAGCCTGGATGATGGGCTGGATCTCATGACACTGAGATCATGACCTGAGCCAAAATCAAGACTCGGACGCTTAACTGACTGAGCCACCCAGGCGCCCTAGACGTTTATTTTTTAAAACAGATTTATTGAGGTTTAATTTGCATACCATAAAATCTCCTTGGTTTAGGTGTATAATTGTGTGCCTTTTGTACATTTAGAGTTGCATCTATCATCACAGTGTCATTTTAGGACATTTCCGTCACCTCAGAAAGAACCCTTGTACCTGTGAGCAGTCACTTTGCCAGCCTCAGTCAACCACTGGTTTACTCTTTGTCCCCATGAACTTGCCTTTTCTGGACATCTCCTAGAAATGTGTCTGGCTTCTTTCACTTGGCATATTATTTTTTAGGTTGATCTATGCTGTAGTACATTACATCTGTTCTAGCATTTGTGGAAAACACTGTAATTTTGCTCTGAATTATCGTAGAATTTTGTTGGAAATCTGTTGAGCAACCTGTCATGCAGGTCTCTGTAGGGCGCTGCATTCTGTTACACTGGTCTGTGTGTCTGTCCTCCAGCCTGTGTCAGAGTCTCTGGACTGTTGTTATGTAGTAAGTCTCGAAATTACATAGTATAAGTCCTTCAACTTTGTTTTCCCTTTTAAAGATTGTTTTCGCTTTTTGAGGTCTTTTCAAGTCAGTTTGAGGATTTCCAAAAAAAGCCTGCTATGATTTTGAGTGGAGTTACAGTGAATTTGTAGACTAATTTGAGGAGAATGAACATTCTTAACAGTATTGAGTCTTCTGTTCTGTGAACATGACATACCTCTCCATTTTTTTATGTCTTTTTACATTTTAGCAAAGTTTGTTGCTTCCTTTGTGTAGCTCTTACACCTGTTTTATTGAATGTATCCATCAGTATTTCATGTTTTTTAAACAAATTTTATTTAAATCCACGTTTGTTAACATATAATGTATAACAATGGTTTCAAGAGTAGAATTTAGTGATTCGTCACTTACAGGTAATACCCGGTGCTCATCCCAACTAGTGCTCTCCTCAGTACCCATAACCGATTTTAGCCCATCTTTCCACCCAACACCCCACCAGCAACTCTCAGTTTGTTCTCTGCATTTAAGAGTCTTTTATGGTTTGCCTCCCTCTCTGTTTTTATCTTATTTTCCCTTCCCTTCCCCTATGTTCATCCGTTTGGTTTCTTAAATTCCACACGAGTGAAATTAGGTATTTATCTTTCTCTGACTTATTTCACTTAGTGTAATACACTCTAGTTCCATCCACATTGTTACAAATGGAAAGATTTCATTATTTAAAAAAATTTTTTAAAAAATGTTTATTTTTGAGAGACAGCATGAGTGGGGGAGGGGTAGAGAGAGAAGGAAACACAGAATCCGAAACAGGCTCCAGGCTCTGAGCTGTCAGCACGGAGCTCAACACGGGGCTCGAACCCATGAACCGTGAGATCATGACCTGAGCTAAAGTTGGAAATTTAACCCACTGAGCCACCCAGGTGCCCCAAGATTTCATTCTTTTTGATCACTGAGTAATATTCCACTGTGTGTATATGTATATATACACCTATACATACATATGTATATATATATACACATACACGTATGCACACACACCTTATACATACATACGTAAGTATATACTATGTATACACACACACACACACACACACACCTTATACATACATACATATATATATACACACCACATCTTCCTTATCCATTTGTCAGTCAATGGGTATTTGGGCTCTTTCCATAGTTTGGCTATTCTTGATAGTGCTGCTATAAAGATTGGGGTGCATGTGCCCTTTTGAATCAGTACTTTTGTATCCTTGGGATAAATACCTAGTAGTGCAATTGCTGAGTCATAGGGTAGCTTTATTTTTAATTTTTTGAGGAACCTCCATACTGTTTCCAGAGTGGCTACACCAGTTTCCATTCTCACCAGCAGTGCAAAAGTGTTCCCCTTTCTACTTATCCTTGCCCACATCTGTTGTTGCCTGAGTTGTTAATGTTAGCCATTCTCACAGGTGTAAGGTGGTGTCTCATTGTGGTTTGCATTTGTATTTCCCTGATGATGAGTGATATTGGGCATCTTTTCATGTGTCTGTTAGCCATCTCGGTGTTGTCTTTTGAAAAGTGTCTGTTCATGTCTCTTGCCCATTTCTTCACCTGAAGAAGTATGTTTTTGGGGTGTTGAGTTTGAGAAGTTCTTTATGGATTTTGGATACTAACTCTTTAACCTGTATGTCATTTGTAAATATCTTCTCCCATTCTGTTGGTTACCTTTTAGTTTTGCTGATTGTTTCCTTCACTGTGCAGAAGCTTTTTATCTTGATGAAGTCCTAGTAGTTAATTTTTGCTTTTGTATCCCTTGCCTCTGGAGACATGTTTAGTAAGAAGTTGCTGTGGCATGGGTCAAAGAGATCATTTTTGAAAATGTTGTCATAATTTAAATCATGAAAATTTTATTTTCCAATTATTCTTGCTTACGTATATGTATAGAAATAAAATATTTTTTTGTATTTTGACCTTGTATTGTGCAGTCTGGCTAAACTGAGTTAACTTTTTAAAAAAAAAAAAAAATTTTTTTTTTTTTGGGGCGCCTGGGTGGTGCAGTCGGTTAAGCATCCGACTTCAGCCAGGTCACGATCTCGCGGTCCGTGAGTTCGAGCCCCGCGTCGGGCTCTGGGCTGACGGCTCGGAGCCTGGAGCCTGTTTCCGATTCTGTGTCTCCCTCTCTCTCTGCCCCTCCCCCGTTCATGCTCTGTCTCTCTCTGTCCCAAAAATAAATAAAAAACGTTGGAAAAAAAAAAAAATTTTTTTTTAACGTTTATTTTTGAGACAGGGAGAGACAGAGCATGAACAGGGGAGGGTCAGAGAGAGGGAGACACAGAATCTGAAGCAGGCTCCAGGCTCTGAGGTGTCAGCACAGAGCCCGACGCGGGGCTCGAACCCACGGACCGCGAGATCATGACCTGAGCCGAAGTCGGCCGCCTAACCGACTGAGCCACCCAGGCGCCCCCGAGTTAACTTTTTGTACATTTTCTGTAGTGTTTTCTGCATACACAGCGGTCTGCAAATAAACACAATTTTTGATTTGTGCACCTTTATTTTATTTTTCTTGTTACATTGGCTGTGATCTGCAGTACAGTGTTGCATACAAGTGGTGTAGTGATTTCTTCTTGGTTTCACCTTTCTGAATCCGGATAGCGGTTGCTGTACTCTGTTCTTGAACTCTTAGCTCCAGGGGCTGTTGGTGGGTCAGTTCTGTGTTTCTCTGGTTGTCTTCCTGGAGGTTCTTTCTCTAACTTATTCCTTTAGCCCTTCTAGTAACTTTGTAAGCGTCCAGTTCCTCATTAAATTTCTTCTCCTTAAAACACCTAATCTGTTTCTGCCCTGAACTTTGGCTGATACACTTTAATTTACCATATGGATCATTCTTAGGGCTCTTGGGAGACTACTTCTTTATGGGTAAAGTAATAATTAACATTAGGGCAACAAAAATGTGTTCTGGCCAGTGTCCTTTTTAATGGTTCCCTCGTGATCTGATGATACCACTTTTGAGTGGACTATATAGAAGCATTTTCTCTCTACAGAATGGGAAGACAGCCTTATGATGAAGATGATGTGGTTATATCATCTCAGAGTGGTTTAAATAAATTACAGTGGCCCTGCCATTTAATTAAGCTGCTTCTTTCAGCCCCTTGGTGCTCTTTTCACAAATAGTTTAGTTTGGAGAGTACAGCAGAAAGTAACACTGCTCAAAGTCAGACGTTCTGTGAATGCTTTATTACGTATTTGGAAATGTTAAAAGTGGCATTTGGATTTAACTGCCTTGACAGTGTTCTCAGCTAGTACCTGAGCCATGCTGTATGGGGTAGAGGTTTGGTCATTTGTGTATCAGGAGATGGTAAAATTGCCGAGGCTGATTCACTTCATCAGAGGTAGCCTCGTTCTTCAGGTACATATTTGGGTGCTGACCTGAAGTACATTTGACCCTTGAACAATTCAGGGGTCAGGGGAGCCCACCCCCTGCACAGTTGAAAATCTTCGTGTAACTTTTGACTCCCCCAAAACTTAACTAGCAACAGCCTGTTGCTTACTGGAAGCCTTACTGACAACATAAACAGTCAGTTAGCACATATTTTGTATGTTGTATGTATTATATATTGCATTCTGACAACAGAGTAGGCTAGAGAAAAGAAAATGTCACTAAGAAAATCATAAGAGGGGTACCATGTGACTCTTGATCTTGGAGTTGTGAGTTTAAGCCCCATGTTGGGTAAAGAGATTACTTAAAAGTAAAATATTTTAAAAAATTATAAGAGAAAATACACTTACAGAACTGGAGTTTACCGAGTCTCCAAGAAAATTTCCAGGTATATTTATTGAAGAAAAATCCATGTCTGTGTGGACCTGCACAGCTCAAACCCCTGCTGTTCAAGGGTCGGCTGTGCTGTCGGGTGGGGAAGACCTTGGAGAAAACTGCCTTTTTTTGCCCCACTCCCCGCCCCACCCCACCTGTTTCCCCGAGAAGCTGCTTCTTGTAGGAAGTGTGTCTGCTGGGCAGGAAGACAGACACGTGTAATGGCCATAAAACGTGAGGGTCGTACAGCAGGGGGAGGTGGGGAAGCATCACTGTGGAGGCGATGGCTGAGTCTGAGAGTAATCGGTAGGAACCGGCCAGATGTTCGAAGGTGCCAGGACTTTGGAGGCATCTGAGAGTCCAGAGTGGTTGGGGGCGATGGTGGATGTCCGGCAAGAGTGTTAAGCCATTGTAGGTGATCTCTGGGACAGTCTGTGCTAGGGTTTCCCTCTACTGTCCACACAGAGGGTGCGTAACTGCACTCTGGGTATCTGGCCAGCGAGTGCAGTCAGAGATCAGTTGCTACCACTCAATTCTACTTGGATTAAACTCTCTTTTTGACAACTGACTAAGGGCTCTGCAGTCCACCCTTCTAGAGGCCTTGGATGGACATTGTAGTCTGAATCCCTTGAAATTGTATTCAAAATTGTGCGTTTGGTGAAGGGAGGGGAGGCTCTGTCTCTTGATTTAGATTTTCATAGGGGTTTGAAACCACCTACCTGCTGAACTCCCTTAACTCCCCCTGCCCCCAGAGAGAGCTGCACACCTCCCCTATGTGGAGGGGTCTTTACTGAATTGTACTTTGGGTGCCGTCACTGCTGTCTCCACCTATGGAGGTGTGCTGACAGCTTGGAGCCTGGATCCTGCTTCAGATTCTGGGTCTCCCTCTCTCTCTGCCTGCCCCCCCCCCCTCAAAAATAAGTAAACATGAAGAAAAAGGGGGGGTACCTTCAGGATTAAATTCATTCTTTTTGTGAGCAATGAAAATAAATTCCTTTAATCTGTCAGATAATTTTTTTTTAAATCTTAGTGGCGTTCAGTTTGACTATCTGATCATACTTCCTTTTTCATATAAGCGGTTAGAAATCTTGAGTACGATGAACTAGTCATTCGTCAAAAGTAAGCACCCAGTAGCTTAGAGCTGAAATTGTAGGCTGTTGACTCTGTGAATGTAGACGATTCATATGCATTTTTGATGCATTTTTATAATGTCCATATTTTTGATTCCATTAAATGTCCCTCATTGTCTCTCTTTTTCTCATGTAATTTATTTTGTATTTTATGTATCTCTGTAATGCATACTATACTTGGGGGCAAGGTAGGATATTTAAAAATAAACCTTAAGCCATCTGTGTTTAGAGATTTCCCCTTTGGAAAAATGTTGTTCTCTTTTGTTATGTATTCCTTTTCCTATGTAGCGCATACTTTTTACTTGGGACTTTACTTTTTCCTATCTCTGCTTAGAAAAATACACTCACCCTTTATGGTAAAGGACTAGTTTAAATGCTTTTGCTGCTTAGATGTCTTATCCAATACCCTGACCCTTGCAAAGTAGTTTTCAAGTCTGTTGGCATCTAGATTAGGGCCTGACATTTTTAGTGAACTTCTATCCTCTATGCAGTATTTTTTTTTTTTTTAATGTTTATTTATTTTTGAGAGAGAGAGAGAGCGAGAGAGAGAGAGAGATAATGCAAGCAGGGGAGGGGCAGAGAGAGAATCCGAACCAAGTAGGTTCCAGGTTCTGAGCTGTCAGCAGAGTCCCACGCGGGGTTCAAACTCATGAACTGTGAGGTCATGACCTGAGCCGAAGTCGGACACTCAACCGACTGAGCCACCCAGGCGCCCTGTGATGTAGTGTTTTTTTTTTTAATCCTTAAGGCATTTATCATTTTGTGCTTGGCTGTGATTTTTATATACGTGTTTGCCCTCACCCCTTCGTGTGATCATAACTGGTCAGTCCAGTATTAGTATTCTATTTTGTAATTCCCATCCCCTCCTCCTTCCTCAGTTGTGTGTAATCTTTGTGGTGATTCTCTTAAGACACTTGACAGGATGGCTCCTGGGAGCCAGTGGAGGCCTGGATGCACACGCAGGTGAACAGTTGTAATCGTAGTGGTGATTTGGTTGGTTCATATTAGTCATGGTGGATGTTTACTGGTTTGCATCAGGGTTCCTGAACTTGATCAGAGTCCCAAAAATAGTCACTTGGTTGAAGCCATTGCTGTATATACTAAGTTTGTAGGAATCACAGAAATTGAATAACCATTAGGTTGGTTGATAAAATCAGAATTTAGAGTTTTCTGTAGTTGGGCAGAAAATTTGCTAAAACAGTAATAGTGGTTATTTGTCTTTAAAAAATTGCCAGCATGAGGTCAGGGAGACCCAGGTTAGCAGTAGGCAGCCTGTGAGAAAAAGACCTCTACTGGTCACTTTTTACATTAGAATGGGCTGGGGTATGTAGTGGTTAAACTCACATATGCGCACACGTACACACGCCTGAAGTCCCAGTGGCTTAAAATACAAAGGTATTTTCGGTATTTTATTTGTCATTGGCTCAGGTTGGCAGAGGTCTCTGCTCACGAGGGCGCTCCGTAAGAGTGCCGCTCGCACTTGCCAGAGGAAGGCCCTGTTTTTCTGGAGGCTCTGTTCCACCCAGGAGGAGTAAAAGCTCTGGCCAGAAGTGAATGGGTGCGCTCCCACTTACAAGTCATTGGCCAAATGTAGTCACGTGGTGCCTCCCCAATCACAGGGGGGCTCGGAAATGTACCCTTAACTGTGCCTGCCAGCCACACTGACGACTGCTCCACACATGACTGTTCTAGCACATGACTGGCTGGTTGAGCTGTACTGAACGCTCGGTACCGTTCTGTTCAATGGATGGGCCCCTGCTAACTTTGCATCTAGAGAGGGAGTTCCTTACAGATGGTGTTACGACTCGACGGTCTTTTGTTTTGAATTTCTACAGTTGTGTTTGCTTCCTCATTGATACCTTTTTTTCTGAAGCATCTTTATTATTTTTCTCCGTTTCTCCTTTCTTGACTCCTTTTGAGAGTACAAGTTGTATAAATGAGGCTGCACTGTCTTACCTGCTTTGAGGGACCGTGAAATTGACTCTCCAATCCATATATTTAGGGTTGTTTTAGTTTAGGTCTGGATACAACGTTTATACCTGTTGACTAGCGGTAATATTTGATGTTCATTGGGTTAGTATAAAGAGTGATCTGCATGTAAAGCCTTCTTCTAAGATGAGAACTAATACTGGCCTTCACAGATTGGTGGCAGTAGATGCTACTTGTATTTTAAAGGCGGTACGCTCGTTTTTATGAGGATCAGAGTTGTAAGTTACGTGGCAATTTTGAATACTGTGCTAAATTCGTGAAGAGCAGATGTGGACTCTCCTGTTGGCCGTCCTGATGTGAAACTAGTTTGAAGAGTGCAATCCTGAATTTTTCGGTGCTGTGTATTCAAATTAGCAGAAACCATCGTTTTTTTGCTTTTGTTGTTTTTGAATAGTACCGTAGGTTGTTTTCTTAAATAAGGTTGACCGTGTTTTTCCTCCCCCTGCTCAATTTGAGTCTCTGGAGCCTGTTCTATTTTTACTTGTGGATCCGGCAGGCTGAGGCGGTCTCTGATTTCATGCTCTGCAGATCAACAGGAGATCTCTTGTAAGATGAGAATTGTGTAGTGGGTGACTGTTTGGAGAGTAAACAGCCCTTACTAGTTGGTAAACACTTACTGAGCTATGTTTTCAGTAACGGCAATTTTTAGCAATGTCTTTGGTACTGTGACTAAAGATAGTCAAGAATAAATTCAGTAGTTGGCTTTTTGCTGTAAGTAATTGTTAGAAGTAATTTTTTGAAGTATTGTTGAAGCTTTATCTCCTATATGTTTTATTTTTTAACTGTCTTTAAGGGATCACTGAAAGTAATTTATGTGGAATATTTACACATTCTTGGGAATAAGCCAGGACTGTTGAATTAAAAAAGTTTACAAAAAAGTCTCGCAAAACCATTTCATTATAAAATGAAAGTAAAACAGTACCGTTTAAAATTCAAATCCAGCAACATTTATTCTTTCCAGCGCCTCAGAGTCTGCTTGGGGCTGGGGTTGAAAAGATTAGTTGATTATTTGTTAGAGTACCTTTGGTAAACATTGCAGAGAAGACCTGATGACACTTCCCCCCTCCGAGTGATGGACACTTGAGCTGCTTGTTATGAGACTGGGCCTTTCTCGCATTTCTGGCCCTCTGCTGCTGACATTCTGCTTGCTCCTTACTTGCTCCTTCCGGGTCTCTGGGTGACCTGACGTGGTGTCCGATTTCAGTTGATGAGTCCATTTACTTTGCAAAACTGAGTTAAGTTTTCAGATAGTTTTGTTTTAAAGTTGAAGTTTGATCTTCTATTTCTTGGGCAGGTGAATGAATGCGGTAGAGCAGAGCTTGTTTGAATCACAGGACATTTCGAAAGGCAGCTAGGATACTTCCCCACCATTTTCCCACACTCTAACTCTTCCCGCTTTGACAAACTCTAAACTCTTGGTTGGTCTGTATATTCACAGTGTATTCTCTGACGTTGGTATGCCCAGTCCTTTTTTTTTTTTTTTTTTTTTATTTAAAGGTATGATTTTCTTTTCCCTGAGTTTTCCCTGCTCGCCACTGCTCCTTTTTTCCTTAATCTGTTGCCGAATTAGACGTACCAGACGTGGTGGAGAGCCGCATGGAACTGTGTTTGTTGGATAGACAGTTGTGTATTTATGTTGACGTTGGAGCACCAGGGTGTTGATAGGAAGAGGGGCCACAGGGTGTGATAACATATTTATTACTGTTTCTCACTAAATGGAACCAGGGCTCCATGGAGAAATGGCTGATTTGCCTGGGATTGGAAATGTTCAGAACGTCCTGTTTAGGTAACAGAAAGCAAGAAAGCAATCAAAGATCAATGGGCAGGCAGCTTTATCACTGGGCAAGGTTCCCATTGCATAGATTGCTCGGTGGGATATTTTGGGTGGATAAAATGAGTAGAAATCATGGATTAAAACACAGAACTGTGTTAAAATCCATGACTTCATAATACTAAAGCCAATAACAAACAACAGCAACAGCAGTAATAACAAAACACCTAATGGTCACCTTTGGAAGATGCTGTGCAACCAACTTATTCTGAAGGTAAGAGTAAAGAATCAAGTATTTGTCTTTCCAGACTTTCCTAGGTAACTGAAGAGTTGATAAAGAGAAGTTTCTCTTTATACATTGCAGCTAATCCGTGAAAGAATTAGAATGTCGTCATTTTGCAGCCTGTAATGAAACAGATGTAGGCAATGATGAGTAACCGCTACTGAAGCCACAATGTGACACAGTGGCAGCTCCTGAACCCACACCTCATCAAAAGAGGGGCCAGCCAGACAGGTGCCTCCTCGGGAGAGGCAGTGACCCCCTGTGCCTCTTGATCTGCCAGTTTACAGGAAACACAACGTATAGCAGAACGTGTTCGAAGACCCGGTGAGAGGACACACTCTGTAAAATCTAGACGTGAATTCTGTAGGACGGGTGTCTTGGTTTCTTCCACACATGAGTGACCAAAGAAAAAGGCTTAGGGAACCTGTAAAGACCCTTACAAACCAAATGAAATGCGGGATCTTACTTGGGTGGATCTTGATTGTAACCAGCTAATTGTGAGTCTCATGCAGCAGAAGGGAAAACGTGAGTGCCGTGTAGGGGATACGAGCAAAACGCAGATCTTTCTCAGGGTGTAATATCGTGCTCATGTTTTAGAGCGTATATTAAAGTTTTGACAGATGGAAGTACGGCAACTGGTGTTCCTTGTGCGCCGTGGCCGAGAGTGTGCTCAGGCTTCAGGAGAGGCTTTGCCTCCGGTGTCTTGTGGGGTGGCAAAAAAGTCCGGTTGGACCCCGGGAGACCAGTGAAATTGCCAGCGCCTGCTCCTTCCAGTAGATTCGGAATGGGATCAGAGGTGGACTGTCCGCTCCCGGCTCAGTGCCGGAAAACCAGCTTGGGCATGTGCTCGAGTGCCCAAGAAGGTGACCTGGACCTGCACGGTGGCACGTAATTTTACTGTCCCACTTTTCCGCTGAAAATTCACTCATTTTTAAAAAAATTTTTAAAGTTTTTATTTATTTTTGAGAGAGCGTGCTGGAGCACGAGCGGGGGAAGCAGAGAGAGAGACACACACACAGAATCCGAAGCAGGCTCCAGGCTCCGAGCTGTCAGCACAGAGCCTGATGCGGGGCTCGAACCCACAGACCATGAGATCATGACCTGAGCTGAAGTCAGATGCTTAACCAACTGAGCCACCCAGGCACCCTGAAAATTTGCTAAATTTTAAAAGTCATATATGTTGATGCTTTGATCCTAACTGAATTGAATAAAATTCAGCTCTGTGTGGGGAAATGTGTTTTCTCAATTGTTAAGTGTTTTATTTTGAGTTGCTTACTCAGACTAAGACCTGTAGAACTTTTGGTGATGGTATTTATGGTTTATAATTTGAATTATCTGTGAAACTTGAATTCATGCCTAATTTTCTCAAACGTAATATTAACTCTAACTTATCATCAATTCATGATTGTCTAATGGTGTGCATTTTACTAGGGTGTACCCAAAACTACAGGAAAAAACATGGTACCCCCTGAACTACAGATTTACCGAAAGATTTAAGAAAAACCATGAATATTGAATTAAACAAGGATATATTACAGGGTTAAAGTGAAAAATGTGCCTTAATCTTTAAGATAAAAAAGATTTGAGGGGCGCCTGGGTGGCTCAGTTGGTTAAGCATCCGACTTCGGCTCAGGTCATGATCTCACGGTTTGTGGGTTCCAGCCCTGCGTTGGGCTCTGTGCTGACGGCCTGGAGCCTGCTTCGGATTCTGTCTCCCTTGCTCTCTGCCCCTCCCCCACTGATGCTCTGTTTCTCTCTGTCTTAAAAATAAATAAATATAAAAAAATTTGAAATAAAAAAATGATATTTGAAAGAAATTTATGTTTGAGGATCTTCATGATTCTCTGTAGAGTTTTATTTTGTCACCTTCTTAGTTTATTTATGTGTCTCCTGGTTGGGCTAAGGATTTTTTTTTTTTTTTTTTTTTTGAGAAAGAATGAGAGAATCCCAGGAGGGGCAGAGAGAGAGAGAAGTGGGGCTCACCCGAAGCAAGCTCAAGCTTACCTGATGTGGGACTTGAACTCACCAACGGTGAGATCATGACCTGAGCTAAAGTCAGATGCTTAATGACAGGGCCACCCAGGCGCCCGTGTTTTGTTGTTGTTGTTGTTGTTGTTGTTTTACTATTAGGATTAAAATAACTTTTGAGACCCATTTTTTTTAATGTTTATTAAGTTTTTTTGTTCTTTTGAGAGAGGAAGGGCACAAGTGAGCAAAGAAAGGCAGAGAGAGAGAGAGAGAGAGAGAGAGAGAGAGAAGCAGGGCTCACCCAATGGAGGGCTCGAACTCACAAACCATGTGATCATGACCTAAGCTGAAGCCAGATGCTTAACCAACTGAGCCACCCAGGTGACCCGAGACCCATTTCTTTTAATTAGATATTTGCTTGAGTACTAGGCAAGCTGTATTGAGAACCTTTGTTCATATATATTTTTTTAAAGTTTGTTTACTTATTTGAGAGAGAGTGCACATGCTTATGCATAGGGGAGGGTCAGAGAGAGAGGGAGAGAGGGAATCACAAGCAGGCTCTGAGCTGTCAGCACTGAGCTCCGTGTGGAGCTCAATCTCATGAACTGTAGGGTCATGACCTGAGCCAAAATCAAGAGTCAGATGCTTAATTGACTGAGCCCCCCAGGCACCCCTTTGTTTCATCATTTTGATTGGGCTTCTTGGTTGTAAATTCTTTGAGGTACAGACGGTTATGTTGTGTGCCTAGTGTTAATAGCATAACTAGCTACTCTTTATTGCTTGCTTTCCTGTTATACTATTTGTTCCTCATGCTGACTTGCTTTACTGTTCTGTTGAGGATAACCTTGGCTCTGCCTTCAGTAAATGGGGGACTCAGTGCTGGTTTAGAAACCTGCTGGGGACCAATGAATTTGTTTGCGTCAGTATTTTTCTTGGGCTAAAAGTCTTTGCTGCGTTTTTCCAGAGGAGCCCTCGGAGCTTTAGTCCCCAGACTTTACATCTGTTGCAACTGAAGAGAAATTTACCAGTAATACATATTTTTTTTCCTTTCCGGAAAAAAGCTTTGAAGAAGAGTATAGTAAAATCTCTTACCCTCTTACATAGGGAAAGAGGGCTTGACCTTGTTTGAAAGTTTTATAGCTTTTCAGCCATAGGATCATGAGAATTACCTTAGATAACACTTAAAGTGCTGACATATCAGATTTAATCTTCAAATTTAATTCTGCAGTCGTTTAACAGATATTTGAGCGCCCACGTCTCTAAGAGTAACACTTAACAGAATGTAAAAATCTTGCGCAGAGTTTACATTCCGTGTGGGCAGACAGGTAATAAACTAGATAATTAAGTTAAAATGTGGTGTGTTAGGTCGTGATAAGTGCCCGGGAGAGAAAATAAGGCCGAGAGAATGGCACGTCGGAGGTGGTGTCTCCAGGCTGAGGGAGCGACCTTGCGGCTCCCAGGTGGGGGGAGAGGCTGGCAGAGGGGCAGCTCGCGGCGGGTGGCGGCCCGGCCTTTACAGCAGTGAGACTGTGGTTCTGACTCTGAGGTGAGACCAGCCTGTAGAAGTTCTTCAGCAGAAGAGTGACATGATCCAGCTTGCGTTTGAACAGGATCACTTGGCTTGCGGTGCGAGCATGTGGCCTGCAGGGAGATGAGCGGAAACAAACTGGTTGGTGGTTATGAGGCTTGAGTGGGAAGGCGGGCGCGATGCCTGGTGGCCCGGACCAGGATGCTGGCCGTGGAGATGGTAAACGGTTGAGCTCTTGGTTACATTTTCTAAATGGAGCTGTCAGGATTTACTGGGGAATCAGATTTTTTTGGAGTGGTGCGTGTGTGCGTGTGAGAGAGAGAGTTTTCAGGGTGCCTTCAGGGTTTTTGGCCTGAGCAGCTGGAAGGGCGGACTTGGCACTGACTGGGGTGGAAGGACCGCGGGACCAGGACATTACCAGGGGCTCGTTTTGAACACACAGGGTTGGGATGCTCGTTAGACATCGATGTGGGGGAGTCACGTAGGCAGCTTATCACATATGATCAGGAATTCCGTGAAGAGCTTTGGCTCGGAGACCTCACCGGGCAGCTGTGTGTAGATTGTATAGAAACCACGAGGCTGGCCGGGATCAGTAAGCAGGGGGTCAAGGAGGAAGGTTTGGCACGCCGGCATAAGCAGAGAAATTCGCAGAAGCTAGTGATGGGGCTGTGAGGGGCTGTGAGGGGGCTGTGAGGAGGAGTGGTCTGGGAGGTAAACGGGCAATCAGAACATGGCAGCTGTCAGCGGCCAAAGAAAGTTCCAAGGAGGGCTGGGGGCACCTGTGTTAAATGAGAGGTCAGGTAAGATAAGGACTGATAAAGGTCATTAGAGGTGATGGGTGACTTGGAGGACGGTTTCTGGGGTGTGATGGGGGGCAGACGCCAGATCAGTGGGAGCCTGAGAGAGCGGGATGGGGGAAGTGGAGGCAGACACGCAGAGCAGCCCTCTGAAAAGCTGGGCTGTAAAACGGGAACAGAGATGGGGCAGTAGCTGGAATGAACTTGGCTTCCTGTTTCTCGTACAGATTGGAGAAATGATCGCATGTTTATTGATGGGATTGAATTCAGTAGAGAGGGGTGCGTTATGACACAGAGAAGGTAGGGTGATATGGGTTGAAGTTTAGGGAAGAGGGTGGGTCTGTGTAGAGTGTGGAAAATCTTGGAATTTACCTCATAGGTTTTTTTTTTTTTAATGTTTTATTTATTAAAAAAAAAAAATTTTTTTTTTTTTAACATTTTATTTATTTTTGAGACAGGGAGAGACAGAGCATGAACAGGGGAGGGTCAGAGAGAGGGAGACACAGAATCGGAAACAGGCTCCAGGCTCCGAGCTGTCAGCACAGAGCCCGACGCGGGGCTCGAACTCACGGACCGCGAGATTATGACCTGAGCCGAAGTTGGCCGCTTAACCGACTGAGCCACCCAGGCGCCCCAATGTTTTATTTATTTTTGAGACAGAGCATGAGCTGGGAAGGGGCAGAGAGAGAGACACACACAGAATCCGAAGCAGGCTCCAGGCTCCGAGCTGTCAGCACAGAGCCCAACGCGGGGCTCGAGCCCACAAACCGCGAGATCATGATCTGAGCCGAAGTCGGACGCTTAACCGACTGAGGCACCCAGGTGCCCCATGAGTATTTATGTTTAAGAAACATGTTAATTTGTTTAATTTTGCAAGTGACTAGTTTGTTGTACTTTTTTTTTTTTTTTTTTGGTTTGGTTAGCTTTCCTAACTGGAGTAATCATATTCAGATCTCTTTAATCATTTGTTTTTAAGCCTATGTACATTGCCCAGTTGTTCTAAAACAGTGTTAAATATTTGTGTGTTTTTTTGTAGTAATAGTTTAACTATTAACTGTGTTATATACTTTAATTTTTATATTTCTTTCCTAAAGGAACCCTAGTTTTATTATTCATCTTCCTGGCTTGTCTTCCGTTAACAGTTGTCACGGCAGGCACCCTGGTTTTGTCTTGTTGCCTGACTTCAATGGAATGCTTGTAGTTTTTACCTTAGTGGCATAATGTGTCGTGTGTATACTAAATCTTTAATAAATGTACACATATTTACAGCTTGGTGTATATTTAAAAAATTTTTTCTAAAGTTTTTTTTTAAGTTTATTATTTTTGAGAGAGTATGTGTGTGTGTGGGGGGGGGAGGGGCAGAGAGAATCCCAAGCAGGCTCCACACTGTCAGTGCAGAGCCTGACGGGGCTCAAACCCATGATCTGTGAGATCATGACCTGAGCCAAAGTTGGATGCTTAACCGACTGAGCCACCCAGACGCCCCTATAGCATAGTGTATATTATGTGGTAAGTCTTTCTTAGAAATACTGGTACTCTATCTATCTCTGTTTTATTGGGTTTCTTTTTCCAATTAATATCATAAAATAGATCGTGTATATTACACTGTATGAAAAATTTTCAGCAGCAGTGAAAATCATCATTGCTTTTTCTCCTTGAACTTTCGTTGGATGTCTGTTCAAAGAATTGAGCCTCTTGAATTTGTGGAAGATTCACACTTCTAAAATTTATTGTTGGTAATATTTACTAATATTTCGTTTCAGAAAGAGGTGAATGTCTAATCTCTGAGGCCTCATTGTGTGGATTCAAACCCCAGCCTCTCTGTTACAGAACCTCTCTGGGTCAGCTTCCACACCCGTGAGATGAGAAGAAACAGTGTTCAACTCCTAGGCAGGAGAGTGGTAATCAGTCCGTGGGAACTGTCACTGATGTTGTGATGTGCAGGTTGTTGGAATACTTGCCCCGTCTTGGGTCTTAGGTTTTTCCTTGTGATCTCAACCAGTGAAGGGGTCATGCATGGCACAAAAGAGGGCCTGGAGGACTGTGCTTCCAGCTGACGAAGGCTCTGGCATCCTTTCGACGGATGGGTTGTGACTCTTCTGTGCCTGCATTAGACATGTTGGCCCTCCAGCGTGTCAGATTGTTTGGAGACAAAATGAGGTGATGTTACATGCATTGCTTATCTAGATTGATGTCTACAGTCTAGTAAATCCTATATGATAGTGTTTGCTGTTATTAGTATGAATTTTTGTCAAGAGTATTCTCTGTGCTGTTTGTGCATGACAGGCTTCATGAAATGAATTGGGAAATTTTGTTTTCTGGATATGGCTTAATAAAGGAATTACCTTTTGGATTTACTCTGAAAATGTCTGGGACTCGTGTCTGGACTGGTTGGGGAGCTAGGTTCTGACAATATCGTGTTCTTCAAGTGAAACCATGTGGAACTGAGAGCACTCTGTATTTTCCTCTATTTCACCTACATTACATTGTTTAGTGCTTAAAATTTACAGGAAGCTTACTTCATACTTATTTTGGTTTCCTCTGTTACCATCTTATTCCTTTTCAGCCCTGATTTTTACATAATTATTCTTTTAATCCAGGTAATACCGGTGTATCTGTTTTTCTTCAAAATTCAGCTTCTTGGTTTTAGAATTAAACCTGCTGTCTTCTGCTTTCCTAATTGAGTAATTTCTCCATTTCTTTAATTCCTTTATTTATATATATATATATATTTTAATTTTTTTAAATGTTTTATTTATTTTTGAGACAGAGATAGAGCGTGAGCAGGGGAGGGGCAGAGAGAGAGCGAGACACAGAATCCAAAGCAGGCTTCAGGCTCCGAGCTGTCAGCACAGAGCCCGACTCGGGCCTTGAACTCACAAACTGTGAGATCATGACCTGAGCCCAAGTCGGATGCTCAACCGGCTGAGCCACCCAGGCACCCCTATTGATAATTTTTAGTTCTGTTTGTTTTCTAACCTTGAGTTGAATGCTTAATACATTTAATTTTAATTCTTGATGAGTTGACAGTAGTTAGATTTGGATCTTTGGGAATAACTTTATTTGTGTACCGAAGACTTTTATATAGTTAGTTTCTTATAATTGCTATTTACTAGGTAATTTGTACTAATTTTTATTTCCTTTTTTTTTTTTTTTAAAGTAAGCTCTATGCCCAGCATGGGGCTCAAACTCAGGACACCGACATCAAGAGTCGCATGCTCTCCCGACTGAGCTGGCCAGGCAGGTGCCCCTGGATTCCATCTTTGCATGGAATAATTCAGCAAGAGGTAGCACATAGATGGTCAAGTCCCCTCCCCGAAGTGGAGTAGTTTGCTGAATTTTGAGCTGTTGTGGCCTAAATAGACGATCTGCTCTCATTCTGTCATGTGTTCAGCCATTTTATTATTTTTGTCTTTTGATCTTTCAGGACTGAAACAGTGATGGGCTTCTGTGTTTACTTTGCCAGTTGTCTTGTATTTAAAGTTTTGGCTGTGAGTATATGTTTTGAAGTTTTATAGTGTACATAGTTTTATAAGCATGTCTTCCTTCTACCGTGATCTTCATCGTTATAGAAGGTGGCCCTTTGAATTGCACTGGTTTGGGGAGTGTGTTGATACTTGCTTGGTGTACTTTTGCCTCACCTTCACTTTTAACGTTTCTGAGTATGTTTTGTTTTTGGTTGTCTCATGGAGACCCTGTGTCGTTGGACGAAGGTTAGTCTTTATGGACCCAGTGTGAGTTGTTTGCATTCATTTTCGTTAATGTTGTATGTTTGGTTTTGCGTTTGTAATACTGTTTTTTCATTGCCTATCGTTTTGCTTATTTCTTTTTGCTCTTAACATTATTTTCTTGATTTGCTGTCCCTTACCTCATTTGGTAAGTCATGTATCCTGTTTCATTACGTGTATGGTACCATTGGTGGTAAGATGGCTCGCTATTCTGATAACCACCACTGTGGTTAAGTGCTGCTGAAGAAACGCGCATGCCATCGATTGTGATACGCGTGCTGATTTCAGGTACACTAAAAAGTGAAAAACGGTGCAGGGGCGCCTGGGTGGCTCAGTCAGTTGGGTGTCTGACTTTGGCTCAGGTCACGATCTCGTGAGTTCGAGCCCTGCATCAGGCTCTGCGCTGACAGCTCGGAGCCTGGAGTCTGCTTCAGGTTCTGTGTCTCCCTCCCTCTCTGCCCCTCCCCTGCTTGCGCTGTGTCTCCGTCTGTCTGTCTGTCTCTCTCTCAAAAATAAAAAACATTAAAAAATGATAGAATGATCAATAAAAGATTTTTTAAAAAGGTGAAAACCGGTGCATCTTAGATGAAATAAGGTGGTTTGTTTATAGTTCTGCGGTTACTATTAAAAAGTTGTAGCTTTAATATACTTAAATCTATTATGTTCATTAAATAGATTTTGTTTGAGGAGTGGTTTGTTGTATTCTCAGAGTTGTTGTCTGTTTAAACATGTCTGTCAGTGGCTTTCACAAGTGAAACGATACTTATTAAGAGTTTTTGAGCTACATTACCTTCCCCTTAATACCCAGTAAACATCACTTAACTCCGTTATCTTCTGGCATCGAGGGTTACTCTAGAGAAATCTGGGGCCAGCCTGACTTTTTCCCCCTTTGTAGGTGACCTGCTTTTGCCTTGGGTGTTGGTAGAATTCTTTGTTCAGCCTGGAAGTTCAGTAACTTCGTCGGGATGAGCCTCGGTCTGGGTGTGCCTCCCTGTGACACGTTCCTGCCACACGGTGAGCCATTTCAGTGTGTGATTCGGGGGTATTTCTGACACCCCTTTTTCTTCTGTTCTTGTTCTTGCCTCAGGGAGGATCAGCTTGGTGATTGTTGCTCTTCGTTTCCGGTCATTCGTTTATTATTTTTCCAGGTGCTTCCTTTGTGCTTTTCCTCCGTGTTCTGTGTGATTTCTTGAGATGCTTTCAGAACATTGTCTTTGTCACATCAGGTCTACCTCTTCCTTTGTATGATGTGGTTTTCACCTGGCCAGTGGCTTCAGTACATCACTCAGTCTTACCTATTTATGTCTGTGAGCAGCCCTTTCAATTTGTCTCATTTATTTCCCTCTTTTTAAAAAAACCTTTGCTTCTTGTGGTAAAAACAGGTACAACCACATTGTTTTTGAGAAGATGGGAAAACCAATTGCAAAGCAGCTAATAGCAAAATACATTCTCCAAGAACACAACTAAGCGACTCGTAGGTGGTTCTACCAAGATACGTTGTTACGCTCGTTTGCAGGCTTAAAGATGTTTGTTTTTGCAGTTGGATGAACTCCTTTTGTGCACGGTAGAAATCTGTTTTTGCCAGGTGTCCTTTTGTGTACAGGGGAGAAGTATTCAAAGGCCTTTTCCCTATTAATTATAGAAAATCTGTTGAAGACTTTTTCGTCGTTCAGTGAGTTGTAATGTAGACTACAAAACAGTTCACTGAAACCACGACTGACCGGCGCCAGAACAGACCCGGTGTGTGCGTTTCTCCTTCCTGCCGACTTGTTCTTGTTTTATTCTGAAGAAATGAAGGTGACCAACACTGTGCCCCTTGACCTTCGTTCAGGTTGAAGGACGTAGTGAAACTGAATGTGCGCAAATTGTGGTTACCGGGAGTGAGACTTTGTGGCTTCTGCACTTTAAAGCTTGTTAGCTGCTTGGGGAATAGGTTCTCCCTTGGTTCTGTTTGTTTTCAAAGGTGGTGGACACACAGCTTCCTTTTTGTTACTGTGGATGCTAACAAAGCTTGTCTTAACTGTTTTCGTGGGCTTGCACATTCAGAGTGGCACACAAGTATGCTGGCTACATACTCAGTATTGTGAAAAGCCTGAATTTACTGCTTGAGAGTCTAAACCGCAGCTTACCTCTGTAATTAAAACGATCAGCTTCCTAAGGGTTTCGGACTTAAAACTTAAACACACACTTAAGCTGTGCTCGATTGCCCGTAATGTGGCATCTTCCTAAGATACATGTATTTTTACTAATCCGTGAATTCAGCAGATAGTTTCTGAAGGCTGTAGCACGGAGCGGATGGGGTCCCCGGGGCTACACCAGTAAACAAACATCACCGCCGATTCAGAGCCTTGTTCTGGTGGTGGGGGGGGGGGGGTGGGGTGGAGGAGATATACAAAGTTAAGAGGAAGGTGTGGAGGGCTATGGGGGTCCTAAAACAGGGAGAGGGGATAAAATAGGGAGTGTGTAAGCACCGGGGGGTGGGGGGTGTAATTTAAAATAGGGTGACGGCAACGAATTGAGTTAGGTGAGGAAGTGAATGAACCGTGGGAGGATGCAGCAAGCAGGGAGGGAGAGGCAGGAGAGCAGTGGGCTGAAGGCCAGCGAAGGAGGCAGCAGGGGGAGGCTGAGGAGACGTGGGGGCAAGTTCTGGAGATCGTGAGCTGAAGCCCGGGAGACCCTCACTGAGAGGGAGACAAGGCACAGGCTCAGTGGTGACGCGGTCCAGACTCACGTGTGAGAACAGACACCCTGACAGAGGGGTTGTACGTGGCGTCCCACGTGTGTAAGTAAACATTCGTAACTGAAAGCAAAGCTTCACCAGCGCTGTCCCTATTGGCTGTTTTCTTTTTATTAGGAAAACAGATGCTGCTGGTGTCCCTCCCTGCGCATGTATGTCACGACCACATTTCTTGTGATTGAGAAACACTGCTAAACGAGATGCGGCCTCTGCCATGGTGGGAAGGAAGAAAAGAGAGCGTAGGGCGTTGTGTGTTAAAGGAAAATGAATAAAGTGTGAAAATATAAAAGAATAGAAACCAATATCAAATGCACCCTTAGCTTAAAAAATAATTAAATACGAGGTCTACAAAGGCCTAATAGTGAAGAGCCTCACCCACCAGAGGCGACTATTTAAAAAATATTTTTTGGGGGTGCCTGGGTGGCTCAGTTGGTTAAGCGCCTGACTTCTGCTCAGGTCATGATCTCACAGTCGGTGAGCTTGAGCCCCGTGTCAGGCTCTGTGCTGACAGCTCAGAGCCTGGAGCCTTCTTTGGATTCTTTCTGTCTGTCTATGTCTCTCTCCCTCTCTCCCTCTCCCCCTCTCCCCCCTCCCACCCCTCTCTCACTCCTCTCTCACTCGCACTCTCTGTCTCTGTCTCTCTCTCTCTCTCTGTGAAAAGTATATAAACCTTACAATTTTTTAAAAAAATATTTCTTTAAATTTATTTACTCAAAAGTAAATAAACATTAAAAATTTAAAAAAAAAATTTTTTTTTAAAACTTTTCTTATTTAAGAGAGAGAGTGAGAGAGCAGAGGAGGGTAGAGAGAATTGCAAGCAGGCCCCGTGTCGTCAGTGCAGAGCCTGATGGGAGGCTCGAACCCACAAACCAGGAGATCATTACCTGATCCGAAACCATGATGCTTAACTGACTGAGCCACCCAGGCACCACCCCCCAAATGTTTTTTAATGTTTATTTATTTTGGGAGAGCGAGAACTAGCGGAGGAGGGCAGAGAGAGAGAGAGGAGGACAGAAGATCCAATGCCAGCTCTGTGCTGACAGCAGAGAGCCTGCTGTGCGGCCCGAACTCATGAACTGAACCGTGAGATCATGACCTGAGCTGAAGCCAGATGCTTAACCAGCTGAGCCACCGAGGCTCCTCAGAAGCAGCTACCTTAAAAATACCTTTTTGCTGCGAATTTCTTGGGGCCCCATGTTTCTAAATAATATGCTTATAGTGTTTGTTTTTTGTTTACCAACTTCAGGCATCCTCTCTGTTGACTTATTGCTGTGACAGATGTTCCCAGTCTCACTTCCTACTGCTGACAGGCTCTGGGGTTCTGCCCAGAACATTAGCTACCACCTGCCCCCTCCCCCGCCCCCTCCCCCCTCTATTCCTCCCTGCAGCTCCTCTGTGCTGCTCCCTGCACTCTGCCTGATCAGTTTGCCCTCTGCCGCCCATTTTCCATCTTGCAGAACCATGGGCAATCCACCTTGTCTTTTTTTTTTTTTTTTTTTTTTTTAATGTTTATTTATTTTGAGAGAGAGAGCACGCACGCCCAAACGGGGGTGGGGAGAATGGGGAGAGAAACCCAAGCAGGCTCCCGTGCTGTCCGCACAGAGCCTGATGTAGGTCTTGATCCCATGAACCATGAGATCATGACCTGAGCTGACATCAAGAGTCAGACGCTCAACCGGCTGAACCACCCAGGCGCCCCTACCTTGTCTGTAAACAAAATATTTTCACTTAAATGGTTATTTTAAAATTTGGTTCGATAAATTTAATTATTAGGAAGGAAAGGAAATGAACATGTGGGATCACACTGGTGCCTTGAACTGGAAGATAGATTGGAGGTTGGCCACAGCTTTTTGTTTTGTTTTGTTTTATTTTAAAATATGTGCAGTGTGTGCTTTTTTAAGAGTTAGAGATATATTTACAATACTTTATCTTTTTAAAACAAATTCTAAACATTTCCCCGTGTCATTAAAGTACTTTAAATAGTTGCGTAGCAATTTTCCATATCCTGGTACCATGATAGTCCCCCCAATTTGACTTTTAGGTGGTTTTTAAATTATAAATAATTATAAACTATTTAAATTACAGCTGATGCTTCCATGGGTTTTCCTTGTGAACCATATTTACATGTTATGTTGGATTGCTTCGCTTAGGATAAATATCTAGGAGTACTCCTTGCTGCATCAGAGAAGATAAACGTTTTTTGAGGTTCGTGTTTTCTTTCCGTTTTACTGAGACGCAGCTCACGTGGTACCCGTTTAAGGTGTGCAGCGTCCTGACTTAGACATATTGTGAACCTCCATCACTGTACAGAGCTACGAGAGAAGAGGAAAAAACTGTGTTTGTGCTTGGTTCTGTTGTTTCCTTTTGATGAGAACTTCCAGGCTGTGCTGTCCTTGTGTCAGGTATGCCGCGCGGCTGAGTTAGCCAGGCCGTGATGTTGTACCTTACTCACTTTATAGCTGGAGGCTTGTCCTTTTTGACGTTCTGTCTCCGGTTCCCTTCTGGGAAGGCTGTGTTCTTTTCTATTCCCACTCTCACTGAATTGAAATGCCACCTTTTACTGTGTTCTCATTCTTACTGCTTATCAGGGACTTCTGAAAATGTTTGATTCTGACAGGTAAGAAGAAATTTTATTTTAAAAATTCCCAGGGCGTCTGGGTGGCTCAGTCGGTTAAGTGTCTGACTTCAGCTCAGGTCATGATCTTGCCGTTCCGGAGTTTGAGCCCCGCGTCGGGCTCTGTGCTGACGGCTCAGAGCCTGGAGCCTGCTTCGGATCCTGTGTCTCCCTCTCTCTCTGCCCCTTCCCCGCTAGTGCTCTGTCTCTCTCTCAAAAATAAGTAAACATTAAAAAAACCCCAAAACTTAAAAATTCCCGAGAAAGTTGGAACACTTCCTGACAGTTTGGAAGTTTGTTGGTTGTTTTAGAGGTTCGTGACAGCAGTAACTTGCCTTTTAACTTTTTTGGGCTATTTTGGTATGGAAATTGTTTTAGTTGTCCAATTAATTAGTCCTTCCTGTCTTTTCTTCCTTTTCTGTGACACTTAGAATGTTTCCTCTTTGTAAGATCAGATAAGACTATGGAAAATTTGAAGGTGGCTTTGAAATGGGGGGGGGCGGGACTTGACAGCAGTGTTTTTAAACACGGCTGGCCTTTGGTCTGCTGACAGATATCCATCATACTAATTTAATTTTAGTGTGTTGCCACTTTGCCTTGTACTGTGGAGGTGTTAAATTGTTACTGTATTTTTTTAGTTTTGTTTTTTTAAATCACCTTCCAAGTGAGCGTGTAGTGCGGTAATGTCTTCAGGAGTAGAATCCAGTGATTCATCCCCGACAAATAACACCCAGTGCTCCTCCCCCGTGGCCTCCCCCACGCCCCTCCCCCACTTAGCCCATCGCCCCTCCCACAACCCCTCCAGTTTGTTCTCTGTATTTAAGCGTCTCTTCTGTTTTGTCCCCCTCCCTGTTTTTAGATTATTTTTGTTTCCCTTCCCTTCTGTTCATCTGTTCTGTCTTTTAAAGTCCTCCTGTGAGTGAGGTCATATGATTTTTGTCTTTCTCTAATTTCACTTAGCAGAATACCCTCCAGTTCCGTCCCTGTAGTTGCACTGGCAGGATTTCATTCTTTTTGATCGCCGAGTAATACTCCATTGTGTGTAGACACCACATCTTCTGTATCCATTCATCCGTCGATGGACACGTGGGGCTCCATCAAAGTACTTTGTAACGTGTAAAGCTTTTGAGACCTGTGAGGAGTTTCTAGGACTGGTAGCGGGCAGCCCTGGGTAGTCTGGGCTGATAGCATAAGCTTTCTCTACGGAGCCATGGAGCGTCACCGGGGAATCTGTCACTCTGTGGCGTACTTCCATTAGGAACCTCTGGTGATAGTTTAGTCCTTCTGGGGGAAAAATTAACTCATTTAATTTTAGAGTGAGAGCACTTTCACTGACATTTTAAGCTATTTGTAAGTAGCAACATGGTATAAAAATGTTTTGAAAATAAGTTTTAAAAAGCCTCCATGGGCAGTGGACCAGGCGGCATAGTAAACAAGGTCATACTGAGAAGAGAGAAATTGGTTTATGAATTGACTACAGGGTATATAGGTCCCATGGGCCTTTCAGTATTACTTTGAAGGGATCCTTGTTTTTTGTGGTTGAAATCCTTAACCACTGTAAAAATGTCTTGAATTTTCAACACATGAAAATCTTTAACCTACACAAGTAAATTCCTGTTTCTGAGATGTTGATTATCAGTTGTAGAGTGAGATTTCACTTCAACACGATACTTATGGTTTTGGTGTATTTTTTTCTCCAACTTTTTTTTTTTAAGTTACAAACTTTTTTTAAAAGTTTATTTCTATTAAAAACATTTTTGTTAATCTTTATTTTTGAGAGACAGAGAGAGAGAGGACACAGGGAAGGGGCACAGAGAGATGGAGACACAGAATCCGAAGCAGGCTCCAGGCTCCGAGCTGTCAGCACAGAGCCTGATATGGGGCTCGAACTCACAAGCTGTGAGATCATGACCTGAGCTAAAGTCGGATGCCCAACCAACTGAGCTACCCAGGGGCCCCGTTTTTATTTATTTATTGTGACAGAGACACAGAGAGCATGAGCAGTAAGAGGGGCGGAAACAGTAGGAGCGGGAATCCCGAGCAGGCTCCATGCTGTCAGTACAGAGCCCGACTCAGGGCTCCCGACTCATGAACCGCGAGATCATCACCTGAGCTGAAATCAGGAGTCGGATGGATGCTCAACTGATTGAGCCCCCCGGCTGCCCCCCCAACCACTTTAATACACATTTGTTTCCATATCTTGGCATCACGTGTGCGTCAGCCTACTCAGGAAACACGCTCTGTTAGGCTGTGCTGTTGTCTCGTCCCGCCGATGCAGCCACATCATTTCTCACTTACACACTTTTGTAAAAGTTTTCATTGAATTCCAGTTTTTCACGTAGGTGCTCAGGTTTCCTGTGTACATTTCAGTAGCTACGCAGAAAGTGTCAGAGTCTCACGGGTTCTTGGTGTGCCCAGCAGTGACGCTGGGGGCCGAGAAGCAGGCACTCGGGCCGGCCTGGGCCCCCACCACTGTCCCTCTCTCTGGTAGTCAGGGCACAGGGCCGGGAATTCTGACCAAAATCTCAGGCTTCACTGAAATATTTGCTAATTCCTTTGACATTTATTGCGTCCATTATCCACCCCCCCCCCCCGCCCCCCCGCAGTAAATGCAAGAGCTTTTGGTATGCGTGAGGTTCTAGACTGCTTTTGCAAAAACACTCAGTATGTCAGTATTCTGAAGAGTAAAATAATTGCAGCTTGTTCATTTATTTAAAAAGTTAGTTTGTGAAAAGCGTATCTAGGTTTTTTTTAAGCCAACACTGGCTCTTCACGTCTTGGTTCTCAGCTGGAGGAACCAGACTGGCGGTTAATTGTCTAGTCCAGGCTGTGACGTCCTACTCTGCACAACTAAAGGCCCCCACCATGGTGGGATTTGGTATCTCTTGTAAACCTAGGCGGTCTGGGGACCCATCTGGGGTTGTTTCTGCCCTCGTGTCTTTAACAGTGACAGTGAGGATGCTGGCTTCCTTGTGCGTGGCAGGGACTCCCTCCCGTGGACCTTTTATCTCTGCAAAGTAAAGGAGAACACAGTCCCACGTGGGAAGAGAGGGCACGTGTGTTTCAAAGGTCACGCGTATCAAGGCAAGGGTGGCGAACGTCTCATGACGTGTTCGTTTGGCTGGAGTGGCTGCTACGCACCTGGTGAGAAACGTGGAGTTCCGTGATCGGTGATCGACGGGGCCTCCCTCGTGCGGCACCCGCCACGGGCTTGACGTGAGTGGGCACAGTGGTACCTGCAGTCTGCTCTTGGCTTCCCTTTGACAGGGTCCACATTTACCTGATTTGTATGTCGGGCTTTTGTGTTGTGATGATATACATGTAACAATTTGTTAACCACAGGTGTGGAGTTCATTGGCGTTAAGCACATTCACATTGTTCTGGAACCATCACCGCTGTCTGTATCCAGAACTTTTTCATCCTCTCAGACTGAAATTCTGTGCCCATTAAACAATATGCCCCATTCGCTCCTCCCCCGTCTCTGTGGATTTGACTAGTCGGGGGTGCCCTGTGTGAGAGGCACACACAACCTGTTCTTTTGCGTCTGACGCATTTCGCTTGCTGTAATGTCGTGCTTCCAAGGCTCGTGCGGGTTGTAGCACGTGTCAGAACTTCTTTTTAAAGGCAGCGTGCTATCCCACCGGCTGTTTCTGTGTGTCGTGTGGCCCCTCCTCTGCCAGTGGACGCCGGGTGTTTCCTGTTGCTCGCCGGCGGCGAATGATGCTGCTGTGGACGTGGGTGTGCCGCTATCTGTTTGAGTCTCTGCTTTTCAAGCGTATTTATTTATCATGAGGGTGAGACGGCGTGAGCGAGCCGGGGTGGGGGCAGAGAGAGAGAATCCCAAGCACGCTCTGCCCCGTCAGCGTGTGACCCGTGAGGTCATGAGCTGAGACCAAGAGTCGGACACTTAAGCGACTGAGCCGCCCAGGTACCTCTGAGTCTCTGCCTTTAATCTGTGGGCTAGGTACCCAAAAGTGTCGTTGCTGGGTCATACAGTAATTGCCTTTTAAAGTTTTGGAGGCACTCCTGTACACACTCTGTCATTTCGTTTAACACTCCCACTAGCAATGCACAAGGGCTCCCAATTTCTCTACATCTTTGTTAGTAATTGTTATTTTGTTATTAGTTTTTTAAAATAACAGCCAACCTAATCCGTGTGAAATGGGGTCTTCTTGTAATTTTGGTTTGCGTTTCCCTAATGGTGAGTGATGGTGAGCGTCTTTTCCGTGCTTCCATCAGTGTGTGTTCTTTAGAGGTGTGTCTGTTCAAGTCCTTTGCCCGTTTTTGAACTTTGATGTGTGTGTGTGAACGTGTATAAAGTTTGCACGTTCAGGATGCCAGTCCCGAATCAGGCAGGTGATGTGCAGGTGTCCCCTGCTCTGCGAGGGCCCTTCGACGCATAGGCTTTCGTTTTGATGAGGTCTGCTTGATCTTTCCCTTCTTTGGCACTTCTGTAGAGCGCTGTCAGTGGAAGACGCTGTCCTGTCCCCAGCGAGCAGTCTTGGTCCCCTTGGCGAAAATCCTGTGGCCATTTGTGCGAGGGTTTATTTCTGGGCTTTTGTTCTAATCCATTGGCCTGTGTGCCTTTTTATGCCACCACTACACTGGTTGGAGTATCACAGCTCTGTAGGAAGTTCTGAACTTAGAAAATGCGAGTCTTGAGGTTTTCACCTTTGTTCTTTTTCTGGATTGTTTTGGCTACTTTGGAGTCCCTTGAGACTCCTTACGAATGTTAGGAAGGGTATATCTTCTTTTGTAAAAAGTGTTTTCAAAATTTTGATAAGGATTTTGTTGAATCTGTAGATCTCTTTGGGTGGATTTTATATAATTTGAACAAAAAATTCAGTTGCTTCAAGGCCTCTTTTAAAAAAATTTTTTTTCGGTTATTTCAAGTATTTGTCCTTTTGACTTTTATGCTGTGTGTCTGTGTATATAGTGTGTGTGTGTGACACGTGGTTTTAAGAGGCACATATGACGCAGGTTGTGACTGCTACTCAGGTGAAGAAATAGTTGTGTGAAGTTTTAAAAGCACCAAACTAGAGCACGGATAAGCAAACGGTTACGACTTCAGCTGAAGTCATAAAACAGGACCGTGTTACTGAGGTGTGCCGGGAAGAATGCGGCATTAGGTGCATGTCATTAGCTAGGCCTGATCGGAGCCCTGGTGCGCGGGACGACGTTGCCTGGAGAGCCTGGTGGCGCGTCTAGAGTAGGGACCCCTGAGTGCCGAAGTCTGAAAGCCCCACTCTGGACACCAGGCAAGGGTCTCAACTTGTCTGTTCTGTGCAGGATTATGAAGGAAGGGGGTTGAGAGAAGTAGCTAGAAAGCAGTGCCTGTTGAAGCCGAGTCGTATTGGGACAAGAATTAGAACTATTTTGTTCCTAATGGCCGCTCTCAGACCCCGCGCTCTGCGTAATTAGTCCAGTGTGATTGTGCACCCACTGGAACCGCCTTCGTCTATTTATTTATTTATTTTTTAAAGTTGATTTATTTTTGACAGAGAGAGAGGCAGAGAATGAGCAGGGGAGAGGCAGAGAGAGATGGAGACAGACTCGGAAGCAGGCTCCAGGCTCTGAATTGTCAGCACAGAGCCTGACGCCGGGCTCGAACTCACAAACTGCGAGATATGACCTGAGCTGAAGTCAGATGCTCAACCAACCGAGCCACCCAGGCGCCCCGGAACTGCCTAGGTTTAAATGTGGCTTTGGCGAACAGTGATGTACCTAATACAGACTTTCTGTGATTCAGCAAGTCCTGTATGAAATCATGCACGTAGCTTGGTTGTTTAAAGTGTGGGGTTTATGCTTGAGGGTTCAGGTGTTAGAGCAGTCAGGTGAGTTCTTACATTTCCACTGCCCCAAATTAATGGCTCTCCTTGAGCATTTTACAATATAATTGAGTTATAAAAACAAACCTAAAGTAATTTATGTAGCCGGAATATGGCAAACTTGGTAATACACGGTGCCAGGGATCACAGCCAACAACTTAACTTATATTCTGGGTTTGGGAAGATTTTAGGAAGCTCTGATGCTTGAGGCAGCTCTCTAAGGTCTGATAAGTTTTCATGGGGCGCCTGGGTGGCTCAGTCAGTTGAGCGTCCGACTTTGGCTCGGGTCATGATCTCACGGTTTGTGGGTTCGAGCCCCGTGTCGGGCTCTGTGCTGACAGCTCAGAGCCTGGAGCCTGCTTTGGATTCTGTGTGTCTCCCCCTCTCTCTGCTCCTCCCCCACTCATGCTCTGTCTCTCTCTCTCAAAAATAAACAAACATTAAAAATAAATGAATACACTTAAAAGAAAAAAAAAAAAAAAGGATCCCTAGCAATTGTCTCTGGTCCCGGGTACTTTCTGGCTGCGAAGTGAAGGACTTAGGGGAATGCACAATCAGGACCGGGGAGACGTGGGACATCCTGACCACAGCCACCCTCCCCCCTCTCCTTGGACTGGACAGTATGGGGGGTTTTAGACTCATCCATCGTTCCTGTCTGCGTTAGGTCCCCCAAACTCCGTCCCTACCTGAGAGCTGTGCCCCCAGGATGCCCGCTCCCAGGGACACTTGGCACTGAATGGTTAGGACGGACTGAGCAGCAGGTAATAGGTGTAGGGGCTGTGAGTCCACCTACTAGGAAGCAAGGGGTTCTTGGGGCGCCTGGGTGGCTCAGTCAGTTAAGCGTGGACTTCGGCTCAGGTCATGATCTCACGGTTGCGCAGTTCCTGAGTTCAAGCCCCACGTGGGGCTCTGTGCTGACCCCTGAGAGCCTGGAGCCTGCTTTGGATTCTGTGTCTCCCTCTCTCTCTGCCCCTCCCCACTTGTGCTCTGTCTCTCTCAAAAATAAACATTAAAAAAAAAAAAGATTTGATATGCTTTCAAAAGCAGAGGTAAGGGGCCGTTGAAGTATGAATTTGTGTTTAAGGATCGGGGGTTGGCCTGAGGAGGGAGGTCAGATCTGGTTTAAGAGCAGTTCGGTGGTGTGGAATCATGAGCGCCCCTGGGGGTGTGTTCAGGGGTGCAGGGCAGGGGATAGGGTAAGAGATAAAGATGGAAAGATTTGTTTTGAAGTCGGTCATAGAGGACCAGAATTCTGTGTGAGCAAGAATAATCTGGTGGTGGTTTGCGGGTTGGGTCGCTGGGAAACAGACCCTGGGGGACGTCTGTGGGAGGCAGGTTGCAGGGAGGTTATAGCTGCAAGGCTGGGTGAGGGCAGGGGAGGGAGTGATGGGAAGTCAGATGGAAGAACCGTTTGGGAGGGACCGGGTTGAGCCCTGCTGAAACCCTCAGAAGTTGGGGAAAGGCACTCTTGGAACCCCCCTTCAGGAGGTAGAACTGGAAGGCTTCAGTGTGTGCGGGTGCCCGGGGCGAGGGCAGGTGAGCAGACAGAAAAGGGCAGATGGTGGGATGTTCTGGGCTGGGCTGGCACTGGGGGGGGTGGGGGGCACCCGAAAGAAGGGGGAGGGGCTCCCAAACCTGAGGGAGGGAAGCGGGAAAGGGGGGAGTGTAGTTCCTGAAGCCTGACGTTGACAGCAGCAGGATGGAACTTCCTTCGTCTGAGGAACTTGGAGATCCACCACGAGGGGAGGGGGTTTCGCCCTTTCGAAGGGCTCTGTGTAGTGGGTGTAGTCACGTTGCGTCATTCACATTGTTGTGCAGACCGTTGCCAGCATCCACAAAGGTATTTGAGCAGGGAAAGTATGAAATAAAGGGCTGCTTACATAGTTTTTAGTTGGAGGATTTGATTGGACTGCTCGTTTTTTCTCCCTTACTCAAAAAGCGGCTTGTGATGGCTTGTGGGGATGCTGGGAATCCCTCAGCGTGTGCATGCGCTCCAGGCTGCGCAGCCCCGTCCTGCCCTCCTCGCGTACACCGAGGTGCTTTTCTTCCAGAAGGCATCGCCACTGAGCAGCGTGCTTTAGATTCGTTGGTCGTCTTTCCCCGTCAGAAGGAAGGACCCGTAAGACTGTTCTCTCCCGACCACAGGGAGCAGCGGCTCTTTTGCTCTTTGGTGTGTCTCCGGTGTCTAGCACATACTCACATTAATTTTTGAGTAAATGAACAAGTTTAGGAAAGTTGACATCGATTATCAGAAGGGAGAGCTGTGGTTCGTGAGTTCAAGCCCTGTGTCGGGCTCTGCGCTAACACCACGGAGCCTGCTTGGGATTCTCTCTTGCCCTCTCTCTCTGCCCCTCCCCTGCTCACTCTCTCTCTCAAAATAAATAAATAAACATTGAAAAAGGGGGGGGGAACAAAAGGGAAAAAAATGGATACAGGCATCAAGTATTCATTAGAGTTAGCTTATAATAAAAATACATACCAAACAATTCTTTGTTCTTAAATATTCTCACAGCCAAAATTTCGAGGCAGATTTGATCAGTTACACAGTTTATGAAATAGAGATGTAAGATAAGCCATATGCTCTGAAGAGTCTACGCATTACTGAGGTCAGAAAATTACTTCTCTTGAATGCCTTCCTTCATTAAAAAATTTTTTTTAATGTTTATTTTTGAGAGAGAGCAGGGTAGGGGCAGAGGGGGGGGGGGGCAGAGGATCCGAAGCAGGCTGACAGCACAGAGCCCGATGTGGGGCCTGAACTCATCAACCATGGGATCATGACCTGAGCCGATGTTGGATGCTTAACGGACTGAGCCACCCAGGCACCCCCCGCCCCCGCCATTGAATGCCTTCCCTCATAAGGAAGGTACTATTTGAATATAATAAATACCATCCTCAAAACACATCCTTCTAGTAAATACAGAAGACAGCTTTCTGTATGGGTGGGAAACAGTTGGGATGGTTTTATCGTATTTTCGGGTTAGACCTACGCTAATGGTGTTAAATGGTAGTAATGCTGAGGTAGAGAGATGCTGGGGACAGTTGGGAAGGAGGGAAGGGAGAGTCAGGCACAGGGACTAGATGGTCTTCATTTACGTGGAGCCACTGGTCCTAAATGGAAGGGATGGTGAAAGAGGAAGTCTTGAGCCTGTGTGGTTGTTTTAGGAAGTGGGGAGGTTGAGAAGGGAGAGCATGTAGGCCGAGACTAGACCCAGTACCTCTCCTGCCATGGAAATAGCTTCATTTTCTGGTTATAAAAATAAGAACATGCTTTTTAAAAGTGCCAGCCCCCCCATTCCCCCCCCCAAATACTAAAAAAGTATGTATAGAAAAAAATATTTTGCAACATTGTCTTAAGTATCGTATTTTTAGAGCATACCAACAGGCTTTAGGGGAGCCTCTCGTAACTTTTCTGTGTGTAAGCGCTGTTAGCCTGACATTTTTTCTTATGAAATGAAAATATAAGATGGCTTTCATTTCCAAAAAGCCTATTTTCGGGATTACAAATTTGCTTCCAACTCTTACCATAGTTATTAGTAGCTTTCTACAATTCACTAGGAAAATTTGTGGTAACCTCACTGTCCGCAGAAGCTTTTCAATGATGCTTAATTTGCGTATTCTTGCACTGTTCATAAATGACCACCCGGAGCTTGCTTTGCAACTGACTTTTCTGTGGAACCCTGCTCTTCTCTGTTCTCGCCCTCACCCCTTCGAAGATACCAAATGCCTGTTGTGGTGTCCACACGGTGCTCGGTGGCGTCCCTGCTGACTCTGGTTATACATCTGTTGTCCGGAGTCTTCCTTTACTTTTCGGAAGAGCAGCGGCCACGCCTGCCCATCTGCCTTGTCTGGCGTGGAAACAGTCTCGCATGGTAGAGGGAGGTTGTGGTCACGGTCACGCTCCTGTCTTGGTTCTCTCAACGCACCTTATCGCGTCCGGGGGTTTTGTTTGAAGGTCTGTGCTCCTCTGGGCCTTTGCTCACGCTCACCTGTATTTACACAAGACATCCTGTTTTCTTAGAAGCCGCTTTGCTCAGCGTGGACGTCACTGGAACGTGTGATCGGCCTTCCAGTGAGGTTCGTGTTGCACTCATTCCACTCACTCCACTTCTGATGATGCAGCAGGGTTCTCTCGTCTTGCTAATAGGATTATAATGAACACAAAAAGCACATACAAATAAAGTAAAGAGTCGTTAGAATTCAAAACGCATAATGTTAGCACCACCCTAGGGAAAGGTTTGAAGAGGAGTTTAAGGTATGGGGAGATGCGCCAGAAAGTGAACTAATAGCAGTCTGTCGCTGCTGTTTCCACCTGGTCACGCGTGTTCTTTTCCTCTTGGGAAGAAATCTCGGCCTGGCCTGATGCGTGTGTTTCTCCCTGTGGCAGGTGGGGACCGGGCCCACTTACGGGAAAGGGTGGTGGGTACAAGAGTCAACATTGTGTAGGGTGCGCTCGATGTAGCGTCCTGTCCTAGTTTTTACTTTGTGCGTTGCCTTTTCTTTGGTACTTGTTACATGCACCAAAAGTACATTAAAATTTGGTCATATGTTAGTAATTTTTTTTTTTTTTTTTTTTTTTTTTTTTGAGTAAGCTCTATGCCCAGTGTGGGGCTTGACTCACGACCCTGAGATCGAGAGTCTTATGCTCTACCAACTGAGCCAGCCAGGCACCCCTAGTAATTTTTTCTTTTTCTTTTTAAAGTTTATTTATTTTGAGAGAGAGTGAGGTAGGGGCAGAGAGAGGAGAGAGAGAATCCCAAACAGGCTCCACACTGTCAGTGCAGAGAGCCCTATGCGGGGCTCGAACTCACCAGCCGAGAGATCATGACCTGAGCAGAAATCAACAGTCGGATGCTTAACTGACTGAGCCATCCAGGCGCCCCAGTCTTTTTTTTCTATTGTTTCGTTTCTATGTACACAAAGCTGTCATTCTGACTTAGTTGCATGAGTTTTGCATTTCAGGTCTTGCTTAGTCCAGCTAGAGAACAGCAACAACAACAAAAAGATAAAAGATAAATTATTTAGTAGAGCTTATGTAATGTATAAACGTATAACGTGAGAAAAGTTTTGGACTTACTCCCCTCTCCCCCAGTGGACGGCTCTATAAATTCCCAAAGAGCCTGTTTTTGTCTAGCATGTTGTATCGACCTGTTTATTCTGATACTCCTCTCCCTTTGTTTTAATTCCTCCATCATACAAATTGTAAAGCTTTCTGTTTCATTTTGAGCCTATTAATAACCCTGATAGCTAAATCTAACTGCACAGAAATACTCTGGCCCTGGGGGGTGGAGGGGATGGGCAGAGGGCGAGGAGGTGTGGGAGGCACGGGCTTCCAGTCAGGGAATGAACAAGCCGCGGAGATAGAAGGCACAGCATAGGGAATATAGTCCATGATACCGTCATAGCCTTGGATGGTGACAGGTCGGAGCTACACTGGTGAACACAGCATCACATCAGAGAGGTGAGTCGCTGTGTCGTGCACCCGGGACGAACGTACCGTTGCGCGTCCGCTATACTCAAATGAAAACATTTATTAAAAAAGAAAAGAAGCACTCTGGACCAACCCCAGGACAGATGCCAGCATCCTCAGTAAAATCTTAAGCTGAACCCTGCAGAATAGTGAGTGACCAAGGGGACTCTTGTCAGGGATGCGCCCGTGATGCATTCCTGTTACTGCTAGGACTGTGCATGAAACCCCTAAAGAACAAATACACCCATGTGATTGTGGATCCGCAGTAATACACATGGATGTCAAAAGGCATTTGAAAAAAAACCCGCTTTCATTCTTCAGCTTAAAAAAAAATTTTTTTTAGTGTTTATTTTGAGAGCGTGCATGTAGGCACGTAGGGAGGGACAGATACCGGGAGATAGAGAATTTGAGCCGTCTCCAGGTGTCAGCATGGAGCCCGATGCAGGGCTCGGTCTCATGAACCATGAGACAAAGATCTGAGCCGAAATCAAGAGTCAAACACTTAACCAACTGCGCCGTCCAGGCGTCCCTTATTCTTCACGTTTTAAAGACAAACCAAACAGCAACAAAAAAACAATTTAGAACTGTAGGAAAAGAATAAAAATGCTTTAATCTTTAAGTAATAGTTGTTGAAAATCAGTACTAATTATATGAATATTTAAAAGTCAGGAATAACAAAAAGTATGTCATATATTTTTTAAAGATTTTATTTTTTATTAAAAAATTTTTTTAATGTTCATTTATTTTTGAGAGCGAGAGAGAGAGTGCCTGAGTGGGGAGGGGCAGAGAGAGGGGGAGACACAGAATCCGAAGCACCTCCAGGCTCTGAGCTGCCGGCACAGAGCTCTATGTGGGGCTCGAACCCACAAGCAGTGAGATCATGACCTGAGCTGAAGTTGGACGCTCAACTGACTGGGCCACCCAGGCGCCCCTGTTAATCACATTTTTAAAGGAAGTTTTAGCCAATACGGGGAAAAAAAGACCAAAAGTAAGACACAAATAATGGAAACAAGGAAACCAAATGTGTTATCAAAGGAAGATCTATATTAAAAATCCAGGAAAATCAACTTCAAGTGAGAAATGAGGGCTAAGATGTGTATCTGAATATAATATTTAAGACTTACTTATTTTGTTTATTTATTTTGACTTTATTCATTTTGAGAGAGAGGAGGAGAGAAGGAATCCCAAGTTCGTGGGGCTCAGAGTCACAACCCTAGGGTCATGAACCGAGCAGAAGTCAAGACTCGGGGACGTTTAACTGACTGAGCCACCCACGTGCCCCGATAATTTTGTTTACTAAGTTAATTAAGAAAAACGAAAATCTTAAAAAAAGGTAAATTACAAGCACCGCATGTTATTTAATTGTAATTAGCTCATAAAATAAAGCTCACCTCACTAATCATTTAACAGTTACATTTTTGCCTACCAGATTAGCAGAATACAAAATGTTTGCAGCTGTAGTCAGTTTAAAACTGTGTAAATAGGGACTTCACTAAATGAAATTTAGCTCATATCCACAATAACTTATTTTAAACTCCGGGGTGTATTCTACACTGATATAAACACTTGGGGATGAAATGCCTGCCTACGCGTTCTCGCCTTCGAGGAAGGCCGTGGAAGGCCACGAAAGGACTTCGTGCTGCTGCTGCACCTGAGCGCTGGGTGGGTGGGTGCTGTGCAGAGTTCTCACTGATGATTGGGAGCGGAACTTAGCCAAGCTGCTTATTCAGATTGTTAATGTCCTGAGAAGTGGCTTACTTTGTTTCCTTTTCCTTTTCCTTTTCCTTTTCCTTTTCCTTTTCCTTTTCCTTTTCTTTCTTTTCTTTCTTTCTTTCCTTTTCTCTTTCTTTCTTTCTTTCCTTTTTCTCTTTCTTTCTTTCTTTCCTTTTCTCTTTCTTTCTTTTTTCTTTCTTCTTTCTTTCTTTCTTTCTTTCTTTCTTTCTTTCTTAACAAGAAAGAGTTAAGGACACAGCAGTTGAGTTTGATGGTTCTTACATGCTGGTGTCTCAGATTTGTCAAAGTTGGCTGCCAGCTTTAGTAAACAGTGAGAGTTTGGGTGCTGTAAATGTCAGGTGCCTTTGGTCCCAAGTCCCACACCCTTCTGTAACCTTGAGGGTGGAGTTTATCAAGGGGATTGGGGGTGGGGTAGGGGAGATCCCATTTGGAAGGGGACAATACATGGCTCAGTTGGTGTGTTCTCCGAACCATCTTTGTGAACTTGTCTCCTCTCACCCATTTGAAGCCAGTGGGATGTAGTTAAGGGAAACCACTGGTTAGCAGAGGAGAGAGTTCACTTTGGATGCAGCACCTCCCTAAATGCCTAAGAACTACCTGCCTTCTGTCTAGATGGTCAGCGGCCATCTGCCTCAGTCCTCAGTACCTCTTCCTGTTTTCTTTCTTTTATTTTTATTTCTGTTTTATTTTCGTATACTTTAGTTTCTTTATTTCCATCTTTTTCTTTATGAAATCTGTTCCCCCCAATTGGAAATAGTTTACATGTCTGACTGTCCTATTAAATTTTTTTTAATTTTTGAAAAAAGAAGGGGCACCTGGGTGGCTCTGTCGGTTGAGCGTCTGACTTTGGCTAAGGTCATAATCTCACGGTTCGTGAGTTCCAGCCCCGTGTCGGGCTCTGTGCTAACAGCTCAGAGCCTGGAGCCTGCTTCAGATTCTGTGTCTCCATCTCTCTCTACCCCTCCCCCACTAACGCTCTTTCTTTCAAAAATAAACATAGAAAATTTTAAAAAAGAATAGAGTCAATTTAAGTTTTTTTTTTTTTTTAAGTTTATTTATTTTGAGATAGAGCACAGGCGGAGGAGAGGTAGAGGCAGAGTCCCAAGCAGGCTCTGTGCCATCGGTGCTGAGCCCAACGTGGGGCTCGAACTCATGAACTGTGAGATCATGACTTGAGCCGAAACCAAGAGTTAGATGCTTAACTAACTGAGCCACCCAGGGGCCTCGTTTTAGATCTTGTTTAAAAAAGAGATCAAATGGGGCAATCTGGCTGGCTCAGACCCTTAAATAACCAACTCTTGATTTTGGCTCCGGTCACGGTCATGGGGTTCGTGGGTTGGAGCCCCATGTTGGGCTTCATGCTGACAGTGTGGAGCCTGCTCCAGATTCATTCTCTCTCTCTCTCTCTCTCTCTCTCTCTCTCTCTGCCCTGTACCCCACTTGAGTGTGCTGTGTCTCTCAACATTAAAAAAGAAGATATCATATTGCAGTAATTTCTTTGAGACTCTTTCTGAAGTCTTTCTGGATTTTATTAGGTGGTTGAAGTAAACTTGAAGTGACTTGGAATGGAGCTCCAAAAACCTCATTATTATACGAAGAGATTTTTTTCTTTTTAAAGCTTATTTTGAGAGCGAGCAGGAGGGAGAGAGAGAGAATCCCAGGCAGACTCCACACTGTCCGCACAGAGCCCTACGCGGAGCTCGAACTCACAAACTGTTAGATCATGACCTGAGCCGAAATCCAGAGTTGGCTGCTTAACTGACTGAGCCACCCAGGCATCCCTGTGCTAAGAGATTTAAAAAAAAATTTTTTTTTTGATGTTCATTTTTGTGAGAGAGACAGTGTGAGTTGGGGAGGGGCAGAGAGAGTGAGACACAGAATACGCAGCAGGCTCCAGGCTCCGAGCTGTCAGCACAGAGCCCGACACGGGGCTCAAACCCACAAACAGTGAGATCATGACCTGAGCTGAAGTGAAGTTGGACGCTTAACCCACTGAGCCACCCAGGTGCCCCATCTGTTTTGTTTTCTTTTAATACTTATTTTTGAGAGAGAGCACAAGCGAGGGAGGGGCAGAGAGAGAAGGGGAGAGACACAGAATCAGAGAGAGAGAGAGGGAGACACAGAATCCGAAGCAGGCTCCAGGCTCCGAGCTGTCAGCACAGAGCCTGACACGGGGCTCAAACCCACAAACAGTGAGATCATGACCTGAGCTGAAGTGAAGTTGGACGCTTAACCCACTGAGCCACCCAGGTGCCCCATCTGTTTTGTTTTCTTTTAATACTTATTTTTGAGAGAGAGCACAAGCGAGGGAGGGGCAGAGAGAGAAGGGGAGAGACACAGAATCAGAGAGAGAGAGAGGGAGACGCAGAATCCGAAGCAGGCTCCAGGCTCCGAGCTGTCAGCACAGAGCCCGACACGGGGCTCAAACCCACGAATCGTGAGATCGTAACCTGAGCTGAGCTCGGACCCTTAACTGACTGAGCCACCCTGGTACCCCAAGAGGTTTTTTCACCCTGAATTTCTTTTCTTTTCTTTTCTTTTCTTTTCTTTTCTTTTCTTTTCTTTTCTTTTCTTTTCTTTTCTTCTTTCTTTCTTCTTTCTTTCTTTCTTTCTTTCTTTCTTCTTTCTTTCTTTCTTTCTATCATGTTTATTTCTGAAGGAGAGAGAGACAGAGAGTGAGCAGGGGAGAGGCAGAGAGAGAGGGAGACAGAGAATCTGAAGCAGGCTCCAGGCTCTGAGCCGTCAGCACAGAGCTGATGCGGAGCTCGAACTCACAGACTGTGAGATCATGACCTGAGCTGAAGTTGGACGCTCAACTGACTGAGCCACTGAGGCGCCTCACTGTGAATTTCTTTATACGCAGTTGATGACAAGGAGAGATGGTAAGGAGAGGGAACCCTCCCTTTGACGTTGCTGAGGCCACAGAGGGGTAGGTGAAGACAAAAGAAAGCAAATTCCTGTATTGATACGTGAAGTTGAGTAACTTACCTAGTTTTATTGTGCAAAAGTAAGTAGATAAGGAGGTAAGACCTGTTGTATATTAAGTAAAGGAAAACTTGTGCTTGAAAGTTTTATACCCAGAAGCCTGGAGCAACACTTCGGAAACTCAGGATGCAGCGAAGGGTTAATGATTCTCTGCAGCGAAGGGTTAATGATTCTCACCCTGCGTTGGTGGTGGCGGGAGGGACCGCCTTCGTCCTCGTCCACCTGCCCTGGCGGGTTGGGGGCAGGGGTGGTGATCATGGGTTGCGTGTCCCCCAAGTGATGTGGTTCAGTGTGAAAGGGAAGGGCAGGGCCGGCCCTGCGGTGCCACCTTCAGGGCGAGGGGCGAGGCTGGCACAGTCCACCGGATGCCAGCTCGGAAATACAACTTTTTGAAAGGAGAAACACGTACCCTAAGTTGGAAGGGCTAGGAATTGAACTGGCCTAAGTATAGGTGAGCAAGGAAACTTGACTTCCCCAAAGCTATGGAGGGCAGGAGTGGAGCCAGGGGTCGGGAACCAGAACTCTCCTCCTGTGGCTTAGCCCTGTTCATCCACCTCCATATTGGCTGCGGTCTCTCAGGCCACCTTTCTTTTCTCCTTGAGATTGGAACTGTGGCTTTCGGCAGCTCTTGGGCTTTCATGGCACAACTTCCCCTTGGGTTGGGACTCCTTTTCTTTAAGTCCAGTTTGAAAAATCCTCTAGAAGATCTCATTCCCCTGGCTTGAATCGCGTTCATTCACCCATTCTTCTGGGCCCGCGCATCGGGGCCTTGTTTGACAGTTCCTACTAGAAATAAATAGGTGGCTGTGAAGTGTTGGATGGGGGTAGGTAGTATTTCTCCAAACCGCAAAATTCTGAAGAACATTGACTCTTCTTTTTATCGTCTGTGGCCCAGTGAGCAGTTTTAAAGGAAGAGAGCAGGTTTGCAGAGTATGTTGTTGGACTTGCAACACTGTCATGGATTTGACCAGGCTTAAAGATGAGGAAAATGAGACAAGGGAAGGAAAGAAGGGAGGGAGAGAGGAAGGGAAAGGAGAGGAAGAGGAATGAAGGAGGGAAGAAAGAAGGAAAGAAGGAGGGCGACAAACCGGGAGGGAGAGTCGACATCCAGCCTAGGTCTGCCGGGCGTCCTACCACACTCTGTGCCCCCAAAGCTGGGGTGCAGATTTTCTGTTGTGAAACGAAATTCAAAAGCCCTCCCAAGTCCTGTCTTTATAATTTTTTGTCCCCAAACATAACAAAGTAGGTGGAGGTTTATGTGAAACTGCAGAAGGCGGAGGCAAGGCCTGACTTCGTGTCCCGTGAGGGTAGCAGATCCCGTCAGAGATGAGCGAGGGCGCTGCTGTTCTTCGTTGAAGCACAAGCAGCGATCTGCTTAGGACCCCGTGTTCGAGAAAGCTTAGCTGAGTGTGTGAGGAAGATGTCGAGGGGCAGTACTGCAGGTAGCCGAGCTTCCTTGAGCGTTGTTCCAGGAATGTGGTCCAGAATTCTCCAAGCGCATCTTTTCGGAAACACATTGGCAACATCTTTGCGAGAGATGTGATCTCGGGCTTGTTTTGCTTCTCTGCTCCCTATTCCTTGTTTTTGAAACGTGGCAAAAGAAAGTGGTTGGAAGTGTTTGGGGTTAGGAAATCACCTAGCTCTGTAGCCCATGGCATGGTGTAAAGAAAAGAAAAATCTCATTTTAATAAGCAAACCTAAAGTTTGCCCAAATCTGTAAAGATGATTAACTTGATGCCTCTTAAAATCTAGACAAAATATAAAGAAACGGTTGCAGTTTTTTGCTAATACATTACCCTTGTCAATATTGATTAACTAATGGAAACTTGGAGGAAATGAATGTTTTCTCTGTTAATTTTAAGTGACTTGGTTTGTACTGATCTAAATTTTTAAAATTAATATGGCCGTTTATTCTTATAATAAGGTCAAAACTATTTAAACAAACCGTGTTGATACTTAGTATCTGGATAAAGGGTCTGTTGGTGATTTCCAAGGTTCAAAATGAAGCCAGTGTAGAAATCATCCCTTCATAGAAATGCACCTCACAGCTATTTGAGGTGTAAGTAAACTTGGCGGGAACACACATTCCCTGGAGCAGGATGCCACAGCCACCCCGACTCCAAGGAGAATCCGTGCTGGGCTCTCAGTACCAGTTTGTGTTTGGCTTTGTTAGCCGGAGGTTTAGTCAACCGTTGGGCTTGGCAAAGTGGATTACAGTGAAAGCAGCACGTTTCCCTGAGAGTCAAGTATAAAATGTATAGTTGGGTCTTTGAACGTTGACCTCGTATTTTTGCAGAGGCTCGGTGAAGGTTTATTTTCATGTGATTGATAAAAGAAATGGTAAAACATTATTTCAGAGTACAATAACTGCCTTTTTAGCATTTTTCTGAGCTTACTGAGAGAAATTGTAAACATATATTAATGCTAAAGTAAACTGATGGGTACAGTGAATCTCCATGGACTCACATAGCCTCAACAGTTACAAGGTTGTGAGAAGTCAGGTTTTATCCATCCCCCGTGATTTTGAAGCACTTCATAAACATCATACATCATTCATCATCTGTCTGTAAATATTCCATAATATATCTCTAAAAATGGGGTTTAAAGGACTAGCAGATTACCATTACCACATTAAAAGATCAATAATTATTTAGTATTATTAATGTTATAGTAACGTCTTAGTATTGTCTAATATCCAGTTAGTCTTCAAATTTTTACTTGTTTTAAGTAAATTTGCAAATTTTTTTAAGTTTGAGTTCAGTTCTTTCTTTTGTTTCCCTCATGGTGTGTTTATTGAGTTTCCAGGCCCTGCAGTGTGGTCTCTGCTGGTCATGTGTGTCCTTGGGTGTCCGTAACCATGTTTCTCTGTGTGTTCTGTAAATTGGTGATTGTGTCTGGGGGTGTGGACGAGCTCAGGTTGGTAAGTGAGGCGAACATTCCTGAATGGTTTGTTTATCAGGAGACACATAATATCTGGTTGTCTTTCTTTTTTCTTTTTAATTTTTTTTTTAAATGTTTATTTTTGAGAGACACAGAGAGACCGAGCACGAGCCAGGTGAGGGGCAGAGAGAGGGGGAGGCACAGAATCTGAAGCAGGCTTCAGGCTCTGAGCTGTCAGCACAGACCCTGGCATGGGGCTCAAACTCACGAACCAGGAGATCATGACCTGAGCCGGAGTCGGACGCTTAACCCACTGAGCTGCCCAGGTGCCCCTTTTTTTACTTTTTAATTTTTTTTTTTGTTTATTTTTGAGAGACAGAGAGACTGAGCACGAGCCAGGCGAGGGGCAGAGAGAGAGAGGAAGACATAGAATCTGAAGCAGGCTCCAGGCTCTGAGCTGTCAGCATAGAGGTTGAACCCATGAACTGTGAGATCGTGACCTGGGCCGAAGTGGGACGCTTAACCGCCTGAGCCACCCGGGCGCCCCTTGACAGCTTCCTTTTTATTTAGTATGTATGAGATGAACCTAGAACGTGTCCCGCCCCAGACCTGAACTCAGCCGTTTCTCTGGAGATTCCCGCTCCCTGTGGGTGGTGCATCCTGTTCGGAGCCATATCCTGGGCAGTAGGGATGCACATTTGTACCGGGTTGGTCGTTTTTCCTAGACCTTTTCAGTGGACAGAACTCAGAATTTTTTTAAAGTACTGAAACTTGCAATTTGAATTCAGCACTATAGAGTTTGCATTTGTATTTTTATTTTAATATTTATTTTACTTTGAGAGAGAGGCAGAGAGAGAATCCCAAGCAGGCCCCACGCTGTCAGCACGGAGCCCGACATGGGGCTCGAACTCACGAACCGTAAGATCCTGACCCGAGTCAAGATCGAGAGTCAGAAGCATAACTGACTGAGCAGCCAGGTGCTCCTAGAGCTTTTTAGTTTCCGTATGCTCTCCCCATTCTCCTTTAGTTTTTTCCTTGAATAACGACTGTCATAAAAGTCTGCTCGTGCATCAGTTCCCATACTTCTGCCTACGCAAACCCTTTTTCCCAAAGCCTTGGTTTGCTTTTTGTTCATTTTTTGTAGACCACTCTGGCCCACAGTGATTTCCAGACTCACCACAGGTGTACATAGCTCTCATTTAACAGCGATGGGACACTCCAGGATTTACTGAGTTTTAAAAAGTGAAGCATAGGAAAGTACATACGTATGTATTTTGTACAGCGTGCCATTACCAGGACCCCTGAAACTCTCCCCGACTGCTACCCTCACTCCCCTTGCAAAAGAAAGAGAGAGAGAGAAAAAAAAAGACAACTAGTGTCCTGATTTCAGATACTAATCATTAGTTTTGCCTGTTTTATTAGAACTTTAAAATTTTGCTTCATATTCATGATTTGTGGGAAAGAGAGCTCTTTCCAACTCATTATGTCCAGGTAACGTTCAGAAGGATAAATTTCCATGTTTGCCCCATCGAAAACTTCTCTGATTCAGGCAGAAACCCAACCACGGGCACTTCTGCGAAGTGTGTGTCTACCGCCAGCCAGAGTTTTGTGTTCTTAGCTGTGTCCTTCCCGCCATGTACTGGTACCCTTTGTGTGTTCCCCTTTCGTTTGTATTCGGAACATTAGCCTTTTACCTGTAACGTTGCAAATAGTCTCTCTGTTCTGGTCTGTGTATCGAGGCTTTATTGTGCTGGATTTAAAATACTTTGCGTGGTACAATTTGACTGTTGAGTTTTTTGGCCTTCCTGAGCCACCTCCAACACAAGATTATGTAACAAAATTCTTTATTTTCTTTAAGTTTTGTTGGTTATTTATATCTTGTAGTCCATCTGGATTTGAATGTAGGGTGAAGACGTATCCCCGTCCACACAGATAGGGTGTTGAAACCTCTTTCTTTGGCCTTTCCCATTAAAAAGCTTGCTGGGCTTTTATCTCTGCGTGACTACTACACGTTTCCATCCACAGACTTTTGGACTTCTAGAGAAAGTTTCCACTTGTATCTTTCTCCTTCACCTTCTTTTTGTCAACTCGGTGTTGTTTGCCTGGCCCACATGCTACCATTATACTGAAACCAGATAGACCTGAGGCACCCTTGACCTTCTTTTTACTGAACCCAGTGGATTTATTTTATTTTATTAATTTTTAATTTTTAAAAAAATATTTATTTGAGAGAGAGAGAGAGACCGTGCGAGTGTGGGAGGGGCAGAGAGAGAGAGGGAGACACATTCTGAAGCAGGCTCCAGGCTCCGAGCTGTCAGCACGGAGCCTGATGCGGGGCTGGAACCCATGAATCCATGAACCCGTGAACCTGAGCACATGACCTGAGCCAAAGTCGGATGCTTAACGGACTGAGCCACTGAGGCACCCCTGGTTTAGACCTCCTGTTTCCTGTGTAGTGTGTATTTATTGTGGGCAACTTTCTCCTTTGTCTTCTTTGATAAAGCTTTTTCTTGGGTTTCTTCCTACTTCTCTGTCTTCCCCTTCTTAGTCACTTTTGTGGCCTCTTTTTTTTTTTTTTCCATCCTCACAATAGTGGTATTCAGTTAGGTCTTCTACATAGGGTTCACACTTAGGCTCACCCATGGGTGATACCATCAGTCTTATGACTTAAGTTATCAATAATATTCTGATAACCCCCAAGTCTCTCTCTTTAGCTAAGAATTAAAACAAAACAAAACATACTTGTGGCCGTATGTTTTTGAAATGAATCCTATCATCATTTCTTTCCCTCGCCCCTCAAATTAACACAACTTCCTGATGCTGGCAGGCTGAGTCTAGGGGCCCAGAGGGTCCCTGGCTGCCCGGCATCAAAGTCAAACGTGAGCCGGCAGGAGGGACGGCAGAGTTTTGAAGCTACAGACAGTAAGCGGGTGCAGGCACAGTGTCTGGGAGACTCAGAAAGGAAAGGAGAGGGCATCCCGTCTTTGTTCGGGGCCTAGGGGTTGTTACTGAGGATTGTGGTCCGGTGCACGTGCCCTGTCAGGCATCCGGGAGCAGGTTGGAGCAAAGACCGGGCCCGGGGGTTACTCCCCAGAGCAGCGGCTGTGGTCTGGGGTACGTGTAGATGGCTTCCTCTGGTCGTTCTCCCCCGGTCCTTCCTTCCGTGAGACCTGTTCTGAGAAGTCCCTGAGTCCTTGTCCCCTACGAGGAGGACGTACACTGCATGCCGAGGCTTGTGGAGAGAGGGGGTGCAGGTCCCGCGAACGCCCCTCACGCACTCTGCCTCTCTTGTCTCTCTCAAAAATAAATAAACGTTAAAAAAATTTTTTTAAAGTAAGCATACAGTTCTTTGGTTTGAGATATAGTACAATTTCAAACTTCAGATAAGTCTACTTGGCCTTTTAGGCAAAAATTTAGGCTCATGAAGAAATCTTTCAAATTTTGAGTAAATAATTGTTTTTAGAGAGAGCGAGAGTAACTGAGCTCGTGTGTGCGGGGAAGGTGCAGAGGGAGCGAGAATCTTAAGGAGGCCCCATGCTCAGTGCAGAGTTCAGCACAAAACTCAGTCCTACGACCCTGGGATCATGACCTAAGCCGAAATCAGGAGTCAGACGCCCAGCTGACTGAGCCACCCAGGCACGCTACCCCTCCCCTCCCCCCCTTTTAAAGTAGGCTTCATGCCCAGCATGGAGCCCCGTGCAGGGCTTGAACTCATGACCCTGAGATCAAGACCTGCGCTGAGATCAAGAGTTGGGCACTGAATCTATTGGGCTACCCAGGTGCCTCCATTCATATTTAAATATAAATAAAATGTGACTTTTGGCTCTGTGTTTCACTGGCGCGTTGGGGTGTTAGATCCTAGCTGTTGAAATAACACCACCTGCTTAATTCCTTCACAATTTGAGGTCTTGGTTACTGACACACTGTTCAGTCTCGTGTATAGCATTCTGGTTGTATTACGCTTTCTTTTACCATCAGGCCGAACTCCCGAGTCTGATGGCAGAACACCTGTTCGGGCCCCCAGCACATCCCTTCCCACCTGTTCTCTCACGAGGGCTTGGCTGCCACTTCTCAGAGCCAGTCCGTGCTCCCCGTCTGAGCTCTCCGTTGGTGATTTCTATATACAGTGTATGTGGATATTTACTGCCAGGATTGTGTTGACTGCTTCATAGGCATGTAGGTGTATCAGTGTGTGTCAAATTTTACAATATATGAACGTGCATTCCTACCGAATATCAGTTATGCCTCGTTAAAGCTGTTGAAAATTCGTACATAATATATACCATCAGTAGGTCATTATGAAGCCCGGTGTCTCCAGGAACCACCAGACTGTGGATTCCTCCTCACTTGGCCCACTAAGCTCCCTTCTTGGCCTGCGTCCTCTGGCCTCCCTAGTCCTTCGCTTACATCTTCCTCTCTCCAGGCCAGAGCACTTTCTGGAAGAGAAAAATCTCACGATGCCGCTGCCATTTCTGTAGGGCCCCAGCTCTTGTTGTGAGACCACTCCTGTGTGCCAGAAGTTCTGGCTGGCCAAAGGGGTGACACAAACCAGACACATGGGGTCTTTGCTCTCTGCACGCTGAGTCTGCTGGGCCACACAGGAACCCCATCTGTAGATGTGCATCCCCAGGGTTACAGAGGGCTCGTCAAACAGACATGCAGAGAACGTGTACATGAGGGTTGGCTAAGCTCAGGGATTCCAGTGAACCGGTGTGAGGTCCTCTGTTGGTGCTTCTAATAGGGCACCCTAAAGACCACCGCGTAAGACTGATTCGACTTCCCTCTGAGCCGGGATCCGTGAGGGTGGGCCTGGATGCCTGTGTCTTTGCAAGTTCTGTCTACCACTGTAGGGTTACCTAGAGGGTGAGAACCTAGCTGGAGTCCAGGGCGGGAATAAGAGGTTTGGAAGGGGGTCATGTTTGCTTCCCTGTGGGCCTCCTTGTGCTACAGAAATGGAAATGTTTTGGCCGTCAGGTAGCATTTTGCTGATGGATCCACGTATATCCGTCGAATAGTGTAGAATTTATAACATGGTATTAACGTTCTGTAATTTATCTGTTGGGTGAAAATTATGTGCTTAAAAGTTTTGATCAGTTTTTTTTCTTCCCCCACAGAACTCAACAAAAATCCAGTGGAAGGCTTTTCAGCAGGTTTAATAGATGACAATGACCTTTACCGATGGGAAGTCCTTATCATTGGTCCCCCTGACACACTTTAGTAAGTACCATGCAACTGACACTAAAATAGCTCTCTTAATTGAAGTATAAACTATTTTGGCAAACTGAAGTGAAATTGTTTAGATCAGATGGAGTGGCTGTGGTGAGGTGAACTTGTTTGTATCAAGTGATCGTGTATAGGACTTACGTGTTCTGCCTGAAACTCTAGTGTCTAAAGCCTGCTGCTTTCTTATATAGCTAATGGTTTCTGAAATGTAGATGTTTTTAATACCTGGAATAAATTTATTACAGAAAAGCTATTTTTAAGGTAAAGCCTCTTTTAGATCATGTATTTTTTACTTGTTTCTCAGATATTGGGTTAATATTGGCAGGATAGGAGAAAGAAGAGAATTCTTGACTGAAATGTTTCTGCCTCTTCCTACTGTGCTTCACCCCAAAGGGAACCCCGTAATTTCAGAGATCAGGCTTTCCCATCCTCAGCACTTTATCCGTTTGATTCCAGTGTAGTGTTAACCTGGGAGATTTCCTTTCGGGACACAGGTCACACATCAGCATCTTCACGTGGGAGAGAACTTTCAAAGTCATCGGTTTAGTGACTCTTCAGTTGGGTCCCCCCAGAAAACTGACCAGAGCCAAGATGTGTTGACCCTGAAATGAACCAGTGTTTACCTTTTCCCACTTTATAAAAGCGATTGTTTACGGCTAATCACTTTTAGTTACTCCTTATTAACAAATGTCAGAAAACAGAATGTAGTGGTATGAAAAAAATAACGGAAAAGGAGATGAGATTTCTTAAATATTTTATGTCCTACATTTTATTTTAGGATGTTTTCTTAATGTTTATTTTTGAGAGAGAGACAGAGTGTGAGTGGGGGAGGGGCAGAGAGAGAGGGAGACACAGAATCGGAAGCAGGCTCCAGGCTCTGAGCTGTCAGCACAGAGCCCGATGAGGGGCTCGAACCCTGGAACCGTTGAACCGTGAGATCATGACCTGAGGTGAAGTCAGATGCTTAACTGACTGAGCCACCCAGACGCCCCTTCTGTCCTACATTTTAGATTCAAAGACCACAGTCTTACTTTCTGCTCTGAATGTTTGCAGACTAACTTAAAGCTACTAATATTTAATGTTTGTTTTTTTTTTTAACAGCAGGCAAAAGTTTATTAGAGTATAAGATCAGAAAGGAAGAATAGTACGAAAGCTCTCTTTACAGAGAGGGGACATTTGAAAGTGAATGCCCATGACTGTAGGCAAGAGTCCTTGTTTTGTAAGGTTCTGGTTGTCCCGCCCCTTCCCCCTGGCTCCTCCTTGGCTTAATAGCACTAGGTGCTGGGTCATTTCCATCATGTGAGGTGTGGTCTGTGTTCACACTTAGGTCTTTTGTGAAATTCCTGAGTCCAACCTGAGGGGAGTAGGCGGGGTCTGTTACATTCTTAGGAACCTTACCCCTGGGGTGGGGAGGGTTTGCTGTTGTCACGCACTCCCAGCGTTATTCCAAAATCTGTCTTTCCCCACCCAGGACCTCAGGTCCTACCCTTTCTCTCTCTGCCTCTCTTATCGTATCTTTTTCTACCATAGTCTTCCCACTGAACGCATGACTTCTAACTGCATTAGGAATCTGGGCAACGACCGATCTTAGCTCCCTCCTGCTGAAAGGAGGCATTGAGGGGCAGGTTCCGAGGTCGATCCAGAGGTCCGAGATAATGGCAGGGTGTTTGGAACATCTGGGCTAGCAGAATTTTCTTGGAGGTCTTATTTTTCTGGCATATCATCGGCTTCTACAAATGACATACATAGACTATTAGACTAACAAGCATTAATATTCTGAACGCAATGCCTCCTAGGGAGGAGACCACACCATGGAAAGGAAAGATGCATTGTAGCCATCCCAAAAGTCCCTGACATGTCTGGTCATTTTTTTTTTTAAACTTAACTACAAGTTCTCCTCTCTCTTCCATATTTATTTGGATATTGTGATATTGTTGGTTAGAATAATTAAGCAAGTTAACTAGTTTTTGGTTCTTGATCCTCGAATCTTCCTTTGGCCATCCAGTTTCCACAGGAACAAACTCCACGAGGAGTATTTAACTTTACCTCTCCAATATCCAGGTTACTCTAAGTTCAGGCAATTATTTATCCGTCCTGGAGCTAGTAGCACCGTCGTCCCGAATTCAGTCATAATGTCCTTTTCTAGCAAGGGAGTGGGGCTCTCTGCCTTTATCAAAAAAGAGGGCGGATAAAATAAAAAATTAAAAAAAAAAAAAAAAAAAAAAAAAAAAAAAGAGGGCGGAAAAAAAAAGTCTGCCCATATGCACCCCAGGGGCTGAGAGAAAAATTTAGTCATAAGTTTTCTGGAGACGCCTCTAATAGCTACGCGGCATTTGGATGGTCGGCCGGGGAAAGGACGGAAAAGGCAGCTGAGTGTCAAGAAGGAACTCGAGCGGTTTTCCTTCTGTTTTCCAGAGTTACCCGAGGCTCTGGGTTTTCAGTGGACAGTTGGTTCAGGGGGGCCACTGTGATGAGCCCCAGGACCGATCCGTTCCCTTCAGGGACACTGGGTATCTGAGCCCTTGCAGACTGAGGTCCCCGAGGGCATCCGGATCTCCAGTGACCGTCTCCACACAAGGGGCCTGGCTCACGGGGTTTCGACTTCGGTTGTCCCCTCTGAGAACACTGGTGTTTCCAGTGCCCTGAATGGCCTCGGCCTCGGATATGGCACTTGGTGCCAGGACCTTGGGAAGTCTGGTTCGACATAGTATGTAAGGCCAAGACTAAGACCTTACATTTTTTTCTTAAGCCTCCTTTCCTGTTCCTTACTTTTCTCTCAGTCTTGGTTGTCATATACCCAATTGGCAGCTTGTAAAAGCTCCTCCAGGGTCCCTTCCCAGCCAACAGCCAACTTTTGTAGTTTTCTCCACATATCTGGGGTCGATTGAATGATGAATTTGTCCTTCAGAATCATCTCTGCCTCAGGGGTTTTAGGGGAGATAGCCTTATATTTAATGAGAACCTCCCTTAACTTTTCCAGGAAGGCCACCAGGGTTTCATCCTGTATCTGTATAATAGTGACTCATTTAGTGTAATTTAAAGGCTTAACCTTAGTTCTTTTTAATCCTTCCAAAGTACAGGCTTGGAAATGGCAGTCCCACCATTCCCAGTGCGATTATCATAGTCCCAAGTAGGATCTTGGGGTGGGACTGCCTGAGCTTCAGTAGGGAATTCTGGAAAGCCTTTATATACTTATCCAGATCATCAGAAAATGTACCTAGATATCCTTTCGTCCGTCTTAAATCTTAGAGCGAAAAAGGTGCTTGTAATCTTATCATGGTGGTGCCTCCCTGGGTTTCTCCTTCCGCGCTCCAGCTTCTTGTAGGGGAAACACGCCTGTCACGCTACGGGGAGGGCCTGGGTGAGGTGGGCAGCAGGGAGCAGAAGTGCACGTTTGAGGTCTGGGTATATGGATGGAGGACCCGAGGCGGAGGCTGAGGTGAAAGCCATCGCTTCCTCCCTCTCTAGGTCTGCTTTGGGTACAGGCAAAGGGCCCTTAGCTGTTTACCCTCCTGATGACTGGACTTCAGAAAGGGTTGGCCTGACACCTACCTCGATTGTCTCTTAAGGCCCCCAAAACACTGAACATAGGGACTTCTCCCCATTTCCCCTCACATTTGCAGATCAAGTCCAATCGTAGGATGACATTACAATCGGTGTTTCCCTCTGGCGGCCAGGTTTCCTCCTCCAATTTGCGTTGGGGCCAAGCCTCGGTGCAAAAAGAAAATGAGTTGCTGCTTCTTCAGGGTTTGTGGATGAAAGTCATCCCAGTTTTTCAGAGTGCATCCCAAAGGGGTATTGGCCTTGGTTAGGGAATTGCCCATCTATAGGAAAAAGAGAAAAAGGCATCCCTGTAGCTGGCCAGGAGAAACCTCACCTTCTAACCCCGCACTTTGGCTGGCTACGGGATCGGCAGCCAGAAGCCCTGTCAGTCTCTCGAGCTGCTGGGAGTAGTTGCTCTTACCCAGGCTTGACCCTACTTCCGAGAGCTGACCTGGTCTTCCCTGATTTCTCCTACCCCTGTTTCCTGCCCGCGGGACCCTGGGAGTACGGACTGTGACTACGCAAGACTCTCCTGGTTTTGGAAACGTGCACTAATTTTATTTTCACCCAACAGTAATTTACATATTGATCATCGGCCATTGTGGGGGGCTAAAAGGGCTAAAGATGAGGTCTGTTCCCCTGCCTTTTTCAGCAGTGCGCAAATAAATATGTTCCAGCCATGTGGGTATCCATTTTTGGCATACACTGGGCTAAGTTTAGCAAAATGGTCCATGTATCCCAGTAAAAGCCTTTGTATATCATGGTCATCCCTCGTATGGCACAGGTGTCCATTCCTGTGCTAAATGGGCACAACAAACATGGAGCATTTGGAGGCTGGCACCAAGGGTATCGAGGGTATCGCCATTGTTTTCCAGTCTTTGGATCAAAGGAGGGTCGGTTTTAATCTTAACCCGGTGTACTTTTAAAATCCGTTCATTTTAACCTTAGTCCTTCTTGACCACACATAAAATTCCTTTCCAGAGATTTCCCTTCACAAACCTTCTACAACTTTCCTTTGCATTCACATTTTGTCCCAAGCCATTTCTCTCCAAATAACCAGACAAAATTACTTTATTTTGCCTTCCAATAAAAATGTATTTCTTGTCCTTATCTTTCTTACACTTCTACTTTTCTACGTACCGAGTTGCTTTCCTTATTCCCATCGGCCTTAACTACATTTAGCAGAATTTTAACTCTTAGAAACCATAGTCTCCAGTGAAAACTTGGTAACCAATTGTGAACTGTCACACCAGAATTCTTTGGATGGCAAATTCGTGAGCCACTTAAGCACAAAGCATGTCTACCAACAGACCCAAATAGCCTTAGTGTTTCTGCGATGAGAAGTCAGAAGCTCAAACCTATGTTAAGTAATCAATGCTTTAGCACTCCAGTGTGTTTGGAAAAGACCTGGACGTCCAACGAATTGAATCCCATTTATCATGCAAGCAAAACTTTATAACGTTTCAGGGTACCAAAGACTGGAAGGCATCTTAACAATTACCCATGAAAACTTTGAGGCAGAATTTACCGTCATTTTAGTCATCTTTTTGCTAACAAAGTGGAATGGAGATAACATGAACCTATTTGACCTCCAGGAAACCTAGATAGAGTAAAAAGTTTTATATTTAATACTGATAAACAGGTCTATCTCAAGCCAACACACTTAAAATAGCCTAAACATCGAAACTCGAATGAGTTTCACCTGCATTCACCTAAAAGTCAATCAGTTTGTTCTCCGTTGTCAGTTTTTATGTGGGGCACCAGTGGGGAGATCCGAAGTGGGCAGTCCGAGGGGGTGCTCTTTGCTCCTTGACAGGAGGGTGAGAGGAGCAGCTGGTGGTGCCTGGGACACTGAGGATGGTTTAGGAGACACTTGGTAGGCTGCACCCGAGGGGGTGCAGAAACGGGGTGGGAGGGGAGGCTGAAGAGGTGAGATTCGGCCGGGAAGCCTGGAGGCAGAAGAAAGCCCAGAGGACAGACAGCGAGAGGACACCTCGTCCGAAAGCCTGTGAGCTGGGACAGCTGAGCAGATGCACGTTCTTTTTCCACCACTGTGGGAATGGGGAGTCCATGTCGGGCCGGAGAGGACAGGGACGTTCCCTGAAACAAGAGGAGTGTGGGCAGCTGCTAGGGAATATTCCTTCAAGTCCCTGTCCTGAGTAGACTAAGCAGAGCCAGTTGGTCCTTGTTCGCACCCGCGTCTTGTGGGAGCCTGCCGAATGTCTTCTCTCCCATCACCACCGTGGGCGTCAGCGGCAGGAGGAGGGTGGTGAGCCCAGAAGGCGTTGAGGCAAGTCCTGCTCTCCGCTCCACAAGAGATGTTTGAAAATGAAAGGTAAACAATGAGACCCGGGCAGTGGGCCGTGGCCGGAGTGTCGGAAGTGGAAGCAAGTAGAGGGCCACCGTCCACTGCAGTTGGGAAAGCTGTGAGGCGGACCCTTTGGAAGTCTCCCGGATCACTCCTGGGAGGATATGCGAGGGATCAGTCCTGGGCTTTTCCACTCATTTCCCAAAGGGAGGGGCTGGCCATAGAGAATTCTACCAGCTACCCAAGCGGGGCGGTGAGGGATCCGGTTTTGCCGACGGCCTTCAGGCATCCACCAGACAACAGCCTGGGTCAGGACCCGTCGCTTGCTGTCTGGTCTCCCTTGAGTCCCGTGCGTCCAGAGGGTTTTCTCAAAAGGAAACTGGGGCTCCACCACACCAGTGTTCCCGACTGCATTGGGGGATCAGCTGGGGAGGAGACCCAGGGAGCTTGTCAGCTGAGACTTGAGAATGGCGGTCACTCTGTTCGCCCTCAACTGGCGGACGGGTGCCTGTTGTTTGGTTCGGGAACTTTATTTAGGTGGGAAAGAAAGGGGGTGCCAACCGCCCTTTGCTTACAGTTAGAAGACGTCGATACCCCGGACGAGCCCCCAAAGAAATGTTGCAGGATTTCTTATCAGAGTACCCGGGGTTCGTTGTCTTGCTGCAAAGAATGAAGGGGTGGACACAGAATGAGGGGCGGGCAAAAGTTCATGAGGGTGTAGGATCAGAAAGGGAGAATAGTAGGAAAGCCCTCTTTACAGAGAGGAGACATTCGAAAGTGAGTATTTAATGCTTCATAAGATGGATTGTGACTATCTGATGTCAGTGGCTAGTACAGGTTCCGTACTGTTTTTAGAAGTGGGGGTATTGGGACAAAATACCGTGACCTTCTCAGAGCCATACACCTGAGGAACAGAGCCGTGGGTCCGCGTCCGGGTTTCTTGGGGACTGTGCTTCCTTATTCAGCTGTGGTCCTCCATGGCGCTAAGCAGGCGGGGATTTCATTTTAGGTGTTCAAAGATGGGGACTCCTCCGCCCCCTAAAACACCTGGTGGAGAAGAAAATTAAGGCTAATTGTTACCAGAGCTGGTACAGTACATACAGGGTAAGCTGTAGGCTGTAGTGTGGACTTGGGGCTTTCTGTTGTCTGGAAAAGTGATTGTTTTGTCACGATTGTTTCCAGTCAGAAATTTTACTGATGTATTTGTCAGGGCCGTGTTGGTATTGGTGATCACTGCACGCCGTGGGAACTCAGTTTGGTCACTCCACAGGGAAAGTTCGGGTTGGTCATAGTAACCCTTGAAGAACATCTTTGAGGCGTCCCCCGTTACATCCTTAATATTATTTGAAAGCAAATAAGACCATACATACAAGCCCGATGAAGTGCAGATTTTCAAACTAAATATGTTGCATGAAGGTTTACTGGGGAGACACAGTGACATTCCCACGACAGAATCTTGTACTCTGGCGATAGAGTATTTCTTCCAAATTGCTGTCTGTGTAGAGGAGTAATTAGCCCCCAGGCCCCAGCTTCATCTCTGAGGGCCCCACGGAGCTCTGGCCTTTTCTCTAAAGGCTCTTGGCGGGTCCATATATACATTGTATGCCTTCAGCTTTGCTGAGGGGAACCATTTGTTAATAGTCCCCGCACTAATTAATAGTCCATTTTTTTCCATCAATTAAAAACTCGTTCCTGGCCTTCAGTACACATTTAAACAGTGGTGGCCGCTCCTCTGGAGTGTGGGCTTCTAGATGAGACAGTTGGGCTGTAGTCTAACTTCAGTGCCACGTGCACCTTTTTTTTTGTTTGTTTTAAGTTTATTTATTTATTTTGAGAGAGGCAGAGAGAGAATCCCCATGAGGCTGTGCGTTGTCAGTGTGGAGCCTGACAGAGGGCTCAGTCTCATGAACCATGAGATCATGACCTGAGCTGAACTCAGGAGTCAGGCGCTCAACCAACTGAACCACCAGGGGCCCCCAGAATATTACCCAAAGGACAAAGAGGGGGTAGTTTGTTTGTTTGTTTGTTTGTTTCTTTCTTTCTTTCTTTCTTAAAAAAGATTTGTTTTAACGTTTATTTATTTTTGAGAGAGACAGAGCACGAGCAGGGGAGGGGCAGAGAGAGAGAGAGGGAGACACAGAATCCCCGGCAGGCTCCAGGCTCCGAGCTGTCAGCACAGAGCCAGACGCGGACACGAACTGAACTCATGAATCATGAGATCATGACCTCAGCCGGACGCTCAACCGACTGAGCCCTCCAGGCGCCCCTGAGGGTAGTTTCTTCTTAGTTTCAGGTATTTTATATGCAGTGTAGACACTTTTTTTCCCTGGAAGCTCTCCTGCAGACTGGCTCTTGTCTCATCGGTCAGAATTAAGCCACTTGCTCATTTCTTCCCAGGAGCTGGTAAGATGGGGGAGATTTTGCTGCAGTGGGTTTAGAGGAGTTACTCTGGGCTAGAAGGGGTTTCGAAGTGTTAGCAGATAGGGTAAGAATTAACTGGATGGAGAGGCTCCTGGGTGGCTCAGTCGATTGAGCATCAGACTTTGGCTCAGTTCGTGGGTTCGAGCCCCGCATCGGGCTCTGTGCCGACAGCTCGGAGCCTGGAGCCTGCTTCGGACTCTGTGTCTCCCTCTCTGTCTGCCCCTCCCCTGCTCACACTCTGTCTCTCTCTCAAAAATAAATAAACATTTAAAAAAATTACACATTAACTGGGCGGATATTCTGGCAAAGGCAGTGAGAGGTGGGGTAAATGGAAGGGGAGCCACAGATGAATAATTTCGTAGGAGGAACAGAATGTAATTGGGCCTAGAAAACAAGGGGTGGGGCCTGGAGTGTGGCAACAGCAGTAAAGCTGAGCGTATGGGACCTCAAGAAGAGGGCGGATAGACGGGGTTGAGTGCTAGTTGAAGTTTATAAACACTGCTGAAGAGTTTGGGTTTGTCTTCTGTCCTGACGGCAAAGCCTAACCATTGAGGGATTTTATACCAGGAGTTACCAGTCAGGAATTTGATGCACATCCTAAAGTATAAGCCCTGAGTATCATGACTTTGGGATCGCAGATTTTATTTTCCTTCACTTTACTTGAGCTTTATGTCCGCAACAGAAACTTGTTTTTCACAGTGTTACTCTGAAAGCTTCTTTGTAGGTGGAAGAGCTGGGCTGGGAGTTGGGGTTGAGCCGGGTGGCAGCAGGGAGGCGCACGGCCTTTGCCCAGGCGGTAGAGTGAGGAGGGCTGAGCAGATTAGCCAGGAAGGGGTAAGGAGAGGAAGGTGTGTTCAGACGTCAGCATCCTAAAATGGTACCGGGTACCAAGAATCAAGTATTTCATGTTGTGTGTTGGTTTAGCAGGAAGGAGCTCACAGGCGTCCGGCAGCCGAAGAGGGTAGACGCCGTCTCGGAGCTGCTGGAGCGGGCGTCTCTCGTGTGTGGGTGCCCAGACCTCCAGTGCAAATCACTGCCCGCGGGGAGGGCCTGAGGCTGACAGTGGGGATGTAGGGTCGGAAGCACGTTAATGTGGGCTCAGATGGTGCCTCAACCTGCCTGATGGATTCACCACCGGATGCATCGTTTATGTAACGATGGGAAGAATTAACGACGTCTGACATTTTTTTAGACGCTCTCGTGTTATTTTGTGCGGCGTCATTAGCCTTCCCTTAGTCACTAGAGGGCGCTGCACCCTTCAGAGTAACGCGGGCACTCAAGATTCTGTAAGACTGAGAGTTGCCACGAGGATTAATTTAGCCGCTATATTTATCGCTCTGTTACTGCTCTGTCCGTTAATGAGTCTTCCTAGTGGTGTTAGGGATGGATTGTCTCGGTGTCTTTCTGTGAAGGACACCGAGCTGGCGTGCTGTACCTGCTCTTTTCAGCCTGCCGGTTATCAGGCGTGTGGACGGCCAGCCATTTCCACGGAGTGAGAGATTTCAGGGAAAGGTGGTGGCAGATTTGTGCAGGACGTTAGGAGACTCGGGTATCACCATATAACTTTAAATTGTATACATTTGTGTTAGTGAGTGGCGAGTGTAACCTTTTACCTCTTACTCTCTTTGTCTTTCATCAGCCACGGCTAGTCTGTTCAAAGAGCGTGCTTTATTTTATTCCTCCCCGCTGGCAATGGGGTGGAAACTTTGTAGGCTATTAAGATCATGTATGTTTTGTCATCGTGGATGTAGGACCTGACGGACTCTGGTTAGTACCATTTTACAGTGAAGCATGAGCCATGTGTCCTGTGATGAGGGAACCTTGTGCTGCATGATCAGTGCAAGGCCACACATCACTGATCGTTCAGTGCCCAAGAACAGGGGCTCGGGGGCCTTTGTTTACCTCCCCACCTCGGCCTCTTTCATTGGCCACGCAGCTTTGAACAGTGATGCAAACTTTGTCTTAGCAGTTTCATTTTTAGGGTAAAAACCCTATGCCCAGGAAGCGTTTGGGACGTTCAGTGTTCTATTGCTTGTAATAGCAAAACAATTGGAAGCAGTCAAATACCTTATGAGTGTGATAAATTGTTGAATGTGGCAGATAAAATGAACAAGAAACCGGTAACAACAGGAGTGTTGTTTTTTTTTTTAATCTTTATTGATTTTTGAGAGAGAGAGAGAGTGAGCAAGCGAGCAGGGGAGGAACGGAGAGAGAGGGAGACAAAGAATCCGAAGCAGGCTCCAGGCTCTGAGCTGTCAGCCCAGAGCCTGACGCAGGGCTCGAACCTGCGAACCATGGGATCATGACCTGAGCCGAAGTCAGACTCCTAATTGACTGAGCCACCCAGACGCCCCAGGAGTGTTTTTATAAGAACAGTGTTGGGGCACCTGGGTGGCTCAGTCGGTTAAGCGTCCGACTTCAGCTCAGGTCACGATCTCGTGGTCCGTGAATTCGAGCCCCGCGTCGGGCTCTGGGCTGATGGCTCGGAGCCTGGAGCCTGCTTCCAATTCTGTGTCTCCCTCTCTCTCTGCCCCTTCCCCATTCATGCTCTGTCTCTCTCTGTCTCAAAAATAAATAAACGTTAAAAAAAAATTAAAAAAAAAAAAGAACAGTGTTGACCAAAATTTAAGACAACGGCATAAGTGTATCATTTATATAAAGTCAATATGGCAGAATGAAAGGATCTGACAAAATAGAATGATGGGATCCGGTCCTGGTGAGATTTTTATAATTTAGCACAAAACAGTAAGTGGGGCTAAGGGAAGAAACTTCATCTAGGCTGAGGAAAGGTTCTCAGCCTTTTCAAATGGGAGGTTTGCACCCACAAGCTGGGGCCACACAACTCGGGTTTTAAAAAAACGGGTAGGATTCTATAGGTGAAAGATGTTAAGGAGTCCAGCTCTAGGAGGAAGCCTGTAAGGCGTAACATGGGGTTATTGGTTCAGAATGGGGAGTGATCTGTAGACAGTGAAAATTGTGTGCTTTGAAGCTTGGGGATAACTCTGCCAATAAAACCTGACATTTTAGAGATGGAAATAATTTAAGACGGTTTTTCATGGTCGGGATTCCAGTGAGCTGACATAAAGTGGATCCAGTCGATCAGACTTGAGGGACACAGGGAAGCTCCCTTAACATTGAGGAGCAGCCTTGTCGGCGGAACAAAGCGCAGGGCTCTGCGGCAGCTCTTTTGATGTCCTTTCACGTAGATTCTTGGCTGTTTTCTGTGTTTGCAGCTTTCAAACTGCCCCCCCTCCCCCCGCCACAACCCCTAACCGGAAATACTGTACATCGTGACCTGATGTATACTTGTGTGCATTCGTTTTAGTGAGTAGAAACATGCATGTAGGTGACTTAAGTGAAACAGACTGTTTGTGATAAGCGCCTGTGTTTTCTGTTCGATTTTTATTTGTCGTAAAAGAGAAGTGGTTAGCAACTCACTCGGTTGATTTTGTAGCCCCAGTTTGAAAAGGAGTGCATCCAGCTACCAGGTGCCACGGCCGGTTCTGGCGCTGGCGCTGGCTCTGGCAGGTGGGGTAGCACGGGCGAGAAGGTGGCTGCCGCGCCCGTCAGTGTGGTGGGTGCATCCCAGCAGCCGTCCCAGCCTGCTGTTTGCCCAGGTCTGCGGTTTTCCCCCTTCGAGGAGTCCTTCTGGGAGTTTCGCAGATGGAGGTCATGCAGCAGACGTAAAAGTTGTCCTTTTTCTTCCTTTGTACCCTGGATGTCTGTACTACATTCAGTCCGGTTTTCTTCCACTGCCAGGGAAGCGATGTTCTTTTTCTTGATTAAGCCCCCCTTCCCTGACTTTCTTCTTTCTTCCGGTCGCTCAGTTACTGTTTCTCTAGTGTCCCTGGTCTTTCTGCCAGCACCTTCCCGTCTCCTTGCAGACCAATTAGTTTCGTTCCCTTCTTTTTAAAGCCATTCATTTGTGCTGTTTCCCCATCTAGTTACCCCGTTCTTTAACTGTTGGGCTTTTCACGTCGTTCTGCTCGTCACGCTTGTACCTCACCACCCCTCTCTCGTTCACCCTTCGCGGCCTCCTGTTGGCTTTTACTACAGTTGTGTTACCACGGCTGCCCTCTCTGCTGGGAGCCCATTGGCCTTCCCTGGGTCTTTAGTATTTGGTATTAATGATCTGCCTCTCTGTTGTTAAGCCCTTCCCCAAATCTTTTATGATCAGAAAGGCAATACAAATTAATACTTGCTTGTGGTTAAAAATTGTCTGTATTGACGTGTCCAAAGCAGTAAGTAAAAGGTCCTGTGACCCTGTGTTCCAGAGTTGACCACTGCTGTGTATTGGTGTCGTGTTCTCAGACAGTTTTCTATTTGTATATAAACATGTCCCCATTTTTTTCTTCTTAAGACAAATGGGCTTATAGTAGATACTTGGTTTTTTTTTAAAAAATTTAGTTTTCGATTGCTCATATTCCAGGAGTTAGGACGGATATTTTGCTTGATATTTTCTTCTGCCACCAAATGGTAAGTGCTGGGAAGAAAACAATGGTCTCTAACGTCTTCCTCCCTGTTTTATTATTTTACGTAGAATAGTGCCTCACGCAAATAGGTGATCAGTGTGTATTTGTTCAGTCCCATGTACGAGGCTGACAATTCCATTTCTCACTGATCGCAAACAAGCACAGTCACGTGACCCTGCTCTGCTGGAGTGTGTGCTGAGCAGTAAAAGAGTCAGATGTGCCAGTAGCCGTTGGAATAAGTGCGAAGAGGCCAGTGTGCCAGAGGGACACGGTGGTTGAGGTCTGATAGTCAAAGTAAGGCCTTTGTCAGGAGGGAACGTGGAAGCCGAGCTCTAAGTGATGACAAGGGGAGGAGGGTGTTTCAAACAGAGGAAATGGCCGCGACCGATGACATGGGGAGGAACTTAGTCATGTGCCCCACCAGGCTGACTTGATCTCCTTGGTTTTTGTTGTGAACACATGGCTCGTTGTCCTGTTTTGATGGTTCTTCAGAAACAGTTTTTAAGTAAATGGCGTTGACCTAGGACCGTACTAATTCCGCAGTCACTGGCCACATGTGCTACTGAAATTGAGTAAAATTGAATAGAATTAAAAATTCAGTTCCTCAGTTGAACTGGCCGTATGTCAGGTGTTGTGGACAGTGTGGCCGTGGACCAAGCCAGTGTGCAGAAAGCTGTCCTGCGCAGCGCTGTTTTGGAAAGCCACGGAATACAGACTCCTTGGGAGACTTTATACCCTGTTCCAGCTGTTCGTGTCTGATGTGTGAAGGGCGAAGAAATACTCGTTAAACGACAAGATGAATAAAGGAGTGGAGGGTCCGCGCGTCTTTCCACACAGGGAACAGCCCAGTTAATGTGTGTGAGCTCTGAGAGGGGAGGGGGCTGGTGGGGCTTGAAGAACGGCGGGAGGGCTGGCTGCCGCGGACGAGAGTGATCGTTGGAGACCCCCCAGGCAGAGCGAACCCTTCTGGACGTGGACTTACGTGCAGCGGGCGGTGGTGGTAGGGTTGTTAGCACCGCAATAACGGGACCTGATTGGGACGCCTGCTGTGCACCAACTGCTTCTTTCATTTTCCTCGCCTTCTGAGAGTTCAGTAAGAGGGTGGGCGTGATGGTCTATTGAACTGAGTATTGGAGTAAGTAAATTACCTGCTTGAGACCCAGATTACGAACTCACTTCATTTATAGTGTTAGCACTGGCACCCTTGTTTTATGTTTGTTGTAATAATTGTCTACCGATAAGCAGGAACTTATAGGCAAGAACTTGTTTTTGTTTTTCTTCCAGTGAAGGTGGTGTTTTTAAGGCTCATCTCACTTTCCCAAAAGATTACCCCCTCCGGCCTCCTAAAATGAAATTCATTACAGAAATCTGGCACCCAAATGGTAAGTTCATCTGGCTTTACTTTTACATTTGCAAATATGACGTCCTGCCTCTGAGGTTTTCAAGGTCAATAAGAGAGAGACAGTTCTCAAGGAAATCACTTTGGGATTTTTGTACTAAGCTCACTGTGTTTATTATGCACATGGCCTTGTATTAGTTCCTTTAGGACAGCAGGGGGAATGGACATCTATTTATTTGCTTAGTTTTCAGCTCTTTTCGAGACTCCCGATGTTCCGAACCAGAGGCATGGTTACTGGGTGATATTCAGCATGAGTAGAGCCCTCACAGTTGAGCAGATCACTTCCATGGTATCGGGTGACTCATTGTCTGTTCCAGAGAGGGGTAATTAAACCTGGGTTTTAAATTTCTATTTCTCTTCTTCACTCTTAGACCGTGGGCAGCTCTTAACCTTTACCTTTATTCTTTAGCTGTTGAAAAGGGAGTGTCCTACCTGCCTCGTAAGGTGACTGGTGGGGTCAGAGGAGATGTGGTGCTCTGTGTTTTCACCTTCGGAAAACATCCAGTCCTGCAGTGCCTGAGATGTGGTTGACATTGGCTTTTCTACCCAAAGATGTGTTACCATTTAAAATCCACTTTGCAAGCCAGAGGTTGGGCCGGGTAAAGTATGTTTGCACACCGCCTCCCCTGAACTTGGCCTCGTTTTGGTGATGGAGCTGGCGGGTGTGTCTTCTCTAAGTTGTCGGGTTTTCATTTCTGACGACTGTGCCCGTCTGCTTGTCCTGGGACTTTGCGTCACCAGGAAGAGAAACTCCTAGGTTAGTCTAAGCAAAAGTCTGTGAGCAGAAATGAATGAATAAACGAAGGCGTTACTCCAGCGGTCTGGAGCGTGGACTCACATCCAGTGGCTTGAGAAACGGGCGGGAGTCTCTCTTGGGAGAGACTCGGGGTGGCCGATGGAAACCGTGCAGGAACCGAGGGGGCCGCTGTATTTCATCACGTCTGAGGAGGCGGTGAGCACGGGACGCGTCACCACGTCGGTGGTGGAACGTGCCAGAGGGGGCCCCGCCGGGCGTGTGGATGCGCGAAGCGACAGCGTCCGCCCCCTGTTGTGTTGGTGCCTCGCTGCTTCCTTCCTGGCGTCTGGGTCTGCCAGTGTCTCTTTCCTTCACTTGGATTATTTGGCGTAACGGGCAGTCTCCTTGCACCTGTTTCCAGAGAAGACGCAGCCAAGCTCCGGGTGTCGGCTCCACCACAGATTAGCTGTGTGGTCGCAGGTGAAACCTCTCCGAGCCTCGGTTTCCCCGTGAGAGCACACACAGGCAACACGCGGGACCTGTGAGCCGGAGGAGAGCCACGGCCCAGTGGTCTAAGAGGGCAGCCGTTGACGCGCGTGTTTCAGATGGAAGAGACTTCATTTTGGGGCCACAAGGGGGAGGAGTTAGCGAGACGATCGAAACGTGACTGGAGAGAGGAGGGACTTTGAAGGAGGGCACCTGAGGATGTGGGCGGGGATGGCAGGTGTGGGGACAGAAGGTGCCAGGAAGGTGCCAGAGAGCGGCTGGGGAGGTGCGAGGAGCCCTGTGGGACCAGGTGGGGCCAGGCTGGCACCGGAGCTGGAGGTGGTGAGCGAGCCGCGGGCCCTCCTGCGAGAAGGGAGACACGGAGAGGACCGTGTTGTTGCAGGTAGAGGGGTCAGGGGGTGCTTCCTAGAGATGTGGTGCTTTTTTCTTCTTTTTTTTTTATTTTTTGATTTTTTTTAATGTTTATTTATTTATTTATTTTTTTTTTGAGAGAGCACGAGCGAGCACAAGGTGGGTAGGGGCAGAGAGAGAGAGGGAGAGAGAGAGAGATTGAGAATCTGCTTTCAGTGCAGAGCCTGATACGGGGCTTCAACTCATGAACCACGAGAACATGACCTGAGCCAAAACCAAGAATCGGACACTTAAGCAGCTGAGCCCCCCCCCCCCCCCCAGAAGCCTGCACTAGAGAATGTGATTTTTAAAAAAAAATTTTTTTTTTTTTTTTACATTTATTTATTTTCAAGAGACAGAGTGCGAAAGGGGGAGGGTCAGAGAGAGAGGGAGACACAGAATATGAAGCAGACTCCAGGCTCCGAGCTGTCAGCACGGAGCCCGACGCGGGGCCTGAACCCACCAACCGTGAGATTGTGACCTGAGCCGAAGTCGGACACTCAAGCGACTGAGCCACCCAGGTGCCCCTAGAGAATGTGATTCCTAACAGGATTTTGAGTGTGTGCATGCCTGGCTTAACCTTTTTTCTTTAGACTTTGGGTCCTCCTTAAATTATGGTGCTTTAAAGCTGTTCGGTAGGTTCATCGTGACTGCATGATCCGGAGGGAAGGATGGCGTCCGTGGAGGAAGGGTTGGGAGGGGAGCCAGACTGATCTTCGGGACACGTGCAGATGATTTTGTCAGTGCTTCCCGCGAGAGACCGTGAAAGCTTGAACTGACAGTGGTTCAAGGAGGGAGAATGGAGTTGTGCGTGGGTGGTGATTGTGAGGTCAGGGTTTGGAATCGGTGGGCCACATACAAAGTAACCACAGGATCAGAACCACACAGAGGTACTTTACAGCTGCTGGGATGGCTGGACTCAGAAAGGCAGATGAGAAACCAGCGTCAGTGAGGACGGCGAGAATTTCAAGCCTCGTGTACTCCTGGCGAGAACGCGAAGGGCAGCCGCTTTGGAAAACAGACTAGTCTGGTGTTCCTCAGAAGGTTCGACGTGGCCACCTCGTTCGCGGCCGTGTGATTCCGTTCCTGGATGTAGAACCAAGAACGGTGGGAGTATGTCCACGAGACACTGAGGCTTGAGTGTTCATTAAGGGCAGAAAGCGGGAACAGCCCAGTGTCTGTCGGTCGACGAGGACAAAACCAGCCGGTAACATGTCCACGTCGTGGGATGACGCACCGGCTCGTGCTGCAACACGGAGGAACCTTAGAAACGCTGAGTGAACGAAGCCCGCCACGGAAGGCCATGGAGCGTGTGATTCCATTTACGCCGGACCGTCCAGACTCGGCACGTCTAGAGAGAGAGAGACGGCTAGGGTGGTGGTTGCAGGGGGCTCGGGGGAAGGATGGGAGGGAATGGGGAGCGATTGCTGGTGAGCGTGCGGCTTCTTTCTGGGGTGATGGTCACACAACTCTGGACACGTGCCGGAGACTGTTGAGTCGTGCACCTCGGCTGTGTGGACCGTAGCTGCCTAACGCTGTTCTAAGCATCCTTCTGAGGTAAAAATTAGCTTCCTGCGGCTTAGATGCATCCATTTGGGTTGGTTTTTCTTGAGATCTACTTGCCGTGTCCACCTAGAGGGTCGGGTGAGAGTGGCCCACCCAAAGCTCGGCAGTGAGCGTAGGGCCTTGGAAGTTATCGGCACCGAGATGATAGTAACGTCGTGACATTACCTTGTCTTGCGTGCAGTTATCCGTCAGTTACAAATCGGTAAAGCGTGGGGACAGAGGTGAGGGGTAACCCTGCGGTGTAAAGAATGGGTTAATCTCCCCATGAAAAAGGTGGCACGTGCTGGAGAGCGGGATGGCATCAGAAGGCAGGCTAAGGGAGGCTGGAAGGGGAGAGAAGAGTTCACGAGCCTGTGGCAAAAAGTGAGTCACGGAGGCCGAAGCGGGGCGAACGTGTCCATAGTCGTGGCCCAGCATGGGTGACTTTGAAAGCATCCAGGAGAATGTGGTTCTGGTCACCTGGTGAGCAGTCATGGCATCCTGATAAGGGGCAGAAGCCTGCCTTCTCCAGTGAGGGGATGAGAGAGAGGGAGAGGGAGAGAAAGGGAGGGAGGGAGGGAGGGAGAGGGAGGGAGGAAAGGAGGGAGGGGGAGAGAGAGGGGGAGGGAGGTGGGGAGGGCTAGGGTCAAGCGGGTTTGGTCATTCCAGACGCACGGCTTTAAGGGACGGGGTGGCTGGGAGGGTGCACGTGGCTGGGGCTCACTTAGTGGCTTTGTGTGGAGAGTTGAGTTAGAAAAAACTCCAAATGGACAAAAAGTCGAGTGGCTGGGGCTTGTAAACGAAGCCTGTGCCAGTGAGAGCGACGAGGTCGTCATCGGGTCTTGAAGGAAGAGGGCAGAGCTTTAGCGGCACAGCTTGGCACGGGGAAAATGAAGCAGTTTGGCCGAAGAAACTAGGCGGGTAAAGGGTCAGAGGGGTCATTGCACTGAAGGAGACGTGTATTTTCTGCCCGTGGAAAAACTTCACCCCCAGAATCATCTGGAAAAACCGAGCTATGTTTCACCTGTATTTCACGTTTTAAAATGTAATTTGGTAATAGGTATGAAGCCTAAAATCTTTTCATTAAGAAAAAAAAAAATAAACTATTATTAAAATGAAGTGACCCAAGTTTAAAAATGTAAAGGTGCTAGATCGTAACGGTAATCTTCAAAAGAAGGAAAATGATTCAATTGATTGTCACTGATAGAGTTTTATAGAGGCATTTCATACTCTGTGTTCGAAGACAGTGACTTGGAAAAAAATTCTTATCTGGGGAGCCCTGACTGTAGAAAAGCCCCCAGACGAGGTGTGAAAGCCCCGGCCTGGCCCGGCACGCACCCATGGTCACGGCCGCATTCCAGACACGTTTGTCCGAGTGTGGCAGTGTGAGGGCCCCGAGTTTGTAACAACATGGGAAGTGCTTCCCAAGGTAGGAGATGGAAAGTAAGCTTTAAAATCATACCCATCACACATTTCTTAGACTTTAGGCAGGAAGTTAGGAATGAAAGAGCTCTACATGTTGCCATTGGTTACTTACGGGATTTGGAAATTTGGTTGAAAAACTTGTTATGCCAAGAATTCTTGTATTTTTCTGTGATTTCCAGCCTTTTCCCAGTAAGTATACTTTTATTTTATTTTATTTTATTTTATTTTATTTTATTTTATTTTATTTTATTTTATTTTATTTATTATTTTTCAGTGGAGAAAATTACTCTGTAAAACATGAGTGATGATTTTGGTAGGTTTACTAATGAGTGTTTGTGTGATCTAAGTGAGCTGGTGGGTTAGAACTGCACCTTTGTGTTGGTCGGGAATTACTTTGTGACTTGCATTTTAAATCTTCGTTTCATAGAAAAGATGGCGTCATGACTGTCATTTTATATTGATGAATTTTCACTGGTGATAGGACATGTTCTTTTGCAAATCTGAGTTCACTCCTTTCCTTGAAGATGGGATTTTGCTTTTATGTGATTTAAAAAGTGTATTACGAGGTTCGTAGGAATGTCTCTGGATGTTTGACTGTCACCAATTTCAATCAGTAAGTTAGTGGGGAATCTAGGAAATTATACAGACTCGGTTCTGGTATTTCAATCATATACTTTATACAAAAAAAGAACAGATTGATGGTATTTACTGCATATAAATGCTGGACACCACCTCTGTGCCAGGTATCTTGAAGTTTTGCTTCTATTTCTGTTGTTTTGTCAAATGGATCCTATTTGGTAAAAATCGGTGGTCTTCCTAACAAGTTAGCGGGTTCCATTTTGGAAATCGTCTGTATGTGGTCAGCGTTTATAGCGGACTGTGGGAGTCCGGGTCACTCCTATAATCGGTACTTTATGTGTAACCACGTTGTTTTCAATACCTTAAACAGGACTCTTACTCTCTAATTTTGCAGTCGATAAAAATGGCGATGTATGCATCTCCATTCTTCATGAGCCCGGCGAAGACAAATACGGGTACGAAAAGCCAGAGGAACGCTGGCTCCCTATTCACACTGTGGAAACCATCATGATCAGTGTCATTTCCATGCTGGCAGACCCGAATGGAGACTCCCCTGCCAACGTGGATGCTGCGGTAAGGTGGTCCCGCACACACCTCCCCCCCCCGTTCATTAAACTCGATCGCAGCCGCCCCCTGCGTGTGTGTGTGTGTGTCTCTGCACTCTGTTCATGTACATTTATCTTTCTCCTGAATCTGTACAAAACTAAGTTACAGATATAGCTAAGTTTTACCTCTTACGCACTTGAACCTGCATCTTTTAAGAATAAGGATACTGTCTTACTTGGCTGTAATATTACTGTCATACTTAAGAAAATTTATTATCAAGTCCCTACTAAAGTCTATATTATTATTCCTGGGCTTTTATTTTTAAATTTTTCAGATCTACAAAAGTTGCATTAGTTAAGTAAACACTCTTCGCCTGGATTCACTAGTTGTGGAGGTTTTACAACATTTTTTTCCCTAAACTGTTTGGGACACTTTACAGATGCCCTAACTCTCCACGCGTAAGCACTTCAGTGGCGTCCCCTGAGAATTCAGGGTGCTTTCTCGCAAGCACAGCACAGGTGTCTTCATCGATAAGGACTGTTGGATGCATACGCAGCTCATAACGCACAGTTCCTAACATGGTTCTTTATACCTGCTCTTTTTTTTTTTTTTTTTTTTAAATCTGGGAGACCACATTTTATTTTGTGTTCATGTTTTTACTAGTCTCCTAGAATAGTCTAGTTCCTCAGCCTTCTGCTGTCCTTGGGAAAGCCTTTGGTTCTAATTTTTGTTCTTGGAACTTTTGTTAATATGTATCGAAGCCAGGAGATTAAATTCACCTTTTTTCTTGGGTTACTTCAAACCTATAGAAAAACTTGGGCAAGGTATATGCATATGCAGGGAGACACCACATCCATAAGCCCTTTCAAATGTATGGCTTTGACTTTCTGAATTTAGTAACCAAATCGAAGTAAAAACTGGCAGAAAACTGTCCTAGCCTTTTTTTTTTTTTTTTTTTTAAGTTTATATTTCAAGAGAGAGTGTGAGCAGGGGAGGGGCAGAGAGAATCCCAAGCAGGTTCCGCATTCAGTGCAGAGTGTGACGCGGGCTCAGACTCACAAACCGTGAGATCATGACCTGAGCCAACGTCAAGAGTCTGATGCTAACTGACTGAGCCACTCGCGTAGCCCCGTCTCAGCCTTTTACGTAGCCAAGTTTCAGTCTGAGCGGTGCAGGAGATGGTGAGGGAGAAGGGAGAGCTGTGTTTTTAACAAATCCCGTGGAATCATTTTGAGAGGGAATTGTTTGATTCATGCTCAGCTGTAACTCTTTTGAATAAGATGAGAACTGACAAATTTTATTTTAATCTTCGTAAAGATAAAATTAATAATTAAGAGCAAACACCTGAAAGCATGAATACGCAAACGTTAGTAACCCTTCAAAGCAGCTGCGTCCTGAAACGGGGGGACCTACTGAGGAAGGAGAGTCATCGCCTCGAAGCCAGTGTGACTGTCAGGGCGGAAGCAGGCCTGCCCCCCCAGGGCTCCACACGCCAGTGTGACCTCTGACCTGAGCCCCACAGGTCGTGTGCCATCTGTCCTGTTCGCGTCTTGAGACCCACGGCTTCTTGTTATGATTTAAGCAGTCGGCTGTCTTGTATCTAAACCAGAACTTTCTCGTCCACATGTTCAGGCAGACTTCCGTATTTGCTTTGCCATTTTCATGGTTTTTGTTAGTTTGCTTCTCTGACCTCTCACTCGACGGTACCTGTTCCAGGAAAACCACATTTTTCTTGGAGACCCCTCTCCTGGACCCTCCACCTTTGGCTCCTGGATCAGGGGTGGGCTCAGACCGCTGCACGCAGCCTGCCTGCTCTTCTGGGCAGGATCATCTGTTTCTGCAATCCTGTTCCTTGTTTCTTGCTTGACTCCTTCCTGTGGTGCTTCATCTGAGACTCATGTTTCAGAAAGGCTCTGTGAGAATTAACATCTGGTCCTTACCTGCCTGCGAGTGTTTTCGTCTGGGCCCTATTCGTAAGTGACAGTTTGTGGAGTTCTGGGGGACAAGTTCAGACTTCTGCAGAATTTGTCTTTTATCATTTATTGTTGCTGACGAGGGAGTTGATGCGAGGCTGACTCTTCACCACTTGTCGGTGACCTTTCCTTTCTTTTTCTCCCTGTTCCTTTAGGTTTTTTTCTGATTCTTGGTGTTTAAAATATCACATTGTTGTGTAAGGTGTAAGATTTTCTGTTTCTGTACAGTTGTCCCCCTTGTCGGTGAGAGGTACGTTCCAAGACCCCCGGCGGATGCCTGAAACCAGGGATAAGTACTGAACCCTTATATGTATTATTTTTTTGTCCTATATACATACACACACGATAAAGTTTGATTTATGAATTAGGCTCAGTGAGAGACTTCCAGTGGTTGCTGATGATAAAGTAGGGCAGTTATAAAAGTCATGTGACTGTGGGCTCTCCCGTGTCTCAGTGGCCCGTACCTGCCCTCCTCGTGAGGATGGGAGGGGTGTGACGCGGTCGGAGGCTTCTGCTGTTGACCCTGTGATGTCACGACAGAAGGGGGGCCATCTGCGCCGCGACGGACGCGGTCGCCTGTGGTGGAGGGGCTCCCGTGGTCGATTTGCGCCTGTAGGATGTCAGTTTGGGAAGTTTCCCATTTTCACCACGTTGAGAACTTCCCTGCGTATCGCACTCCTTCCGTTTTTTAATTAATTCTTCATGTGAGTGCAGCCGAGCCACAAAGTACACTCCTTCCCTGTTTGGGCTCGCGGCTGCCGCCTACGTCGGTCCTTGTTTCGTCGGGGCGCCTGCGGATGGCGACTTCCGCCACCTCCTTCCTCACTGTGGCGGTGTCGCTGTTTAATGAGCTAATAGTTGTTCGGTCTCGCACGAGTTCTAATTCGAAGTGTTTGTAAAGTTAAATTCTGAAGTCTCTTTCTCGGAGGCCCAGGTTTTCTCTTGTGTTTCTCCTGCATCTGGGAGCCTGGGCTCTGGTGGGAGCGGCAGCGTGCGGGTCTGCGGGCACCGGCCTGACCCCGACCTCGAACGTGAAGAGGCCGTTACTTTCAGTCCTGGTACCCACGCGAGGGGCCCTGATTCTAGCACGTAAAGTGTAGGTATCACAGTTGGCCGTATTTCAGGAGAGTATTAGCATTTTGGGTATAGTGGGAGGAAGATGCCACGTCTCTGTTTTCATCCCGCGTCTTACCGACTCTTCTCGGGCCGGACGTGTCTAACCTGTGCCCTCTGTTCAGTCGGCCCTTCCCCTCCTCTGCTCTGGTTGCAGGGAGACTTCTCGGGGCTGTGCTTTCTCTCTGCGGCACGTTTCTTACTCTGCCGTGTACTTTTGGTCTTCCAGAAAAAGTTCCCACCCACGTGGATGACTCTCTTGCCATTTCTTTGACGTGGAGAGTCTGTGCCTCACACAGATTCCAGTCGGATCGTTTCAGGAGGGCGTCAGGAGAGGAAAGACATGGGCGCTGTGCCCCCTGCTCTGGCGGATGCACAGGCTCTCCGTGAATACAATGCAGAGAGGACACAGGTGACCTGTGTGCTCGTCCTCAGTGTGGCTGGGGTGGCTTCCGCAGTGGCTTGGGGCCCGTCACGCACCAGCCCGTCCTCTGGCGCGAAGCCACCCTCGTGCAGTTGTGTGTCACCGTAGTGTCTCCGGGCCTTTCCACCTGTGACCTCCTCACCCAGGCCCCCTACCCCCAGCCTCCGTTCTCTCAGCTCCCTGCTCTTTTGAGGAGATTCTTGTTCCTTGAGCCTGAACTTCCTCTCGCCTGGAATTGCTCTTCTCTATCTTTTACTTAAAACGTGATGCCGAAGCATTTACAGGTTTTGTGACATTTTATCCACAAGTACTTCAGACACATCCAGGTCTCTACACGTCTGTGTGTGGTTTGTCACCTAAGTTATTCTAATAACTGGCTTCCTGAGGAGGGCAAGGGTTGAAGATTTCTCGTCTTTGCCGTGACTAAAGGCATGAGATCTAAAAAGAAAAAGGCTGGGCATTTTGGTGAGAATTTTCTGCTATTTACATGCTAGATAAAAGCAGCTCAATTTTCACGGGAGACCCTGCTGGTGCCACTTGTGTCTCATTGTCACCCCCTCCCCCCCCCTCCCCCACCCCCCACCCAGCGTGCAGCGCCCCGCTCCTCTACCTGGGGCGGAACCTTCCGGGGGCGGCAGGCAGCCTTCCCAGTGCTTCCCACGCCCGAGTAGCTTGCCTGTAGGTGAGTAGCTTGCCTGTAGGTCGCAGCTGCCTGTCCCAGTGGACAAACCGGTCCCGTCCTCCCCGGATGTCTCCTTCCTCCAGGAGACCTGCCTGTGAGGTGACTGGCGGGTTCCGACGGAGGGAGTGCCTGGCGGGAGTGGTTTCTGAAGATTCTTCTGCCTTATCGGCTTTTTAACATCTTAAAGGTGTACATGTTGCCAAAGTGTTGCATTCAAGATGAAAACTCGCATTTGAGATAAGAACTTGCTGGCGTTAAGTCACTAAATGCTACTTTGTGTCTATAGAAAGAATGGAGGGAAGACAGAAATGGAGAATTCAAAAGGAAAGTTGCCCGCTGTGTAAGAAAAAGCCAAGAGACTGCTTTTGAGTGACATTTATTCAACAGCTGTGACTTCACTTACTTCAGGGTAAGTTCATCGTAAAATCCTACCCCCCTGTTGCTTTGTTACACATGGCACATACGCTGTTGGAAATTGTGTGGTTTGGGAATTTGAGTCGCCCGTTCTCATTGGCTTCGTGTTTAGTGGGGAGCCCCGTGGTCAGAGACCGTGTAGCCTGCTTGGGCTTTGCTTCAGCAGGCCCCGCTGTTTTCTAGATGCTCTGTGTTAGCTCTTTCTTTCTTTCCACCGGTGGTGACGTGATCACGTATGTGCTGCGGGTCCTTTCTTCCGTCCTGACCACTGCTGGGCCCTGAGGTTTGTGTATCTTAAAGGATGACTGAAGTGTTCATTTCTTAATTTTTTTTTTTTTTTTTTTACAGAGAGAGCGTATTTTATAAGAAACTGCCAAGACCATTAAACATCTACCTTCTTTGTCTTAATCAGTCTGAATCTCCCTGTTCGTTACTGCTAGGGCCAGTAGGAAAAGTTTCCTTTTATTGTGTGCTGTCTGTCCACAGGCTCACCTTACATCCAGTAAGGGTCCACGGTAGAAGAGGCCACATGTAGACAGTTGACCAAACGCGTGACATTCCCGTTAAGCGGTTTCTTTTTTAATTAAATGTTGGGGTGGTAAAGTTGCTTATGAAATGTGGCGTGTGAAGAATGGCCTGGAACGCTCCACCTACCTGACGAAAGAGGACTGTGTCAGAACCTCTTGCGCTCCCTGTACCCCTCTTCTGCCCCAGTCTTCTCTTCTGTCCTCCAGTTCACGTGTACTGTTGCCTTTCTTTGTAATTTCGTCACGTTTGTGTTACCCTGGGCAATGCACTGTATAACGTTGCTCTGTGCACGTGGGATTACCATGCAACACGCACGTTCTTCTGTGACTTTTCTTGCTCCGCATTATATTCTTGAAATTTGTCTGTGTCGGGTGTAGCTAGACTCGTCTGGTTTTCGTCTGTTGTGTGGGGCTCGCTCGGTAAAGGGCCTGTCTGCCCTGTGTGCTCCTTGCAGTTGTGTCGTCCTTTGGGGAGAGGGTTCTCGTTTGTTGGTTTCACTTTGTGTCGGCTGTCACAGGGAGCGTGGCGCACGTCCGTGCTGAGAGCCTCTCTGGGGCGGGTGCGTGGGAGTGCGCTTGCTGACTGGCGGGTGTGTGCCCATCGTTGGACTAGAGAATGCCAGATTGTCCCCAAGTGCTGCACCTGTTCATACTCTTTTGGCAGGGGTAAGGGTTCCATTCACTCCGTACCCCCGCCCCCCCCCAAGCGTTTGATCTTCCCGGACCTCTGCGAAGTGTTCCGTCTGGAAGGGTGCGGCGCGAGCCCTTGCTCTGGTACGCGTGGCCGGTGCCACAGAGGAAACTCCTGTCTCTGGGCTGTCGTTCCTTTAGGTTCTCGATTCGTACAAAGTGCCCTTTGTTCGTGGTGTCTGTGGATGAACAGACGCTCTTAATGCAGTTGGATTCGACCTCTCCTGTGTTCCTGTACGGATTTTCCTTTTTGGGGTCTAGTTTCTCCTCTGCCATCAATCAGACAGCTCCCATTGTGTCTTGTCCTGTAAAAGCTTTTATAATCTTGCCTTTGACACGCGTGTTCAATCCCCTGAAAGTGACTGGTGTGTGGTGGGAGGCTGGAGTTCAGCTCTGCTCGCCCCCCACCCCTGCCCCCGCCAACCCAGGGTAAATCCGCTGGCTGCATCCATCGTTGGCCAGCCCTTTCACCACTGACGCTCTGGGGCGGTCGTGCTAGGAGATTACACTTCCAGGTATGTGTTGGTGTGTGTCCGACCTTTTTGTGTTTTATTGGCTGCTTGTCTTATCCCTGAACGAGCACCACATTGTCTTAATTTCTATTTATTATTTTCACAATGAAATGCATCAAACGCAAAGGTACAAATCAGAAGTGAAGCGGAGTGGACCCACCGCTTGTTCTGGTTCCATGTTTGATAATCCCTAGCTTTTGAAAAGACTCCTCTGTCTTTCGGATCTCCTTGTAATAACCTGAAATGCTGACAGTCAGCCTTACTTCTTGCCGTTACCACCAGGAACAGCAGTGAACTTGCAGTCTTCAAGTTATTCCTGTTTTCCTCCTGTTTGTTCATGCTGTGTTGCTTATGTTTTGTTAATAATCCTGTCCTAATTTCGTTACCATTGTACCTGACCTTCTCTCCTGTCTCCTCGGGGGGTCCTACTTTTCTCCTGTTTGGCCTTTGATTTCCACCGCCTTAAATCAAGTTCTCGCTCAGGGCCTGCTGTCTCAGTCTCCCGGGATCGGGCACCTCTCCCGCTTGTACTTCATGCATGTGCTTGTGTCCCCACCGTGTCTGTCTTCGGCTCTGCTCATTGACTGGTGCTTCCGTGGGTGTGATCGTGTCTTTAGGGGTCGCTCACCCGCACTGTTTCCCAGGCACAGAAGAGTTGGACAACGACAAAAAATTGCAGGCACTGAAGCCCAAGCACAACATGATTTCGTCTCGTAAACAGTTCTCCGTAAATGCAAGAAATGACCGCGAGTTTTATTATATTTACCTTGGTAGTATATTGCCAATTAGTTAAGTAAATAGTAATGATGTGTCACAAATTTTCTAACAGGATTACTTACTCTTCGCTGGTGGGATTAGAGTTAATTTATAGTGGATTGTAATGTACACATGTGTTTTAAAGTATACGTACCAAGACTAACGTTCATTTATCAAGAACATGGAGGCAGAAAATACGTTGAATCAAAATGCCTCATTGTAAAGAATAGGTTAGTTGAAAAACAGTGTGAACTCCTGTGAATGATGACACTAAACTGAGAGCTTAGAGTTAAAGAGGAAGGAAGCAATAACTGGAAATCTTGACCAACACAGGTCAGCACTGTTCACACGTCGGTGACAAAACACCCTTGTTAAATGTCGCGGGTCCTCCAGGTGCATTCACGCAGGTGGTAATGGCTTTGCACTGTTGCAGAGGCCAGGGCAGCTGCAGCCCTTGGTAGGGCGAGCACGTGAGCGGGGAGGGGGTAGAGAGAGGGAGAGAGAGAGAATAAGCAGGCTCTATGCTGTCAGGGGGGAGCCTGACAAGGGGCTCGGTCCCACAAACTGTGAGATAACATCCTGAGCTGAAGTCAAGAGTCAGACTCTGAACCGTCTGAGCCTCTCAGGTGCCCCGATAGAGCAGAGTTTTAATAAAATTACTACACCGCTTTTATGAATGAGGAATTGTAGTTACGCTCCCTAACTTCTTACCTTACCGTTTAAGCTCAGGCTTTTGTGTAAAAAAGTTGTAACCCTTGAGGTGTGTGTCTTTCGTTGATAAGAACGGAATAAAGGGATTTGTGTTTTGTTGTCACTTTGGAGCTCGTCAGGAGGACCCTTGGGCTGGCTGTGGGCAGAGACGCTGTTTGGGAGACACTGATGCACGTGTCCTTCAGGCGGACCTGCCAACCCAGCACTCAAGTGCCTGGTCCCAGGTGCCGTCAGTTAGGGGTTCCCAGTCGTGCCGTCTCCCTCTGTGTCCCTGGGTGTCTGCTCTCTGAGACCTTCTTCCCGGTCACGCAGCAGGTGCCTGAGGGCCAGCCGGGAGTGAGCTGGTCTCCACGTCCGGGGTCTGGAACGTGTTTCCTGTTCACTTTGCTGCTTCTGGCGACAGGGCCCACCCCCACCCCCACCCCCAACCCCCCGAAGCCTGGCAGCGCGTCACCGATGAGTGTTCTCTGGCTCCTCTTGTCGCCTACGGTACATGCTGGTCGGGACCTGAACCCAGTCCTCCACCTGGATTACGCTGATAGTGACATCATTTGAAAATTGGATTTTTAAAAGTCACATCCAAATCCGTGACTTGTATTTTCTAAAAACGGAAATATTACTGTCCAAGAACTTGACCCAGACTTTATTTCACTTTTTAAAAATGATGGCGAAAGCCATCTAAGTTTGCCCTGTTAGCGGTTTTGACATGCGTTTCAGTGTTCCTTGTATGCGCACCGTTGTACGGCGGGCCCTCTAGGGCTTCTTCATCCCGCGTCCCTGGAAGTCACTGGAGGTCCGCGCTCCCTGGAGGACGAGTCTCTGGTCCCCCCAGCCCTGGCCCTGGCGGCCACTGTTCCGCTGTGTGTGTCTAGGAGTTTGACTGCCGTGATGCCCTCTTGTTACTGGAACCATGGAGTACTTGTCTCTTTATGTTGCTTCTCCTTGGTGGTTATGCCTTGTCCTCTGTGAAGACCTCAGTGGCCTTCCCTGTCTGCCGGTTCAGGTGCGTGACGGGAGGGAGAGAGGCAGCGGGGAGAAGCGAGTCCTCCAGCCCGAGGAGCGGCGTGGCCGCGTTCTGCACCACCGGACAGGAAGAGCCAGTCCTTGTGTTCCGTGCTAGGGCTGGTGGGATTGTTGTAGTTCTCTGGTGCTCTGTTACAAATCGTCTCAAATTTTGTGGCTTCCAACAACATTTGCCGTCTCCTAGCTTCTAGAGCGCGGGGATCTGCGTGTGACTTAGCTGGGCCTTCTGGCCCCGGGTCCCTCACCGTACTGCAGGCAAGGTGCTGGTGTGGCACCGCGCTCACCCGGAACCTCACCCGTGGCGGGTGGACCTGCCTCCAGGTTCACTCAGGTGGTTGCTGCAGGGTTCTGTTCCTCACTGGCCGTCGGATGGAGCCCTCCCTCAGGTTCTCTGCCACGGGGACCTCTCCGTGGGTCTGCTCGCGTTGTGGTGGTGGCTTCGTGGGAGGGAACGGGTGAGGGTAGGGGCAGGTGTGCTGGGTGTAGAGCGTGGGTGGTTGCCCTCCACCAAAAGAGGTGAATTGCTCAAGTTAGTTAGTCCCTTTCCTGGGGTTACCCGCGTCCAGTGACAGGTTGGGGTGAGGGCTCGGAACACGGGCTCTCTTCTCTCGGTTTGGGAATTCTCCAAGAGGCTGTTCCGGTGCGGGATTGACTAAAGCCTTCGTTCCACCTGCGTGCTGCCCCGTTAGTTCATTTCTCCTTCTGCTTAATCCCGTTTCTTTCACTCTTGTGTTTGGAAGCACTTCCCAGTAAACCTCGTACAAATAAATCCCTGCCTCTGAACCCATCTCCTAGGGGTCCTGACGCACGACTCTGGGCGTTGTACAACCCAGCACGATGCAGGAACCCTGCTGCCTTTGCGTGGCCGCAGGCGTGCGTGTGCGGGTCCAGAGTCCTTTCTCACCGATAGGCGTCTGTGTGGCTCTGTGAATGATGCATTCTGTCTCCCCACTGCTTACTGAGACCGCGTCTGGAGTAAGTGATCACCCCAAGCGGACCACATTCAGGTCATTGAAGGACCAGCCCCCACATCTCACCCAGGGCTTCTTGAAATGAAGGCTTCTGCCATGGTGAGCCGTTCTGATCTCTTGGGTTGCGGTAAGGTGGCCCGATCTACAGGGGCTCCTGTACACTGTTGCACTGTGGCACACTGCTCCAGGGCACTCTCGTTGTTGCAGGCGGTCTGCAGCGACCTTTGTTAACTGCGGTGGGGGGAGACCAGACCATCTCCAATAAGTCCGAAAACAGAAGATAGAAGTATGAGAAACAAAACCATTACAGAACAAGATAAAGGAGAATAGCAAGATAGAGAAGGTTTATTAGGCACAAAAAACACACCTGGAGAAGGAAAAATCAGTAAATCTGACTATGTCAAAACTGAAAACTTAAATATTATAAGACAAAACCGTGGACTGGAAAGAGATCGCTCTGTATTCTGATCTTCAGGATTTGATCTAGCACCTACACCAGCTTGTGCAAATCCGCAAGAAAAACAGCACCAAGGAAAAGGATTTGCATAAATAATAAACACGAGCGGGAAGCAAGCTGGTTGTCATGCATGTGAAACATACCTGAATTTGTAATCAGAAATACAGAGCTACAGGGAGATGACGTTTCATCAATCAGCTTGTCAAAAATCAAACTGTCCGAGAGACGCAAGTGTTGGTAAGGGTTTGGGGACACGGTGTACTTGAATGCCGGCACGAGTGAAGTTGTGTCAGCACTGGGGAACAAGTTGGTAGTATCTAGTCGGGTTGGAGAAAGTCTGGGACGTGTGTACGAGGAGACCTGAAGGTAAGGCACAGCGCTGTGCGTGATGTTTAAAAGGCCCATCAGCAAGGATTGATCAGTTAGGGTTGATACACTGGAACGTTATCCAGCAACTAACTGCACTATAGACACACGGTGAGATCTCAGAGATGGTCTTGAGTAGGAAAAGCAATTTGCAGAAACATCGAGTGTGGCGCTGCTCCCGTGAGTTAGCACAGACACTGTCCATTCACAGCTGTGAAGCAGAGGGAGAGCTTTTTTAAAGCAGAGACTTGAAGAAATACATTAAAAGTCGCAACATTCTCAGTGGTACTTCACTTTGGGAAGGAAGAGGGGGCTGGGAAGCAGAAGCCTTTGCCTTTCCCCCTAACCGTCTGTTTCCAGGCACGTTTGGCTCATCTTCTGTCCTCCCCACAGTAAACTAAACCGATGACACAGCCACATCCACAGGCTTAGTATAGTTTTGCGTCTCGATCTCTGTGTCGTTGGACACCGTTGGTCATACCTCCGGTAGGGTCTTCTTCCTCGCCCGTGCGTGCCACGGCTCTGTCGCCGTCCCTCCTCAGCCTGCTGCTGCCTGCCTGCCTCTTTATCGCTGTCCTCCTCCCTCCTCCCTCCTCCCTCCTCCCTCCTCCCTCCTCCCTCCTCCCTCCTCCCTCCTCCCTCCTCCCTCCTCACTCCTGTCCCCAAACGTCAGGGACAGAGTCTGCAACACAGAAGCCTCTCTCCCTTTCCGGTGGTGGCCCCCAGTTCTGTTCCCAGAGGTGACCACTGGCAGTAGCTTAATCTTCAGAAATCTGACTGCCCCCGACACACCATGTGCACACGCTGATGTGTGTCTGCGCATATAACACAAGCATACACATGGTGTATGTTCTACACTCTTTAAAAATCACGTGGCCTTTTGATATTTTGTTAGTTCAGTGTGATTTATATCTATCAACATGATAATATAGATCAGCTTTCTTTTTAACAGTTGCTTATTGTTAAGAATTAAGATTTGTATCTTGAAATGAGAGGTAACACCAAGAACAGGTGACCCTGAGCTCATTTCAGTTCTTGTTAATGAATACTTGTCGGTTTCCTGCCATTTACAAAGGTGGTGTTCTCTTGGGAGGTGTTGGGATAAATGTGGAGCACCATAGGTGAATTATCCTGTTCATCTGGCCAGTCAGACACATGACTCATGTTGATTGTGGAGGACTGAGGTCGGCATAGGGCTCCTGCTGAGATGGGCGGTCTCCAGGGTAGAGACGAGGTGGGGGTGGGGGGGAGGCAGAAGGAAGAAACGGAAGCCCGAGGGCTGGTTGGTCCCAGGAGGAGAGCCAGGCGGTGGGAGGTGCTGCATCCTCAGAAAGGAAGGGGGGGTGGGCGGCCAGCAGTGCCACAGCACGAGAAGAAAGTGGCCCTGTGAGGGGTGCTGCTGTCTAGCAGGACACCGGGTGGCTGCCGGAGGAAGAGTGGGGCTGGGGGACGTCGGGGCATCTGTGTGAACGGTAGTGGGAAACTTCCCGACACAGGCCATTTCCCTCATGGTCGGCTTTCAGTGAAGAGTGGCTGAGATTATTGGAACGTTGATTCCTGAGCGAGGAATTATTTTTATTACCTTCCTCAACATCAGAAGTGTTTGTTATTTGGAAGCACGCCTGTCTCATTTGTACTTCTTAGACTTTTTAAAAAATGATTTTTAATGTTTTATTTATTTTGAGAGAGGGAGAGAGAATGAGAGCGCATGCATGCTTGCAGCGGGGGGGGGGGGGGGGGGGGGGGGAGGGGGGGGAGGGAGGAAGGGAGGGAGGGGAAGAGGAAGAGGAAGAGGGAAAATCCCAAACAGGCTCCGCACCATCAGCACAGAGTCCCGCTTGGGGCTTGAACCCACGAACCATGAGATCTTGACCTGAGCTGAAACGAAGAGCCAGATGCTCAACCAGCTGAGCCACCCAGGTGCCCTGATTTGATTCTCATTTCAGAAATAAATAGAATGAGACAGTTATGTCCTTTGGAGGTGAACCATCTCCAGATTTGTAGGTTAAAAATCGGGAGTAATACTAAGTTTTGAGGTAAAAAACAGATACTTAAGTGATTTCACAGAGACATACAATTGATATCATTTCAGTTAATATAAAACGTGTGTGATTTTAACAAGCAGATACAGTTTCAGTTGGAAGTGAAATTTGCTTATGGAACTGGCCCCATCTGTTTGGAGCGCCATCAGCAGACTTGCTTTTCTGTGCTGAGGCTTTTTGTCTCTTTAGAATATATTTTATTCAGGGGGGCGGGGAATACATTCTTCTGTTTCTGCTGAAGAAGTCTGTGCTGTTAAAGCTGGGCTCTCGTGAATGACCCGATTGCCTGATTTCAGGTGTTTACTGACTCAGAGCAGTCGGTCCCCCGTGGAGCCTTTTTCTTTTTAAAACCTTGCACAGAAACCATTTTTAAAGGATTCTTTCGTGGTCTTGAAATTTCTTGGTCACGTCCTAGGGGAACAATTACTGAATTTCTGCACCCAGGTCTCTGTCAGTTCTGAGGGATTAATTGGCCTGGGACTAAGTTGGGCGTGGTCTGGCCTTCGGAAAAACATTGCGATAACATCACCAAAAAATTATGATACCTGTTCTGTAACCACAAGTCTTGGTTTCAGTGACGTCTTTAGATTTTCCAGTACAACACGTGTGTCCGTTTGTGTGTCTGTGTGCTGGGGAGGGTGATCTACCCGTTTCGGGAGTGGCCTGCGGGAGGTGGTCTTGGTTAAGGCAATGAGCACAGGCGGGGCCGCGGGCGGGCCCACAGCAGAGCTTGGGTACGGTCAAACGTGGGTGATTGTGAGGTCGATCAATTCACTTGGGGCTTGAGAAGACACATGTCTGGTGTGACTTCGGTACACCTGGCTTCTTTGTTAGGGGTTTAAAATGACACCCTCGAATTTCCAGTCATCTTCCATTCAGGCTCTTCGTGCCCAGCACTGTGCTTGCCAGACAGCACAGGTCCACGGGTTTCTGGAGCAGCTGACCCGGTCCAGTAAGAATAGGTATCCTCCCTGCTCCCTCCCCTTGCTTCCCTGTGTACTCAGAGCACAAGGCGACTGAAGGAAAGTCCAGTCGTTAGACTTGTTTTTTTAAAACTTGAATCTGCTGTTTTTCTAACTTTATGAGCAGGAAGCCCTGCCCCTTATTAACTGTGTGACCTTGTCTCACTTTTCTCTATAAAATAGGGGAAACTCCTTCATCTGGTGATTACGAACATTGCACGAGATAGGTTTGTAAACTTGCTTGGCACGTAAGTGCTGGGTGAGATGGTTGTTTTCATTTAGAGGTGGTTCTTCTAGGCTCACGGAGGGCATGGGCCCGGCAGAGACGAAATAACAGGAATGTGCCGTTGGGGGCAGCTTCACAGACAAAATGGGTTTGGATGGAACCTGCAGGGTTGGATCAAATTCAACAGGTTGAAAGGGGTGGCGGTCTTAAGTTGTTTCTCTGAATATTCTTAAATATTCACAAATTTCCAAATCAATTGGCTTGAAAGTGGTTCTTCAGTGTTTGACTTCAGATGTAATTAATATAAGTTGAAAGACATTTGGGATATTGAAAACAATCTAAATTAGGGAAGTATACTACGACTTTCTACGCTGATGGAAAGAAATCTTCTGTGTCTGTACTGTCATCCAGTATGGTAATCACTAGCCATATTGAGCACTTGAACTGAATTTTAAATTTTATTTACTGTCATTTAAACTTGAAATAAAACGGCCATATGCGGCTGCCATGTTGGAGGAGCACAAAAGTGAGCTTAAAATGAAATGAAGAATTCGTTTCCAAAGAAATAGAATACAAATAAAAATTTCTAATCAGTTAATTCTTTTGTGATTTGTAAATTCATCATGTGACGCTCTTTGCTTTGTTGTAGGGTCTCCAACTGAGAAACACGGCACTGTTTCCCTGCACTCTACCCACCTATCGCTGGACTTCTGTCGTAACAAGTTGGCAGACACTGGCTGGAAGTGGGCTGCGATAGAACATGCCAGTATCAGTGCTGACACAAGAGCCTAACAAGTGCCAACTTACAGATGATTACGCATTTTGAATTCTAATGAACTGTTTTAACCTTCAGGAAGAATTGTAAAGACCTGTACATAGCACAACATGATCCGGATAATATATATACTATTCATGTACATCCACAGATACACCTTGTACCAAATAATGCTTTCTTGTAGTAGAATAAGAATCGTGTAAATTCTAAAAGATTTTAGCAGGTTTTCTTTCCCTATTCATTGTTTCTTATCAGTTTTAAAAGACTCCTTAAAGCATGTCAGATGAAAAACAATTAGGATTACAAGTTTCCATTTAATTTCCTTTAAACCATTGAGGCTTCATTAAACTCTTTTCACTTACTAAACTTTTGTATCTTCTTTGTTTTGACACACTCCCCTTTGCTTTTATCTCTTCTATCTGCCAGAAAGTTTTCAAATCAATTAGTTCCAATACTGAAATACTTAATAAGCAACTACTTGATTTTTAATGATGACTTCAGAGGAGTGGTCATCACCAGGTGCTTTGTCCTTTTGTACCCTAGTTGTACCGTCTCTTGGGTTGGTTGTAGCAATAACATGTTTTGGCTGTTGAGAGCTCTTGAACTCAGTCATTATCCCTGAGAACTAAAAAGAGTCAGTTCAGAATCCAACTTAACTGAAGTTTGCCCCACATGGTGCAGAAGTCTGGTTTGGTTTTGCTTTTGCCCCCCAGTTCCCTGCCGTTAAGGTCGGGTGGATTACGGTGTGCGCTGCGCAGGCTTTCTGCGTCACTTGCAGGTTCGCGAGGACAGACGCTGTTGACCCCGTGTCCCCCTCTCCTGAGCCCTTCGTGTTTCTTTGCCTCTACTCTTCTATACTGCAGGTTTTTTCTCACTTATTGTACAAAGAAATTGCGATGTATATTTTCATGTAATTTGATTTTGGAATTCTGTCACCTTATGTAGTGAGTTCTTCCAAAATACAATTTTTTTCCAATAATTGTCAAGTTGTTGGCTTTTATTGTATTGAATGAAGGTTATAATACTGAATGCCAGAGAAATGCAGTTTAGAAAAATCTCAGGTTGATTCCTTATGCAAACAGACTTATACTTGAAAATCCCTTGGCCGTGGCAGTGGATGTATTGGGCTCTATCTAGGTTCTTATGTGGATCTCAAAGCACTACAGGGGTGTGAATGCTTTGCTGTTTGACATATAGATTCTGTCACTGACATAGTGCACTTGGATTTTATTAATGTTTGAGCATAAGCATATTTCATATCATGTTTTCTAAAACAGCTTCAGGAAATGATGAAGTGGACGTGTGCAGTGTTAACGGCAGGCCCAGGTTCCTCTATGTTGGGTGTGAGGTTGGGATTGGGAAGTAGTAGTTGGCCTGTAAGAGACAGAACTCGAGACGGTACCAGATGGGACACAATTCTGTGAGAATTGGTGCGTCTCTGCTCTGTGGGGCTTGGAGAGACGCTTTGGCAGAGAGTGAAGGGATCCCTATGAGTAGCCCCATCCTCTGTGGACTCTGCAGGTCCTTTTTGAAGCAGAAGTAAAATGGTTGAGGATGTAGACACAGTAGAGAGTGATTTTTCTAAACACCTGTCTGTTCCCCACTCTGAAGCATTATAAAATCCCATACATGTGTAATTGCTGAGTGTGAAAATTGTTTGATTTGATTTACTGCAGCCGGTTTTCTTCGAGAACTTCATTTGGGACTCCCCCCCCCACCCCCGACCCCAAAATTCTAAAACTTGTTGCCCCAAAGTGCTGGTAGTGCACACGCGCCTGGGATTTGAATGCAGTCCCTCTTACTCTTACATCAGAAACTGTCCACATGGTGGCTGCTTGTGGCAGAATGGAGTCTGAACTTTGCTCTCCCGTTGCTGTGATTCTGCTAGTGATCTGTCAAGTTAAAACCTGGGACTTGACTCTTTAGGGAGCGGCAAATGACCTAGTAACTCAGGGACAACTCTTACTGAACTTTAAGTGCCACTTAAATGCAGGTACCTTGGAGTAACCATGTGTGTTTTGGGGCTAGATCCTGGGGAGTCAAAGGGGGAGCCAGGAACAAGGGCCCCTCCCTTCCTGCTCTTTTCCACCCGGCGCCCTGGCGTGCTGCATGTGGACACACAGGCCTCGGGGGGGGGGGGTTGTTGTGTGTGACTTCTTCTCTGCCAGGGGCGTCACCTGTGCCTTTCCCTGTGTTCATCTGACAGTGTGAACTTAGCGCCTCCATATTTGATATTAAACCACTCTCAGGTGACACTGATCCAGGTGGCTTTTGCCCCACCAGTGCCTCATCACTAGTGTGAGGTGAGTCCTCTCTGCTCTAGGAAAAGGATTTTCTCCCTAACTCTGTGCCAACTGTCAACAACATCTACACAGTCTTACGGGTTTTAGGACTGTTGGCTGTTTCCTAAATTGATTCCAAGTTCTTGTAAAGGCTTCCAGATTTCAGTCTGTGCTCATACGGGATGTATGATCTCAGTGGCTTTCTGGCCTCCTTCCGGGAGTTTGAAATCCATGAGAGATTGGTTCCCTTGTCATTACGAGGCACTCTCTCTGTGAGGGTATTCCACTCGTTCTGTGATCACGTGGGTGTCCTGGTATCCTTAATGGCCTTCGTTCTCGGTCGTGAAATTTTATTTCATATGCTCACCACCCTCTACGAATCTGCACACTTGGGGTTGTGGTGCCTGTGGATCTATTTTTGCCCCTCTGGTCTCCAGTTGGTGGAATTGCCTTCTTTGTACTGCCACTTCTCAGCATCTCTGAAATCTGACATAATGTTGTGTCATTCCAGTTTTTTGTTTTTTTTTTTTTGTTTTTTTTTTTTTTTTTTAGTTCTGTAACTTGTTGATTGTATTTAACTATGTGAGTTCTGTTGTGATGTTTGCTGTATTGTAAAGCACCTCCATCGTGTGGTGGATGCTGTGTAAATCAATAAATGATCACTTAGAGGCTGTATCACGAGCTATTTTGGTTTTAGGATGCAGGTCTCAAAAGCAAGTTGTGGGATTCTTTCGAAACAGCACATGATACCAAAAGGTCCACGAGGGAATCTTGATAAAGGACTTTTAAAACTTCATTTAAACAAGGAACCAGAGGGTGGGAAGTTGACTTCTGACCTGCTACAATGGTCTTAAGATTTCCAGTACGGGGCCAAGCAGCATCTTTCACCAGCCAGGTACCTGCTGATGAAGGGCCTTGAATGAAACGAGCATGTGTTAGCGTGTTTCGGGGACTTTGTCTTTAGCTTGAAGCGGCTCTACCACAGACATGAGCTAGAAGGCGGGGAACCCAGACCTGAGCGTGGACCGGAAGAGCCCACGGGCACCACCTCAAGCCCACCGCCTTCCCTCCTCCACACGGATGGGCGAACGTGGCTCCAAGTAGCACCAGGCTCACTTAGCAAGTTAGTGTAAAAAGGGGCAAGACCGAGCACTTTCTCCCGCCCTTAAAAGGGTGTCCCTGTCTACCTTTCTACCCTGTGCCCTCACGTGAAGTTCACGTGGATTAACAGTGTGAGGTAGTGTTTGTGGTGATAAATGTTGCCGGTGGCCGCCAAGGCCTCCTCCTTGCAACCTGAGAAAAGAACAAGAAGCCAGATCTCTTAATGAGAGCTGAGTTAGAAACAAGAAGAAAATCCTCCTTGAAAGCAGTCCGGGGAAGGTTCGGGGTCATTTTCAGAGTTTAATTTTACTGATAAAAAATTTTTCTGGAGGACTGGAAGCCCCAACAGGGTTCAGTTTGCAGAGAAAATTATTTCCAGGATAAGCTACTTTTGGTTGCTCTGTTTCAGATGTGTGTAACGTGACTGCCAAGGTAGGGGTGACTTTTTTCTTTTTTGGTCTCCTTTAGTCTGCATGCCCCACTGAGCCATAGTGAAATGATGAAAGAAGTCCGCTTCCTGTTCACACAGGTGGAATAAATCAGAGGAGAAGGAAGAAGCTTTCACAAAAGGCAGCAGACACAGCTTAGACCTAGGAGCTGCTCAGAGAATCCTAGGCAAGACCCTTGATATTTCCCCCTTGCCGGCAGCATCCATTAGGAGGAAGCATGAGAGCGCTCCGTGTGCCCAGCAACACCTCGTTTGTTCCCAAGGAGCACCAGAAACCGTATTCCTACTGATGGAGCTTGCACTTTATGGCAGGCTGGTGCAAGGCGCATTCTCACAAGGGTCCTCCAAAGTAGTAGTTTCTCATGAGGAAAACGGGTTCGGATCAGCGTGGCAAGACTGCAGAGCGAGTACGTTCCTGGCGAGGATTCGGTTCCAGGGCCTTGCTTCCTCGCTTCTGTGCCGGGTGCTGCTCCCTCCCTGGCAGGCGGTTCTTCCTTCCCAAGGTCACCCGGGGGCGTACGTGCTGAGGCCCGTACTGGAACCTAATTCGCTGGCCCACGGGTCCAGTGGTTCCCGCCCTTCCCCTCTCTACCAGGACCTGGCACCTCCTCCTCGGGAAGAGCCTGTGCCCTTGTGCCCTAGGCGGTCTGTGGTGACCCTTCACGCACCTCGTGTTCCCCGTCCCGGACAGCTCCATGCCGAGTTCCTCCTTATCTGAGCAAAACCCGAGTCACATCTAAAGTGAACCATGTTCGGGCGCTCAGACATCTTGCCTGACCTTGCGAGCTGCCGGGAATCCCGTCGGGTGCTGGAGTTCAGTCTGATGCTTTGTTTCACAGGCCCTGTAGCTCAGGGGTTTCCAGCCAGAAGGAGTCCCCTTGGAAGACAAGGGCCCAGATCAGGTCAGAGATGGAGTCCTGGTACCAGCATCTCTAGGAGGAGGGCTCTCACCTCTGAGAGAAGGCTTGGTGAGGGCAGGTCATGGTCATGACAAGGAGGCAGACAAGCCCTTGAGTTGACGAGGCCCCTTAGGGGAGCTTTCATTCGCTGCAGGCATCTAGTCCAAGCAGGCGGGAAGGGCACAGATTTGTTTCTTCCTGCATGTGTGCTGCTCTCCCTGGTTTCCATCACGTTCTCAGGGGTTCGTGACCCTCCGGATGTCCTGTCCCCCTGTAGAAACTGCTGTAGGACCTGAGAGGGCAGCTTGCAGGGTCCTGGCCTGATCAACACAGCAGGTCAGTTGCAGAGCCCGATGTGAACCCCGTCCCCCTGACTGCTGGTGTAGCTCGTGGCGGGAACGACTCCTCAAACATACCGAGCACCTGCTGCGTGTCACGTGCCAGGGTGGTGCTGGTGGGACAAAGACACGTGGTCTGATGCAAAAGCAGGCACCGGCTGTGGCAGAGTCCCCAAGCACTTTTAGGTCATCGGTAGGGCACGCAAAGCAGACGAGCTTGGCAGGCCACACTCATGAGCCCAGTGGCCCGCCGTGTGGCACCTCTAAACCACTGTTGACAGACTAGGAGGCTCTGAGCCATGGCAGCTCAGTAGCCTGGCAAATTCTCCCCTGCCCACGTGCCCGCCCCAGCTGGACATCATGTCCCTGAGCACACCACTGCCCTGACACATTCGCCCTCTCCCCTTCCATCCCCTGGGGACCTCAGCCAGAACTCCTCCCCCTTCCTCAGAACCCGAACCCTGGGACGGTGTGGACTCCACATTGCTCCTCTGCCAACCTACAGATGCTAACCCTCCGTAGCACTCAGGCTTCTCCCCCTTCGGACGCTCCCCCTCTGCTGTTCTGACCCCTCCTCTAACCCACGCTTCTTCCTCAGCTCTTGTCCCCGGTCACCGCTTCCCCTGCAGTCCTGGATGCTTCTAGGAATGGGGACCATCAGCCTTCCTTGGATTCTTCTCTGTATGACAGTCTGTTTAGAAGGGTCTCCTACTGTCTGCTTGCGATAGCCTTTAGCCCTCTCTCCTGCTGTTGGTCACCCCATGTTCCCTGAAGGCTTTGGTTCCTTGGCTCCCTACCTGTCCATCCCAATACTGAATCTGGCCGGCTTCCCGGCTTCTCGCTTTCACTGCCCTGGCGGGTTCCACGCCCCGTCCTGGGCGGTGTCAAGCCCCAGCACTACCGAACATAGGAGTCCAGTTTGCCACCCCAACAGGGCCCACCCGGGTCCTCGACATGGCCGAGACCCAGGTTTCAGGTTTCATGACCCCTACTACACCAGCCCCTGCGGTCTGCACCTGAGTTGCCTTCGCAACGCACTCCCCGCCTGTGTGGCAGGAGACCCCGGGCACCGGGGGACACGGTCATCTGCACTCTCAGCGCCTGCAGCCAGGCGGGGTTCTGCTCGGAGGGTGCCCGTCCACACGCACAGGAGACACGCGGGGCAGCCCCTCTGGCCCCACGCCTCTCCCAGATCTTTCGGCTCTCTCCGGTCCCGTGCCACCAACTGATGTCCTCGAGCGGCGTCCTGATGTCTCTCCGCCTCTTCCGTCCGTCTGCCTGCACGCTTGTCCTTGGTCCCAGGGATTTACCCGAGTAAGCCCCTGCCCCGGGGTCCGCAGTGGGGTCTGCAGGGAGGCCTGGGGTGTGGTGCGCGGTGGGGTCCAGAGTGAGCTCCGCGGTGGGGTCCGGGGTGGGGTCCGCGGTGGGGTCCGCGGTGAGGTCCGGGATGGGGTCCGCGGTAGGGTCCGGGGTGAGATCCGAGGTGAGGTCCAGAGTGAGCTCCTCGGTGTGGTCCGCGGTGGGGTCCGGGGTGGAATCCCGGGTGCGGTCCGCCGTGGGGTCCGCAGTGGGGTACGGGGTGCTGTCGGGGGTGAGGTCCGCGGTGGGATCCGGTGTGCAGTCCGCGGTGGGGTCCGCGGTGGGATCCGGGGTGCAGTTCCGTGTGGGGTCCGGTGTGGGGTGCGCGGTGGGGTCCAGGTGCAGTCCGCGGTGCGGTCTGGCGTGGGATCCGGGGTGCGGTCCGCTCTGCAGTGGTGTCCGGTGTGGGGTCCGGGGTGGGGTCCGCGATGGTGTTCGGGATGGGGTCTGGGATGCGGTCCGCGGTGTGGTCCAGAATGCGGTCCGGTGTGGGGTCCGCGGTGGGGTCCGTGTGGTGTCTGGGGTCCGGTGTGCGGTCCGGGGTGAGGTCTGCGGTGGGGTCTGGGGTGGGATCTGGGGTGCGGTCCACCGTGGGGTCAGGGGTGGGGTCCGCGGTGGGGTGCGGGGTGGGGTCCGGGTGGTGTCCGGTATGGGGTCCGCGGTGGGGTGCGGGGTGGGGTCCGCGGTGGGGTGCGGGGTGGGGTCCGGGTGGTGTCCGGTATGGGGTCCGCGGTGGGGTGCGGGGTGGGGTCCGCAGTGGGGTCCGTGTGGTGTCTGGGGTCCGGTGTGCGGTCCGGGGTGAGGTCTGCGGTGGGGTCTGGGGTGGGATCTGGGGTGCGGTCCACCGTGGGGTCAGGGGTGGGGTCCGCGGTGGGGTGCGGGGTGGGGTCCGGGTGGTGTCCGGTATGGGGTCCGCGGTGGGGTGCGGGGTGGGGTCCGCGGTGGGGTGCGGGGTGGGGTCCGGGTGGTGTCCGGTATGGGGTCCGCGGTGGGGTGCGGGGTGGGGTCCGCAGTGGGGTACGGGGTGCGGTCCGCGGTGGGATCCGGGGTGCAGTTCCGTGTGGGGTCCGGTGTGGGGTGCGCGGTGGGGTCCAGGTGCAGTCCGCGGTGCGGTCTGGCGTGGGATCCGGGGTGCGGTCCGCTCTGCAGTGGTGTCCGGTGTGGGGTCCGGGGTGGGGTCCGCGATGGTGTTCGGGATGGGGTCTGGGATGCGGTCCGCGGTGTGGTCCAGAATGCGGTCCGGTGTGGGGTCCGCGGTGGGGTCCGTGTGGTGTCTGGGGTCCGGTGTGAGGTCCGGGGTGAGGTCTGCGGTGGGGTCTGGGGTGGGATCTGGGGTGCGGTCCACCGTGGGGTCAGGGGTGGGGTCCGCGGTGGGGTGCGGGGTGGGGTCCGGGTGGTGTCCGGTATGGGGTCCGCGGTGGGGTGCGGGGTGGGGCCCGCGGTGCACTGCGCAGAGGGTCTTCTGAACTCCGTCCGCGGTGGGGTCCGCATCGAGTCCCTGGCCCGGTTCCCGCCTCCTCTCCCGCAGCCTCGGCCCCTGCCCGTCGCCCACGCGCCGCGAGACCACAGAGTCACGCTCTCGACGCCTCCCCGCCAGGTTTCTCCAAGGAGCAGGGTCCGCTCGCCGTGTGCATCCCGTCCAGGGCCCTTCCTGGGCCGCGGCCACGGTCGGCCGCCGGCGCGCACCCGCGCCTCGAAGGTGTGAGGAGCGGAGAGGCCTCCGCCCGCCGGCCGCCGCCCGCCCGCGCTCCCTCCGCCCTCCCGCTTCCCGAGACTCTCGCGAGACCCGCGGCCTCGGGTTCGCGCCGCCCCGCTTGCGCGGCGCACTTCTCGCGAGGCTGCAGCAGGGCCGGCCCGACATGGCGGAAGGTAGGGTGTGTGGGGGGCGGCGCGGGAAGGCGCGCAGCGGTGGCGGCGCTGCAGGCCGGGGCGACCGGGCCTTGCGCGGGCCGGCCGGCCGGCCGTGCTCGCAGGGCCGCGGCGGGGCTCGCGGGCCGTCCTGCCCCGCCTGTGTGAGGGCCGCGGAAGGGCTGGCGGGTGGGCGTCCTGAGCGCGGCTGCCGAGGCGACGCCCCTCGGGCGCCCCCCATCCCGCGGGCCGCGGCGGCTGCCGGGTGGGGGCCGGGCGGGGCGCGGCGGGCGGCCCTAGGGACTCGCCGCGCCGGCGGGGACGTCGGCTTCTCGGGAAACCGAAACTGCTGTCCTGGCACGTCCCGCATCCGGCCGGGCTGGGCTCGGTGCGCCGGCCGGGAGGCTGCCCCCGGGTGGCGGAGGGGCCGGCCAAGGTCACGCCGCGCGGACCTCCGCCCTGTCGCCTGTCCTCGGGTCCTTCCCTTCTCCTGGTGCGCTCTTTAGGGCGCTGCGGGCCGGCGATGGGGCCTCTCTGGCGCTGCCTCCCCGAGCCCAGCAGAATCGGAGCCCTCCTTGTCAAAACCGGGTCGTGCAGGTGCAGGTGCGGGGCGAGAGGCCAAGATGGGCACCGTCGCTTCGCCCATTAGCCTCATTGTCGGAGGAAAATGCTCCTTTTGTGCTTCACGCTTAACGAGTGACCGCGGTGTGCTGGTCCTGAGCTGAGCTTTGTCTGAATCCATCTTTCCTTGGATCTTAAAATTGGGCGGCGCATGGCAGTTTGCAGGCTTTTCTCATTTTGGACTAGACTTGCGCACAACCTTGTGAAGGAGGGCCGCGTGTGTGTTACTTACACTTCGTGGACAGAGAGACTGGGGCCAAAGCTGTGGAGACGGCCGGGACTGGCACCCGGCTTTTGCCTTGGGTCTTTACCATGTTCGACGTAGTAACTCGAGGCGAATATCGAAGGCAGAAGAGGCATAAAAAGCAGAAAGAAAGTGCAGGTATCCCACGAAGCTGGTTTTTGTTTGGGTGAATCACAGGATGTTGGGCGCAGGCAGCCAGTGGAATGGAAGGGCAGGATAGACGGCAGGAGGAAGGCCTTAAGTGGGTGCTTCTGTGCTGGAAGAGAAGTGGGGAGTGTTGGGGAGCACCTTACCAGGCTGCAGGCTTAGCACTCAGCAGGTTTGCTGAGCACCTGCTCTGCTGTGCAGTCAGGTTCCAGCCACGGGGATCTCCTGCAGGCCGAGTGTGACGATCGGTCATCTTGCAGGCGCCTTGAGGGTCGTTTAGCTAGCGGAGGATGCACCTGACCCAAAACGTCCTTTTAGGGTTACATTGGCAAACAGATCATGGGTAGGTAAGAAGCATAGGCATGGGGTTCTGACTTACAGTTTTTCTTGTGTTCCAGTTTGTTCTGGTTGCAGCTTTTGGCAAACAATGTTGCAAAACTTCCGCTAGGAAGAATGACTGAAGCATTCTAGTCCAGTTAGCCCCTTGACCTGAAGGTGTGTGTTTTGTGGAAGAGGGCAAGTGTAGCTAGAAAGGGCTTCTCCTTGCGTGTTGTTGTTTAATGCTGCTTGTATCTTAATCAGAATTGGTCAGAACTGTCCACGCTTGTTCTGAAATACTCATTTAAATGTAAACAAATAGCAAAAATCTCTGGCCTGTAACAGGTGGATTATCTGTGAGCACATCCTATGGGAACTTCCTGACAGTGGGTTTTGTTGGTGCTGCGAGTGCATGAACACGCGGGAGATGGGGCCTCGGAATAGGAAATCGAACCTGGAGGGACGGAGCACACACTCTTCTTGCAGTGTGACTCCTTGAGAAACCGACCTTTTTCCCTTCCATCTGTCCGCGGGTATTGGTTTGACCAGAAATATTTAGCTGAAATCTGTCCTGAAACTGGTTTCCATTTCCGCTCCACGCGTGTAGCTGTAGTGCTGATTTAAACTTGCTTCGTCACTCAAACAAGTCCTTCCGGCTTTGCTTTTTCTCCTTGATTGTGCTTACTCACAGCCTCCTTTTACAGCTGCCAGCGTTCCCTTTAAAACATCAGTCAGATCCCATCCCTTTCACTCCTCTCCATACACCTGCCCTGCACACCCCCTCTCCACTCCCGTGGCTCTCCGTGATCTTAAAATATCTTCCAGAGCCTTCCAGTGCCTGTTCCAGCAAGGTCTGCCCCCGGTTAGTAGAGCAGCCTCGTCCCCCGCGTCTTCTCAGCCACCGTGCTCCAGCCACGCCAACCCTCGCTGTTGTTTGTGCGTTCCCAGCATGCTTCTGTGTCTCCATCTCCGTCCTTGTGGCCCCCACAGCCTGGCACGGTCTCTCAGTTTCTGCACACAGCTAACTGATCTGTTTGGGTGTCTGTTCGGTTCTCACCTCTTTGGAGATCTTCCTTAGTTATTTTTTAAATTGCTTTACTAGAATATAAACCTCACGAGGGCGGGGACTTCTGTCTTGTTCACTGCTGTCTCTCCCGACTTGGAATCACACATCGGAAGGAACCGTCGATCTATTGAGCGTCATTTACCGGACGGACATCAAGGGGAGTTGCCTGGATACATCCTTCGTCTCTTGGCAAGGAAGCTGGCTGGTCCAGCTTTTAACGTGCTCTGAATAACATTAGTCTGCCTGGAGCTCCCTAACCTACTTCTCACCCAGCCCAGCCTGTTTAAGTTTTAGCAGTTGAAGTGTAATGCTTCGAGCTCAGTCAGCTCAGTCTGCAGTCGGACGAGGGTTTGAACCCTGGTGTCACCAAGCTGTGTCCATGGGCAAGCTACTTAACTGCTCTCGGTCTCTGTTTCCTCACCTTCAAAAGAGGGGTCATTTCTGTCTCAAAAGTAACTGAGGGAGGATCAGAATAAATGGTACAGGAAGGACACTTGCAGCCAGTGCCTGACATTTTGACCCTGACTTGCAGCCTGTTTCTTGGTCTCCTGTTGAACGGGCTCCCTTCCTTCCTCAGCAAAATGAAGGTGAAAGTTGGAAAAAAATGTAATGGTTTATTAAACAGAAAATTGATCATGGACTTTTATTAGCTTACTGGAATTTGGTCAGGAATGTATTCTTGACAACAATGCAGTTAAGGTGAAGACATTGAATATTCTGGACAATCACTGGCCAATACAGTAGTCACCAGCCACATATGACTACTTAAGTTTGATTAAATTAAGTAAAAATAAAAATTCAGGGGCACCTGGGTGGCTCAGTCGGTTAAGCGTCCGACTTCGGCTCAGGTCATGATCTCACGGCTCGTGGGTTCGAGCCCCGTGTGGGGGGCTCTGTGCTGACAGCTCGGAGCCTGGAGCCTGCTTCGGATTCTGTGTCACTCTCCCTGTCTGCTCCTCCCCTGCTCGTGCTCTGTCTCTCTCTCTCTGTCTCTCAAAAATAAATAAACATTAAACAAAAATTTAAAAAAAGATAAAAGTTCAGTTCCATAGTCACAGTAGCCCAATTGCAGGTGCTTCATAGCCGTGTGGTTTGGGGCTCCCACCCTAGCAGACGGCACAGATGAACAGGACACTTGCATCATTCCAGAAAGTGCTGTTGGCTAGCACTGTTCCAGAAAATGCTTCATCAATATAGGCTGTAGAAATAGGGAAACAAGAAACTGCTCTCTTTTCAGTTTTCTAATTTATCCCTTTGCTTCTTAGTTTACTCATTCAGCAAGTGTCTGTCCCAGGCCTTTGACAATTATGTACCCTCTGGAGACCTCTCAGCCTCTGTCCCTTTCTGTACCATTCCTGCCTGTTTTCTGCCTTCCCTTTTGCTTGCTTCTGTCACCAGCAGTGCCTGTTCCCTTTCTCCTTGAGCTGTTTTTTTTTTTTCCCCCACAAAGAAAGTTCGGGGCTCCTGGCCAGCTCAGTCGGTAGAGTGTGTGACTCTTGGTCTTGGGGTTCTAAGTTTGAGCCCTGCATTGGGTGTAGAGATTACTTAAAAATAAAATCTTTAAAAAGAAAGAACGGAAGGAAGGAAGACCCGTTCACTGCAGTGACCGTGGATGTGCCGGGAGAGAGATACAGGTTCAGTCACTGGCAAGGCAAGCTGCTGTGGTCGAGACATGGTCATGATGATTGACATCATGCCCAACAGAATGAGAGTTCCTAGGGTCAGTGTCTCTTGCTGAATGGCGGTAGGCCAAGGGCCTGGGGCATTTATCGAACTCTTACCTGGCAAGGCACGGCGGGGTGGAGGATGGGATGAGTTTGGAGGGGAGGGTGGGGGGAGGGAGTGGCGGCGTTAGAAAAGAGAAGCCAGACCTAGAGCTTCTCCCCGGGAGTTCTGCAGTCCAGGAGGGAGGTGAGAAGCAGGCACAAGAAACTGTACTGAAGGAAGTATGGAGTGGCAGGAAGCATGTTTGGGGAGCTCAGGGCAGGCCTTAGCTGTGATTTGGAAAACCGAGCTCTCGGGGAGACGGGAGTGGGGAGCGGTCACTCTTCGTGATGGAAGGAATGGCCGGAGAAGTGTGTTGAGGGGCAGGTGATGAAGGGATGGGTTAAGCGCTTGGGTTGTACCCTGTTGGCCATGGATAGTGACAAGGTGGTGGCACCACTAGAACCCTTGGAGGCGCGTGGCATGTCTGCAGGGGAGAGGGTGACTTGGGAGGAGGGGGCTGGCGCAGCCTGCGGCGAGCCCTTCGGCAGGCGGCACCGCAGCTGGCGAGAACTGATAGGAGCGACGTTGACAGAAGGCACGAAAGACAGGACTTCTGAAACCTGTTTGCATGTTGACTAGAGACGGAGTAAAGATGACTCGGATTACGGCTGGGCTGTTAACCGGAGGAGGAAGAGCAGGTTCGAGGACCAGCGTCTGGACCTCAGGTTTGGACACACTTCGCCGTGTCCGGCGGCTCTGTCTTCGCAAGGAGTTAGAAGCGTTTGCAGTCAGACTGGCATTTGGGTGAGAATTAGTTAGCTAGTATTTACCGAGTGTCCCCGTGATCAGGGCTGGACAGAGTGAGGTTTCGAAAGACGTATGTCATGCCACTGATTTGTGGCGTTTGTGACAAGATTTCACAGAGCTGGGTTACGTTCAGGGAAGCGTATCTCCTTCCTCTTGGGCGCAAGCCACTGTGCTGGGGTGACAGTCGCAGCCTTAACGGGACTGTGGAGCGGACGGGGCGGCACAGCCTCTCAGCAGCGCCTGCCTGTTGCGCTTTGCGGTCACTGATCTTCTCTTGGTTGACGACTGACGGCACCACCGTCCAGCCACATCGTCAAGCCAGTGACCTGCATTCGGTCACCAAACCTGTGCGGCTCTGACGCGTTCCTCTCTGCCGCCGCGCCTCCATCCGTGCGCACTAGTGGCTGTCAACACGGAGAACCCTGTGCCCTAGAGTCCCCGGGAGCTTTTAAAGACCCAGGTTTGTGCATCCCTCAGCTTCAGTGCACAGCAACATGCCCCACAAAACGTCTCTCTCAGGCTGAGGCAGTATTGAATAAAACATGGTTTCATTGAATCCGTTTTTATGTTTTTATTTTTTTAATGCTTATTTATTTATTTATTTATTTGGGGTGGGGGCAGAGAGACAGAGAGAATCCCTAGCAGGCATGGAGCCCAACACGAGGCTCGATCTCGACTGTGAGACCATGACCTGAGCTAAAGTCAAGAGTCAGATGCTTAGCTGACTGAGCCCCCCAGGCGCCCGTAACAGTTTACTAGATATGTATGTGTGTGTGGATCCACCTATCCACGTGGAGATACGTGGTGCGTGTGTGTGTGTGTGTGTGTGTGTGCACATATAAATACATGTATGTTAAGGTAATCTTTCCTACCTAAGGAGTCCTGGTTAGTAACTTTCATCTGTAACTGGAGTAAGAGGAGGTTTTATTTTATTCATTATTTAAAAAATTTTTATTTTAGTTTTTAAATGTTTATTCATTTTTGAGACAGAGAGAGTGTGTGCGAGTGGGGAGGGGGCCGAGAGAGAAGGGGACAGAGGATCCGGAGTGGGCTGTGCACTGACAGCAGAGAGCCCTATGTGGGGCTCAAACTCACGAACTGTGAGATCACCACCTGAGCCAAAGTCGGACTGTCCACCGACTGAGCCCCCCGGGAGTCCCCGAAGGAGTCTTTAAAGCAAACTTTGGTTAAATAATGGCTTTTGGACTTTGTCAAAACATTCAAGTTATGACCGTTACAATTGCTAGGTTTTTTTAAAGGGCAAAAAGTCAAAATATTAGATAGCTCTTAGCACCATCATATTTTTCATGATATCCAGACGGTGGAAGAGAGAGAAGTAGGAAGGTGCAGACTGGAAGGGGTACCATGGCCCTGACTCTCCCTTTGTGTGCTCAGGTGGTAATGACCTCTTTGCCTTTTCCTTTCCTATAGGGTATATTGTGAATCTGAGTTCCCAACAGTAAATATACTCACTTATTTCATATTCTCTACTAAACAGTTGTCCTACATTTAGCACTTAAAAATTTTTTTTAACATTTATTTATTTTTGAGACAGAGAGAGAGAGAGCATGAACAGGGGAGGGTCAGAGAAAGAGGGAGACACAGAATCTGAAACAGGCACCAGGCTCTGAGCTGTCAGCACAGAGCCCGACGTGGGGCTCGAACCCACGGACCGCAAGATCATAACCTGAGCCGAAGTCGGACGCTTAACCGACTGAGCCACCCAGGCACCCCATTTATCACTTTTTTAATGTTTTTTATTTTTGAGAGAGTGCAAGAGGCGGGGGGAGGGGGGTTGGGCAGAGAGAGGAGGACAAAGGATCTGAAACGGGCTCTGTGCTGACAGCAGTGAGCCCAATGTGGGGCTTGAACTCGCAAACCATGAGATCATGACCTGAGCCAAAGTCAGACGCCCAACCCACTGAGCCACCCAGGTGCCACTAATTTACTACTCTGGATTAATGAATGGCTACTAACCCCTGTTAGAGAAAATTCCCATGTGCATTGGGACAGGTACAGAAAAGTCATAGTGGTGGTAATTTACCACCAGTGAGGAACTTATCTGTTTTAATGCCAAGAAAGATGATAGCATTTTCTGAGTTGATATTTTGATGTAGAAAACCTGAAGATACGCCTGAAACAAAAATTATTCTTGAAGTCCTCAAAACAGGATGTTACCACAGTTTTATAATTATTTTTTCTTTTAGCTAATGGACATAAAGAGTAGAGATAAAGTCACTTAGTCATTAAAGAATTATACAAGAACACTAATTCATTGGTAAAATTGAAGCTGGAGTGTAAGAACCATAGAAGTATGATGATTGGAAATATCAGTATTTTGTTCATCTAAAAAGACTTGATAAGCACAGTTTGGTTTATTTTATTTATTTATTTTTTAAGAATATTTATTTATTTATTATTTTTTTAATGTTTATTCATTTTTGAGAGACAGAGATAGAGCATGAGCAGGGGAGGGGCAGAGAGAGAGGGAGAGACAGAATCCGAAGCAGGCTCCAGGCTCTGAGCTGTCAACACAGAGCCCGATGCGGGGCTCGAACCCATGGACCGTGAGATCATGACCTGAGCCAAAGTCGGACGCTCAACCGACTGAACCACCCAGGCGCCCCCGCAGTTTGGTTTAGAATTGGAGTAAGCAGAGGGGCATAGAAATTGCATTTAAGATGGGGAATGGGCTGAACACATTTAGTTCCTGCTTAATGAATTAATAATGTGTTTGCTATCCTGATATTGGAGCTGAAATTAGGCAGCATGGAACAGTGGCGTGAACATTGGCTTTGGCTTAAGATCTTAAATCTTGAGTTGGCCTCCTGCTAATTGTAGAATTTTAGGCAATCCACTTAACCTAACTGAATTCTGTTTGTTAAGGACTGTGCTATTTGATATATGTTGGTCAGACTATGAGATGATGAAGAATTAAGTGGTATAGGAAATGTCAAAAAATATTGGGGCGCCTGGGTGGCGTAGTCGGTTAAGCGTCCGACTTCAGCCAGGTCACGATCTCGCGGTCTGTGAGTTCGAGCCCCGCGTCAGGCTCTGGGCTGATGGCTCGGAGCCTGGAGCCTGTTTCCGATTCTGTGTCTCCCTCTCTCTCTGCCCCTTCCCCGTTCATGCTCTGTCTCTCTCTGTCCCAAAAAAAAAAAAAAAAAAAAAAAAAAAAAGTTGAAAAAAAATATCAATTCCTCCTTTTTATTGCAAAATGTTGCGAGCAACTAGATTTTATTCACTATGTAAAACTTTGCATGAATGTGGCAGGAAGCTGTGAGGGCTTTAAAATCTTTTGCTACACAGAGTCTTTTGTTTGTGAAGGTGAGTGTGTTAGTTTCCTACCGCTGCTGTAAAAAATTTCCCCCAACTGGGTGGGTGGCTTGAAACAACAGAAATGTATTCTCTCGTGGTCCTGGAGGCCAGAAGTCTAAAATCAGTATCCCTGGGCTGAAAGGAAAGAGCCCCTCAGCTCGTAGTCTCCCTCTAGAAGAGAATCTTTTCCTTCTTCCTGCTCCCAGTGGCTGCCAGCATCCCTCAGCTTGTCAGTCTCCAGGGCTAGCATCCCGAAGTCTCTCTCTGTCCTGTCTTCATGTGGCCTTTCCTCTGTGTGTCAAAGCTTTCTTGGCCCCACCCCCCCCTTTTTTTTTAATTTTTAAATTTAGTTTGAGTGGCAGAGGCGCATGTGAGCAAGGGAAGGGCAGAGACAGAGAGGGAGAGAGAGAATTCCAAGCAGGCTCCGTGCAGTCAGTGCAGAGCCCAACACAGGGCTCGATCCCATAAACTGAGATCATGACCTGAGCTGGAATCAAGAGTTGGACACTTAGCTGACTGAGCCCCCCGGGCCCCCCTCCCTCTGCTCCTTCTTACAAGTTCATGTGTACTTGCATTTAGGTCCTGCCCGCATAGTCCAGGGTAATCACACCCGTCTCAGACTCCTCATTCAATCACATCTGCAGAGCACGCTCCCTGCCCCCCACCCCCCACCCCTTTTTTTTGCCAGGTAAATGTCACACCCCGGGCTCCAGGGATTGGGACGTGGACATTAAATGGGGCATTTCTCAGCCTAGCGCAGTAGGCAGTGCTGTGTAGTTTGCTCTACTAAGTCGTAAGATTTCTAAAATTTCTCCATTCGCGTGCGCTTTCTGAAAGCTCAGAGACCGTGCCACACCGTTCAGAGTACTGCTGGATTAGTGTGAATAGCAGAGCTGTACAAAGTAGAATGCAAAGATGAGCAAGACACGTCCTGCCCTCCAGAAGCTTCTTAGAGGAGCCGGAATGCCCCAGAGGGAAGCTTGTACCTTTGTCGCCGGTGGAGAACCGGCTGAAATTGTGGGGCTGGAAGATCGGTGGCTGTGTGTGGAGCGGTGATGAGGGAGGTGTGACAAGGGTGGTGGTTACGTGTGTGTGAATGATGCAGGCCTCAGGGAAACGTTGGTGTGATGGTGTGCAGAAAGAAGCGTGTCGGTGCATCCCGGAGGGAGAGTGTGGTTAGTTTTATGAAGGCATGATCGACAAATGGTAAAAGTCACCAGTTTTAACTTGTCAGTGAACAGATATTTCTGGTAGTGGAACCACCCTGCAGTCATGATGCAGAACATTCCTGCAACTTGACAGAGTTCCTTGGGCTGCTTTAATCCACTCCATTCCTGGGCCTCCGGCAGCCACTGGCCTGCTTTCTGTCCCTGTGGCTCGCCTTGTCTCCACCTCCCTCTGGAATTCTGTGGCCTGTCGTCTTTGGTCTGGCTTCTTGAACTCGGCACGCTGCTTTCGAGGTGGTACGAGTCCGTGGTCTGCGTCTCCTTGTGGAAGCGTGGTATTCCGTTACATTTCCGTAGTGTGTTTGTGTCCATTCGCCAGCTAGACACTTGAGTTCTTCCCTGTTTGTGGGGACGTGTTCTCATTTCTCTTGGGAACTTAACCTGGGAGTGGAGCCGCTGGGTCACAAGACAAGCGTATGATTAACTTTCTGAGAACCCGTGGGACCCTTGCAAAGCGGCTGTGCCGTTGTGCGTTCTCACCTCTCCCGTCTCTGCCGACACTTTCATTGTAGCCGCCTGGTGGGTGCACAGCAGCACGTCAGTGTGAGTTTAATGTGCGTTTCTTTCCTGACTCATGATGTGCGTCGTTTTATGTGTGTGTTTGCCCCGTGTTTGTCTTCTTCGGTGAAGTGTTCAAATCTGTAGTCCTTTTTTATTGAGTTGTTCTATTTTAGTGGGTTGTAAGAGTTCTTCACACAGTCTGAGTACAAGTCCTTTGTTGGATTACACTACCCAGGTATCTTCTGCCGGTCTGCGGCTTTCTATTCATTTTCTGTATGTTCAAAGAACAGCGGTAAAGATTTTATAAAGTCCAGTTTATTTTTTCTTCCATCGTTAATTCTTTTTATCCATTTTAAGAAATCCGTGCCTCATCTGAGCTCACTAATGTTATTTTTCTGTTTTTTAGTGTAGAGGTTTTATACTTTCAACCCTCGCATTTAGGTGAGTTAACTTCTGCATAGTGTGGTGTGCAAGAGGTGTTCAGTTGTTCCGAATGGATGCTCGGTTGTGGCTGTCCCGTGGCCTCTCCTCATTCCCTTTTGAAGTCCGTGGCACGGTTGTCAAACCACCTGTCCAGGCCGCCTGCTGCCCTGATCTGTCCTGATGCCGGTACGATGTCCCAGCCACTGCAGGCACGTGGCAAGTCGTGAATTCAAGTCACGGAAGTGCTGCACCTGTCCTATCCCGTCCACCCCTGCAAGTTGTTTTGGCTACTCTGGGCACTTTGTGTTTCCATGCAAGTTTTAGAATCGTCTTATTATGGTCTACCAAAATCTCTGCCGAAATTTTTATTGGGATGGTGTCGGAGGGTAGATCGGTTTGGGGAGAGCTGATGTCTTAACAACACTGAACCTTCTGCTCCGTGAGCATAGTATAACTCTCCGTTCATTCAGGGTTACTTAATTTCTGTCAGCAACGTTTTGTAGTTTTCAGTGCGCAGGTCTTGCATCTGTTTTTGTTAAATTTATCTCTAAGTAGTTTATATGCATTTATTCTATTATATGTGGATTATCAGAGTTTATATATAGATAGCTTAGGGATTTCAAATCTGGATAACAGTTGAAATGGAAGTAGGAAGAGGAGTTTGATTTGAGGAAGATGTTAAGTTTGATTTTGGGCTTGCTGACTTTCTAGTACCGGTAGGTTGTCTTCCAGTGGAGCTGTGGAGCTATTTGGGGCCATTTACAGGGAGGTGACAGTAAAATGTGAGTGTGCACGAGACCTTTAGGAAGGAAAGTTTAGTTCTAGGTCTGAACCTTGTAGGACTGCTTCCTACAGAGCGAGTAGGTAGTCGGACTAGAAGGTAAGAAAGGTAGGGAGACGTGGAGTGCCGGGTAGGGAGCCGGAACAGAAGGGTTCCAAGAAGATGGGCTGATTGAGAGTCGGACGCTGCAGACAGGTGGAGAACCTTGAAGGATAAGGAAGAGGTCGTTGAGATGGGTGACTCTGTCATTCTGACTGTGACCGCTTCCGTGCAGGGGTGTGTGGGTAGAAGCCGCATTTCAGAAGATTGGGGAGGTACAGGAGGAGGCAGTGAGTAAGGCAGACTCTTCAGAAATTGGCGCATTCAGTCCAGAGTGTGGCAAAGTGTGTTTGGGATGGGCTAGGAGAGCGTGTTTTTGAGGGTGGGAGGTGAGCCTGCAGAGCGGGGTGTCTTGAGAAAGGTGCTGTCATCATGGTTCAGGGCTTGGTCAGGGGAGGTCAGAGGACGTAGACTTCTAGGCTTTGGGACAGATTAATGCTTTCGTCTCTTCATTTGGTTCTGGGCACCATTTTGATGTACTAATTCTTTCGAAGTCGTCCAGAACAGGGGTTGGTAAACTATGGCCTCTTTGCCAAATCTGACCTGAGATGATAGCTTTTTGGACAGTCCTTGAACTAAGAATGAATGAATGGATGAAAATGAATGAATATTTTTAATGGCTGAAGAAAAAACTCAAAAGACTATCTCATGGCATGTGAAAATTAGAGGACATTCCATTTTCCGTGTCCATAAACAAATTCAGGGAGAACAGCCATGCTTGTTCATTTGTGCTTTTGTATTAAAACAATGGAGTCGAGTAATTGCCCCAGAGATCATACGGCCACAGAGCCTAACATAGTGTCTGGTCCTTCACTGAGAGTTTGCCAAGTTCTGACTCAGAAGAAGAGTCTTACACGGACCAATGCTGTTTTCTTTTCTCACTGTCCCATGACTTTGCTGATTAAATACACACGCACACACACGCATACATATAATTATTTTAGGCTCTTCATCGTCAATGCAGATTTTTTTGTCACAAGCATTTTTGATTAAGTCAAGACTGATGAACTGTCAGAAAGCTCATCGAGATG